>NW_027397146.1:1805249-1894934 GCF_003265705.2 Callorhinus ursinus
GAAGAAAAAAGCAAATAGGAGCAATTATTTAAGTAGAAAAAATATATTTAAAATGACTTAAAACAGAGCATATTTATTAGTACCTAGATGCCCTTAGAGTTGCTTTAGAAGGTTGCACATTGCTTTTGTTTCCATTAATCTCCACTGATTACGGTTTAGCTAGTTTCCTCTCCACCATGACCCTAAAGAAACCCTCCCCTATGTATCTCTGATCTAAATTAGCATTCATTTATTTATACTTATTGAGTGCCTATTATGTGTTAGGCATTCTTCCAGCAGCTCCTAAAGCTGTTGCTATGGATAGGTCTCTAATGTTCTATCATAAAATACTTGAGTCCAGAGATACCAGTCCCCAGTTTGGGATATGGCTTCAAACTCTAGGGAAGTTCAGCAACAGAAGTGCTGATGGGAATAGCTTGAGCTTTTCCCTAAGACTAGGGGAATAATTTTCAGAGGCAAAGTGGTTTCAGAGGGTTCTCAAGGAAACAACCCTTAAATATTGGTATGCAGTTTTGCCAGAGAGGCTGCCATCTGTACCTTGCCTGGCTGTTCTGGGGGTATGGTTGAACTGGTCAAGGGACTGTGAGGTTGTTGCAGCAGCAAGGCATCCATCAATTACCACAGGGCTGGAACATGCAATGAGGGTCAGATTGGCCAAGTCTCAAGAAAACTTTTATATGATTTGAAATGCTTTCCCAAAGAGATTTCCCTTATCATCTAGGAGCCAGGTGATTTCCTCAAGCAGATCTCATGAGATTATTTCCCAATGAGACCCTTGAGTCAATCAAAGCTATGTTTTCACGTGGGTTCCATTTTGGATCAACTGTAATAGGTATCTTGCTCAGGGGATACTCTTTTTCCAGCTTATTTCAATAGTGTTAAGTAGAAAGCAAGGGTGACTTGAGAGTGGGGGTGAAAGACGAGTAATCAAAAAAGTCTCTTGGAGTGCCTTGGTGGCTGTCAGTTGAGTGTCCAACTCTTGATTTTGGCTCAGGTCATGATCTCAGGGTCATGGGATCAAGCCCTATATCCCACATCAGTTTCTTCACTCTGCAGAGAGTCTGCTTGAGATTCTTTCCCTCTCCCTCGGTCCCTCCCACTGCTCATGCACACTCTTTCTCAAATAATCTAAAAAAAAGTTCTCCAGTCTGAGTACAATTCAGAATTTTAATAAACAGCCGCTAAACATTGCACCAAAGCATTTGGAAACACAATTTCTACAGAAAGGCAAAGGTCAGGCTTTCATTCTAAACTCCTTTAGACGATCATTAACAACAGCCCCACCCACCCCACCACCCCCCAACCCCACATACCCACAACACTACACTCTTCTAGTCATGAAATTGCCTACAGACATACTCTTAGAAATAATGGGACTGGCATGCATTATCCCAGCAATGGCAGAGAAGCAGGGGATGGAGGGGATGGATGGGTGCAAAGGCAACCAGTGGCTAATGATAAACCCCTTAGGAGCTTTGTTTAGGGAGTGGGCAGGGAGAGTCTGATTTTGGTGCCATCTGTGGCTTTACTTGGGCTTCTGGGATAATCTGGACTAGTGGCTGGGACTGCCATCTTAATATCATTCCATTGAGCCATGACTATTAGAAGTGGTCTCCTTAGGTGACACATTGTAACTTCTACAAATCTTTTTGGTGTCCAAACTGCATGCAGGAGTCAGCAGGACTGTTGAGATTGTGCTGATTCAGAGGTCAAGTGGACCTGGCTTCTCAGTCCTGTCTTCATTTTGGTCTTTGGAAAGGGACCCATGATAGTTCTCTATTACAGACACTTATAAGGTGTCTAGGCAAGTCATTTAAACATCTGAGACTCAGTTTTTCTATCTTATAAAAATTTTACAATCATAATACATTAAGAACAAATGAGATCAAATGGCCCCTAAGTAATATATTAACAAACTGGTAATAATGATTCACTTGACTGAAAAATCAACTAGACTCCAATTCACCCCTCTAAGAATTGGCATCAATAGAGGACCATAGTTCCCTGACATAGTGAGAGCACAGTTCTTAGGTCTGGGCTAGCATTTAGGGTGTGGAGGGCATGGAAGGGATAACTGGACTTTCACCTGCCAGTGGCCCTCTCTTTAGAGCCAGACTTTAAGCTTTTACCACCCAGCCCAAATCTCTTGCCTCATCCAGTATTTGACTAGTTGCCTTGGCAGGGAGGTGACTTTCCTACCCAATTTAAAAAAAAATATTGTGTAGGCATTTGATCTAGATCTTTTTGTTTCTGTTTGTCCCTTTTTAATATAAATTACAAAAATACTTGATCCTTTTCCTGAAGAATTTGCAGACAGTAATGAGTCCAAACTAAGCAGTGTCCAGCTGACAAGGAAGGGTCAAAGGGCTTTTCTGAAGGAGAGATATACCAAAGAAGATACTATTTTCCTGAGCAGCTGAACATGGCAGAGCATCAGCCATCTTGGGGCCAGGCTGGCCTAATTGGTTCTGTTTTGGCTATATATCATTGACATTAGTGAGTTTCAACAGTCCCCACTAACCTCCAAGCCAATAAAGAGGCTGGGGCCAGGTTTAGAGGTTAGCACTGGCTCCTGCCTTTGCTAGCAGTACTTTTGCATAGTGGGCCCAGCTGTAGGTAAAGGAAATAGCAGGCCAGGACCATATGGGATAGCCTGGCTCGTGAACGAGTCAGAATCACCTGATCTGGACCAGTCAAGAATCCTCCTTGGTCTGGACCACTCAAATAGCCAAGTTTCCCACTACAAGCAGTCGAGTCTCCTGTTCTTTTTGCAGTGGGCAGAGTGCAATAAAATACATGCAGTGCCCTCAGCTGGGGGAGACTGACAGACTAAGATGAGCAACTAAACAAATGGCAGTGTTTGGCTCTGATGAGGGTACACTCAGCAATGTCAGGGGGACAAGTAATTTTTCTGTTATTATTTTTTTCATTGAGATTCATAAATATGAATTGAGAGTCACAGCTTGGTAGAGAGTTAAAAAGAAGAATCCTGAAATACAGAAAGGGGAGCCCTGGGGTTTGGGGGCCTGGATGCTTCCTAGGGTATACAGTGCTCTGGTTGCTGCATCACCACTATCTAGTGTTTGCGGATCATGCCCTTGATAGCTGACTCCCGGTTGACATAGGTGGCCCAGTAGACCAGATTAAAAATGGCAAAAAGCACAGGAAAGATGATGCGGGAAATTTTGTCAACCTTGCTGACACTGTTGTAGGTCTTGGTCTCAGTCGGGATGTCCTGCACGTAGTTGGTCTTGGGTGAAGCAATAATTGTTGGGGTTGAGGAGGCACTGGGAGCAGCGCCCTTGGAGATAGTGGAGAACTCAGTTTCCTTGGCCAGATTGATGGGATAGGTGGTCCCCACGATGTTGAAGGTGGTGCTGGTTTTCTTTGTTGGGGCTGCTGGTGTTTTCTTCTAGGAGCCAGAAAAAGTAGGGGAAAAGGGGGGACAAAACAAAAGCTAATTAATTCATTATACAGAGCACCTTCAGAGGCTGTAGGGAGGAGGAGCCATGAGGGAAGTTAAGAAACAGGGGCCAGGAAGCCAATAGCACTGAGTAGCCAGGTTTGTGTCTAAGGATAATTGAAGATGAGCTTGAAACAGAAAACTTGCATCATCCTGGTTTACTAGCTATGTGGCTTTGGCCAAGTCACTTCTCTTTGTGTTTTAGTCTCTTCATCTGTAAAATGAAAATCAAAATATTTGGCAGGGTTGTTGGGAGGATCAGATGAAAGAATGGTGGTAAGAATCACTGGAAAACTGTGAAATGTTGGTCACGTGTAGGGTCTTATATAGTCATGTGATTTGATCCTCACAGTAACCCTATCAAGTAGGTAGGTGAGATTACTCCCATTTGACAGATGATAAAACTCAGCCTCAGACTGAGTAGCAGAGCCCACACTAGCCACCTGGGCTCCTGACTTTTATCCAGGGCTGTACTGTGTTGCTTTCTATAGGTGCGAGGCACTTTTTGGTTACCCGAAAAATAACTCCAAAAGGCTTCAACCATCAAGTGGCACATCCCCTGTGAGGAAGAGAGCTATGTGAGTCTGAAAGTCATTTCATCTTAAAGACACAATAAATACTATGGCATGTTTACATGCATCATTACAACAGTATTTCACCCTTCATGCACTGTAAATGTGTTCAGCAAACTAGGGGGCACACCAGGGTTTTCCACTCATACATGGATGCAGGCAGGAGCCAAGGCCTCCCCAGGGAGCTATGCAAATATTTCCCTCTGACACAGCAAGCCCCTGGCTGTTTCTGCCTTTGTTATGACACTGCCCTTTGTAAATTTTTTTTCAGAATAAAAACTCAATGAGAAACAAACATGCACACATGTGCCCATTTGTTCCCACATATATGATTTGTGTACACATGGACCCTCTATGAAGAAAAGGAAACAAAGCTCAGGGCTAGATCAGAAGAAAGTGGCTGAGCTCATAGTCTATAGTGATTGCTGCCTCCCTCTGCACTCTGGCCTTTTCTTCTTTCCATCCCTTTTTGTTTCTAGGGAAAAGTTGGGGATAGATGAGCTTCAGAAATGCCCAAGAGTATTTGATGAAGAGTGATAACTACTTGCATTGCCCTAATTTCACACACCTCATTTGTTCCCTTTCTCAGTGTTATTTTGCTTCCCAGCATCTGTAATTTTACTTTACTCCTCTGCTTCTTGTTTCCTTCCAGGGTTTCTCTACTCCCACCTTCTCTTACTGACCCCTTTCTCCTAATCTCTTTATTTTCTTCTTTACATCAGAGTCCCTACCATTTTGATTTTCCCCACTTTAGAACATACTGCCATTTACCTTCCTGATTCAAGTATAACTTTGCCAAATATTTACTGAATATCTACTGGGTCAAAGCTATGCTAGGTATTTAGGGATAGGTGGGAAGGTTAAAAGATGAATCCATTTCAATCCCTGTTTTCTAGGAGTTTACAGTCCAGTGGGGCAGAGAGCTGTAGGAACACATTAGTGCTATATAATATGATCAGAGTTCTAACAGATATGGGCAAATTATAACATATATGATGAGAATTCAGTAAAACAAGGAACAAAGTACCTATAGATGTTGGAAAAGGTAGCTCAGAGAAGGCAATGAAGTTTGTGACCTGGGTCACAGAAGATAAGCAGGAGCTCATCAGATGAAGATGCAGCACAGGCTAAGGGCACTGCTTGTTTGAGGGGATGATAAGAAGTCTGTTGTAGCTGGATCACAGTGTACATGGCAAAGGCCTTGTATGCCATGCCCTCCTGCTCTGCCTGCCCATGCTGACTTTAGAGTTTTTAATCAATCAGAGAGGGGGTGTGGGATAAATGAGTGTTGGTTTAAGTACATGAACCATCTCACTAATAGGTCTTTTTATAAAGCAATACTGTTCTTTCTCTTTAAGAATTGCAGCCACATTGCTACACACGGAAGGGGGACAGAGCTCTAAGGCTTCTAAGAGCCTTGTAAGTGCCTTAAATACTACATGGGATTCATTTATAATTAGCAACTTCATTGTGTGAATAGAGGCCTGGTGCTAAATGCCTCTGCTATTAAATAGCACTTTACTTGTTTGCCTGCTTATTAATTTGCTTAGTAATCTCTTTTTTTCTTTTTGTGGATAGACAAAGAAAAAAGGAGAAAGGAAAGAAAAGAACCCCACTACCTTGACTTTGCTAGAATCTTTCATGTTATTTCATTTAGTCAACATTTAAGCTGGTTATGACCAAGTATCTGAAACAATCATTCCAAACAGCAAACACTTTCTTTAGCTTCATAAGTCTTTTCTGTTCTATAGGTGAGGAGAAGCAGCAGTTGATTTAATCTCAGATTTTTAAAGCAATAAAGGAAAATTACCTTTTAATTTCCCTTGCCCTTTCCAACATGGCACATTTTAATCAACCATTTTAATTTTTACCTAAATTGTCAAAGAAGGAAATCAAAGCAAAAGCTGTACTGTCAAGAAGACAGAAACAGGAGGTAGAGATTAATGGTTAATCCATTTCTGTTTCTAGTTTTCAATATTTCCCTATGCTCTGGAATTTGATAGATACAAACTAGATTTAGTTTTGACCAAGTTGTGATTCTCTTCATTCCTTCCTAGTCAAGTGCCTGACTTAGGCATGTCATAGAGGTTTAGTGAAAAAAAGATGACCCTCCTCCCATTGAAGATTCTCAATCTGATTTCCAGTTTGTTCCTCCTTAGTCTTGACCTCTCCTATACAGAGAATATATCTTTATAGTTCAGCTGGGAGTAATACCCACACCCCCAAACTGAAATTGACTCCTCCAAATTCCCCCAAGCAGTATGACTCCCAGGACACCTTTCCATCTAGAAAGCCACCTTATATGGATTTTGGGATGAAGCAATGAAAAATTGTATGGACCAATGCATGTCCAATTCAAGGGTTTTCCTCAGATGGCATTCCTGTCTATTGTTCTAGAAGTGCTAATTACAGGGTTAGTTGGAGCCCTGAATGTACTTGATACTCAGCCAGGACCTCAGAGTATATGCAGATATGGCCCAGTGCTTCTGAATCCACCCCATAACAGACATTCAACTTTCCTGAACCCCAGTTTTCATAAGTGGAGCAAAGTAATGACATATAAGCTACGAGAGACTCAAAGACAAATCAGAGAAGTGACAAAAAAAGTCCAGGACCAGATGGCTTCATGGGTAAATTCTACAATACATTTAAAGAAGAGTTAAACCTATCCTTCTCAAATTATTTTTAAAAGTTGGAGAAGAGAGAACACTTCCAAACTCATTTTATGAGGCCAGCATTACCTTGATATCACAACCAGACACCACACACACACACATATTACAGCCCAAGATCCCTGATGAACTTACATGCCAAAACCCTCAACAAAATATTAGCAAATCAAATCCAACAGTACATTAATTAAAAGGATTATATAGCATGATCAAGTGGGATTTATTCCAGTGATGCAAAGATGGTTCAAAATCCACAAATTAATGAACGTGATACACCACAATAACAAAAAAAAAGGATAAAAATCATATGGTCATCTCAATAGATGCAGAAAAAAGCATTTGACAAAATTCGACATCCATTTATGATAAAAACTCTAAACAAAGTGAGGATAGAAGAAGTGTACCTCAACATAATAAAAATCATATATGACAAGTCCACAGCTAACATACTCAAAGGTGAAAAGCTGAAAACTTTTTCTCTAAGATCAAGAACAAGACAAGGATGTCCACTCTCATCATATTTTATTCAATATAGTATTGCAGGTTCTAGCCACAGCATAAAAGAAATAAAAGTCATCCCAATTAGAAAAGAAGTAAAACTGTCATTATTTGCAGATGACATGATACTATATATAGAAAACCCTAAAGACTCCACTGAAAAACTACTAGAACTAATACATTCAGTAAGGTTGTAGGATACAAAATTGACATACAGAAATCACTTGCATTTCTATACACTAATAATGAGCTAACAAAAAGACAAATTAAGAAAATCCCATATGATTTCACTCTTATGTGGAATTTAAGAAACAAAACAGATGAACATAGGGGAAAGGAAGAAAAAATAAAATAAGATGAAAACAGAGAGAGAGACAAACCACAAGAGACCTTTAACTATAGGAAACAAACTGAGGGTTGCTGGAGGGGAGGGGAGTGGGGGGAAGTGGTAACTGGGTGATGGGCACTTGATGTAATGAGCACTGGGTGTTGTATGCAAACAATCACTAAATTGTACCTCTGAAACTAATAGTATATGCTGATTAAATTGAATGTAAATAAAAATTTTAAAAAATGCAAAAAAAAGAAAACAATTTCATTTACAGTTGCATAAAAAATAATAAAATACCCAGGAATAAATTTAACCAAGGGGGATTTATGACATTGATGAAAGAAATTGAAGACAACACAAATGGAAAATTATACTGTCTCATGGATTTGGAGAATTAACATTTTAAAAAATGTCCATACTACCCAAAGCAATCTATGGAATTCAATGCAATCCCAGTCAAAATACCAATGGTGTTTTTCACAGAACTAGAACAAAAAAATTATAAAATTTGTATGAAACCACCAAAATACCCCAAATAGCTAAGCAATCTTGAGAAAGTGGAACAAAGCTGGAGGTATCATGCTCACTGATTTCAAACCATACTACAAAGCTATAGTAATCAAAATGGTATGGTACTGGCATAAAAATAGACATATGGATGAATAGAAAAGGGGATCCAGAAATAAACCTATGATTATATAGCCAATTAATCTCTGACCAAAGGAGGTAAAAAGATCAAATGGGGGAAAGGCAGTTTCTTCAATAAATGGTGCTAGGAAAACTGAACAGCTACATTCAAAAGAACAAAACTGGACTACTGTCTTATACCATATACAAAAATAAACTCAAAATGCATTAAAGGTGTGAGTGGAAGATCTGAAAACATAAAACTTCTAGAAGAAAACATAGGCAGTAAGCTATTTGTCATCAGTCTTAGGAATATTTTTTAAGACAAAAATCTCCTTAGGAAATGGCAACAAAAGCTAAAATAAACAAATGGGATTATATCAAACTAAAAAGCTTCTGTACAGGAAAGGAGACCATCAACAAAATGAAAAGACTACATACTAAACTGGAGTAGATATTTGTAAGTCATACATCCAACATATATAAGGAAGTTATGCAACTTAATATAAAAATAATCAACCTGATTAAAAAATTGGCAGAGGACTTGAAAATATACAGATGGTCGATAGACATGAAAAGATGCTCAACATCACTAATCATCAAGGAAATGCAAATCAAAACTACAATGAAATATTCACCTCACATTGGTCAGAGTGGCTATTATCAACAAGACAAAAAAAAATAAGTGTTGGTGAGGTTGTGGAGAAAAGGGAACCTGCATATACTGTTGGTAGGAATGTAAATGGATTCTGGTACTATGGAAAACAATATGAAGTTTCCTCAAAAATTTAGAAATATCATATGATCCAGTAATTCCACTACTGGGTATTTACCTAAAGAAAATGAAAACACTAACTAGAAGGGATACATAGACCCTATGTTTATTGCAACATTATTTACAATGGCTAAGATATGGAAGCAACCTAAGTGTCCATCAATAGATGAATGGATAAAGGAGATATAGCATATATATACAATGGAACATTACTCACCCATAATAATTAAATCTTGTCATTTGCCACAACATGGATGGACCTAGAGGGTATTATGCTAAAATAACTCAGAGAAAAACAAATACCATATGATTTCACTTATATGTGGAATCTAAGAAAACAAAACAGAAATGGACTCTAGATATAAGAAACTTGGTTACTGGAGAGGGGAAGGATTGGGGGAACAGGTAAAATAGGTGAAAAGGATTAAGAGGTACCAATTTCCAGTTATAAAATAAATCGTGGAGATGTAATGTATGGCATAGGGAATACAGTCAATAATATTATAATAACTTTGGTGACAGTAACTATACTTATGGGGATCCTTTCATAATGTATAAAATAAATCATGGTATACACTTGAAACTAATAAGATATTGTACTATTAAGATAATATGTAAGATATTGAAACTAATAAGAAATTGTCAATTATACTTCAGTAAAAAAGGCAAAAAAAAAATCCAAAAAACAAAATGGAAAAAACCTAATCAACCCAATTTTTAAACCGGCAAAGGACTTGAATAAACATTTCTCTAAAGATATACAAATGGCCAACAAGCATTTGAAAAGATGCTTAACAAGCACTAGTCATTAGGGAAATGGAAATGAAAACCACAATGAGAGGGGCTCCTGAGTGGCTCAATTGGTAAAGCATTTGACTTCAGATTAGGTCATGATCTCAGGGTCCTGGGATCCAACCCCACATCACATCGGGCTCACTGCTCAGCAGGGTGTCTATTTCTCCCTCTCTTTCTGTGCCCCCCACTCGTGCTCTTTCCCCCTCTCTCAAATAAATAAAATCTTAAAAAAAAAAAGAAAACCACAATGAGGTACCTACCTCCTCAGAGCCATTAGGATGTCTTCTATCAACAACAACCACAATAAAACAGAAAATAACAAGTGTTGACAATGATGTGGAAAAAATGGAGTCCTTGTGCACTGTTGGGAATGTAAAATGGTGCAGCCACTATGGAAAATGGTATGTTGGTTCCTCAAAAAATTAAAAATAGAATTAAAGTGTGACCCAGCAATTCTAGTTCTGGGTATATATTCCCCAAAATTGAAAGCAAGGCTTCAAAAAGATTTGTACACCCATGTTCATAGCACCATAACTCCCAAGAGCAAAAAGCAAATGCAACTGAAGTGTCTATAGAGAAAAGAATGGATAAGCAAAATGTGGTCTAACCACACAATAGAATATTATTCAGCCTTAAAAATGAAGCATATTCTGATACATGCTAGGTCATGAATGAATGTTGAGGACATTATGCTAAGTGACATAAGCCAGTCACAAATGACAATTTTTATATGATTCCACTTAAGGTACTTAGAGTATTCAGATTGATAGAGACAGAAAGTAGAATGGTTGCTAGGGGGAGGGTAGAGGGGAGAATGGGGATTACTTGTTTAATGGGTAGTTTCAATTTGACCTCCTTGAGAGAAGGGGCCATGTTTTATTGTTCACTGCTGTACACCCAGCACCTAACACAGAACCTACCATGTAGTAGACACACAATAAATACTTAACAAATGAATGAATAACTGCAATTTCTCAAAATCCATCATTCTGTTTGCTTTCTTAACCAGACCTGGCCAGGTGGTGTATTACTGCACTCATTCCCTAGCATCATCAACTTCCTCAGTCACTCCAATCCAACCCTTCTACTTGTTTCTGAAAAAAATTTCCATAGCCATTGATGGATTGGTGGCATTTATAAGCTTATATTCTTGAATTATTCTAGTCCTTCAATCTGTGCCTGCAATCTTCCTATGTGTTCATAATCAATTGTTTTCTATTTCTTATAAAGTCTATTTTAAATCTTAACAATTCCTTTTACCTTTTCCATGAAGGATGAAAAAACCATTATATGAAATTTACGTTAACTCACTGTGTACCTTTCTACCCACCAAAACATAGATAGTATTTGAAAGCAGGTCAGGGGTAGAGAAGTATGATATATGCTAGTCAGAGAAAATCCAAGCAGGTAAGCAGAGATCTGAATAAAATGAGGAAGCAAGTCATGAAAAGATCTGAAAACAAAACTTTCAGAGAGAAAGGATAGTAGTGACAAAGCACTTGCCCTTAGAAGGTGAGTGACATGTACAAAGATCATAAAGGAGGCCAATGTGACCTAAGTGGAGTGAATGATAAAAAATTTAAAAAAAAGAAGATTGGGATGGGGTAATTGGGTGATGGGCATTAAAGAGGCCATGTGATATGATGAACACTGGGTGATATACTCAATTAATGAATCATTGAACATTATATCAAAAACTAATGATGTACTATACCTTGGCTAATTGAATTTAAATAAAAAAAATTTTTTTAAGAAGAATGGTAAAAGGTAGCATCATAGATCTGGGGACCAGATCCTATAAAGCTTTGAAAGTCATGGTAAGGATTATGGATTTTGATCTAAGTATGTTGGGAAGCCATTAAAGTATTTTGAGCAAAATTTTTCTAATTTACAATTTTAAATGAACATTCTGACTATTGGGTATAGAACAGATGGTTAGTGGAGGAATAAAATTAAGAGGCCAATCCATTGAAGCTAGGAACACATATGGAGACTTGTGTGCAAAGGGAAATATCAAGGAAAAAAGGGTGAAGCTTCAGATGTTCACTCGGATTATCATATATCAGGATTTCCTGTTGTTCCCTTTTTTCCTTGATAAAGGATAAAGTCTGGAAAAAAGCACAGTACAGTACAAAGATAAAAAGTGAAGTGAGGATTAGGGGTGCCTGGGTGGTGCAGTTAGTTAAGCATCTGGCTCCTCGTTTTAGCTCAGATCCTGATCTCATGGCTCTTGAGATAGAGCCCCACATCGGGCTCGGCACTCAGTGTGAGTCTGCTTGGATATTCTCTCCTTCTGCCCCTTCCCCCACTCATGCTCACTCACTCTCACGCTCTCTCTCAAATAAATAAATCCTAAAAAAAAAAAAAAGAAGTGAGGGGAGGATAAATAATCACACAAGAAACTACAATTAGGACACTGACCAGGGGTGACACAGAGGTAAGCCCTGTAGAGCATATGACCTCACATGTTTACAATGAAGTTTATCATGAGGCTTTGATATCTGGTGGCCATTCCAAACATACTAATATCATTGGCTGACTTAACTTTTATGGTCTTCCTGGAAAAACAAAACATTAGAACAAGCATACAGGCAATCAGACTGATTCATTTCCAAAGCCCTCACCTAGTGGTGGAAACAGTAACAGTGCTTGGCAAGTGGGATAATGCAGAGCTTATTTGATAGAACTGGCCACAGGCTCTATTCTAGTTTATGATGTCAGATGTGTCATCCAAGTGAAAAACAATGACTGAGCTTGGAATGGTTGCAAATAATGTAAACTAGTTATGAAAATCCTATATATAAAAGGAGCACAGAGGAGACAATAATATTGGAAAGATAAGAAAAATAGAGTGAGATAGCCACATGAAGTGAGCATTAAAGCACAAAGCAGTTTGCATGAGGTAAAGGAGTAGGTAATGATCTGGAAGCAGCAAGGAAGGAATGGCAGCGTGGCTTACACTTGAACTGTCAGCTGAGGAAGTAGTTTCCTCAAGAAACAGCCAATTTAAGGTAAACAGAAAAAAAATGGAGAGAGAGTATTTTGTTTTTTTTCTCTCCTATGACCGTCAGCACTTGGTCCTGTATCAGGGCTCTGTATGTATATGCATATATACCTTACTTTCTTTTTTAGACAATCAGCTTCTGAGTACTAGGGCCATGCTATGTTTAGCTCTGCATCCCACGTATATTCCAAAAATGATTGCTGTTTTTGTTTCAATCGATTCATCAATGATAGAATACTATTGTTGTCAGGGCATTTATGTCTACCATAGAACAGGGTAGGAAGACTACCAGTTTATGAGTACAACTTAACCCACAGTGAATTTTATTCACCGCAAGGGGTGACTCAATTTGTGGCTGTATTTACAGGAATGCCCCACAGATTTAAAAGCCATTAATAATCATAAACTAAATTTTTCCAAGATGTGGATGGAAGTTGAGTATATTCTCTAATGTAAAATATTATTCTAGAGCATTCAAATATTTTTTAAGAAGGAAAATCTTTTTTTAAAATATTTTATTTATTTATTTGCAAGAGAAAGAGAGTATACAAGCAGGAGGAATAGCAGGCAGAGGGAGAAGCATGCTCCCTGCTGAGCACAGAGCCTGATGCGGGACTCAATCTGAGCCAAAGGCAGATGTTTAACTGCTGAACCACCCAGGCATCCCTCAAATATTCTTATAATAAGAAAAAGAAGCTAAGAATTACTGCATTTCCAAGATTTAGGTAAGAATTTATGACTATTTTAAAAGTAATTCTTTTTTAAAAAAAATTTTAGAGGGGGAGGGTCAGAGGGAGAGAAAGAATCTTAAGCAGGCTCCATGCCCAGCACAAGCCCACAAGGCTCAATCTCATGACCCCTGAGATCATGACTGGAGCCAAAATCAAGAGTTGGATGCTTAACTGACTGAGCCACCTGGGTGCCCCTAAAAGCAGTTCTAAGAATAATCTTTTTTTTTTAAATGTAGAGGCTTATTTCTTCATTTTATTTGCTTTTATTAATTTTAAAAAAGTTTAATCAAAGTAACACACAGTTTTTTAAAAAAGAACTTAAAGGCTTATAATGAAAACCAGAAAACCCTTACCTCAATGTACTCACCACTCACCTTGTCCAGCAAGTCTTATTTTTAATTCTCTTAAGTGATATTTCTAAATGTCTAAATAATATGCTTATAACGCTATTAGTTTCACACATAACCAATCTTTTTTGATAATGATTTACTTCATTAATGTAACCCTTCCCGCATCCTCCAATACAATTATAACAATATTTTTAGTTCAATCAATAATCAGTGGTAACATCATTATAAATGACTATATAAATACATCTAGCCTCCTGCCCCAAACTAGACTAGTTCCTCTCCAGGCTTGCTTGGTGCATAGCTTTCATTTTAGGACTTCTGATCACTTATTTCCTCTGTTGCATACTTTCTTTTCTGGATCCATTGTCTTTGTCTTTTACATTCTATTCTTTGTTTTAATAGAACATATCCTCCAGTATCTTCCTAAGGTGGAGTGCATAGGAAAGTTCTGAGATCTTAGAGGTCTGAAAATGGCTACTGTACCTCTTCATTTAATTGATACTTTGGCTAGGCACAGGATTCTAGGTTGAAAAGCATGTGTCCCTCAGATTCATGAGATTTACTACTCCGCTGTCTTCCATCATCCAGTATACTTGAGAAGTCTGATGCCATTCTGTAACCATTTCTTTGCAAAAAAACCCACATTTCTTTCTTTTTTAGATTATCACTTCATCTCTGGTTTTCTGAAATTTCATGATGATATACCTTTATGTGGGCCTATAAAGTCACTTTCAATCTGGAGTCTTATGTATTTCCATTTGTAAAAATGTCTTGTATTAGTTCTTTGTTAGTTTCCTTCATTCCCTTTTCTCTGTTCACTCACTCTGCAGCTTCTGAGTTGGATTACTTGCTGGATTCATCCCTGTCTCTTGCCTTTTCTCTTACATTCTCTCTTTTTTTTTCATTTTGCCCTACTTGTAAGGAGATTTTCCTCAGTTATTTTCCCATCTCTCTATTAAAATTTTTATTTTGGCACTTCTTTTTAATTTCAAGAGCTCTTCCTTATTCTCTGATTTCCTTTTATATTAGCATCTTATTGCTTTATGGATACATTTACAAATATAAAAGTTAGAATTTTCTTTAATCCCTAAACTATCCCTGTTTCCTCCAAGATGAGTTTTTACAAAAAAATCTTTGCTTTTCTCTTTCACATTGCAAACTTCACTTTGATAATCCTTGATATGCCAATATTATTTGACAGCATAAAAGATGTATGTATGCTAAGTGTACCTGAGCTGAGCTTGTTGACTTAAATCCATGATTTAAGATCAGTTGGAAGCAGGTAATTTTTTATGGGGTACTTCAAAATGTCAGTATGTAATGGTCTTTATTCTGGAGAAATTCAGCTTCTTTAAAAACTTCTGCAATTCTTCTAGAAAGTATACATTTGGCTGCAGACATTTTATATGTTGGGCAGGCTCTGTACACAGACTTTTAAACATTCTTCCTTGTTGCTTTATTCTCTGCTATACCAAGCACCTCAAGCCCTGAGTTTCTCTAGGGTTCTATCTTAC
Organism: Callorhinus ursinus; assembly: GCF_003265705.2. Classification (NCBI taxonomy): domain Eukaryota; kingdom Metazoa; phylum Chordata; class Mammalia; order Carnivora; family Otariidae; genus Callorhinus; species Callorhinus ursinus. The sequence goes on from NW_027397146.1 coordinate 1,820,582, forward strand.
TCTAGCTTAATAGATTATTCTTATTCTCTCTTTCCACATTCATTCTTCTAAAAAAATGTATTAAAATCTCTTGTCTGGCTGAAATCCCATCTCCAGTTCTCCTGGTGTTTATTTATACCTATTTTATTTCTTTACTCTCATTTTAGTGGGTTTGTCAGAGGAAGCAGTGATAAACACATGTAGTTGATCCTCAGAAGCCCACAATTCATCTACTTTTCAGAATGCAATTATAAGGTAGTCATTTGTCTTCATTTGTAAATGAGGTTTTGTTTCTACCTATTCCTTCTTTTCCTTTCCTTTATAATCTCTCCTGTCACATTTTATCTAATCTCTAACCATAGTACAAATCAAATAAATTTTTAAATCATTTATATTATTTTTAAATCCATTCTAGCTTTATAAATCAAATAAGGTTTAACATGTTTCTCTAAAGGAGGAAAAAACTAAACTGAGTTATAATTAGATACCAATATTTTTATTTTCAATGCACTTCATTTTTTCTGTGGGTCAGTGGTTCTCACTGTTAGTTCCTTCACATCGTAGCAGGATAGACAAAGTATAGCACCCTCACATTAAAGATCCATTTTTTGGTGATATATATTTTCTTGATTATTTTTTTAAATTTTATTTTGTTAGTTAGTCACCATACATTACATCATTAGTAAAGATCCATTTTTATGTGTTCTGTAGGGTTTTTTTTTTTCCAAATCTCAAAATTGCTTTCTTTTAGATAACTTAAATGGATTGACCATAGAGAGGGACTAAAGAAAAAGACTGATATCACCATCTTTGCAGAAGAGTTTTAGATGATTCTTTTTGTCCTTTTTTTTTAATTTTCAGCACTTCTTGGAATTGGAGAAATGGTCATCATTTTTGACATCCAAAGTCTCTTACTAATCTATTCTAGTTCTCTGTCTGCCTTCAAACCATTCCTGCACCTCTTCCTAGCCATAAAAACAGTCCACCACATTTTCCAAAAGACATACATAACAGCCTTTCAGATATCTGAAATTAGCAATCATCATTCCCTTGAGATATGCCCATTATGGTAACCAAACTGGAACAATATTCTTTAAACATGCCTCAACCAGTATAGAATAAAAAGGGCTTATTATCTCACTTGTTCTAGGTAATTCTTATCTCAAACTCAAATCAAATTTGGCTTTTTGAAAGTTATACCAGATGGAAGGCTTACATTAAATTTGCTTTTTCCCTATATCCCAGCATCTTATTTATAATGGGCAATTATTATTAAGCTTTCCTATCAAGAACTAATGTGGGGGGTTTTTTTTGTATCTATGTATAAGAATTTGATTCAGCTAAGGTTAATCTCTTGTTTCAGCCTGTTCTCTCAAACTTCAGAAATTCTTTTTGATTCATAATTCAGGAGATAATCTTCTCTAACCAACATTCATTAATGCCAACTTACAAATTTGAATTATTGATGACAACATTTAAGAGGAAAGGATCAAAGATGAACCCCTATGGACTATCACAGGGATGTCCATTCAGGTTGACATCCATTCATCAGTCAATTCTATTTGATTTCAATTAGTCAACCAGTGACATCAGCCTAAATGTACTATTTTTTCAACTGCTGTTTCTTCTTCATGAAGGCATAATTAAAAAAAGTAGTTAGAGGTCTTGATAAAGTATATGATATTCCCTGGTTTACCAGTCTAGTAAACTTTTAATACAATTTTTAAGGTTAGTTTGACATAATTTCTTCTTAGTGAATTCAGGCGGGATATCAGTAATTAGTGCTAACTGCTCTTAAAGCATCTGTTTAATAATATATTCTAGGTAGCTTTCAGTTTAATATGTCAGAGTAAGGACATCTTTGCTTCCTTCTCTTCTCTGGAACCAAGTAAAAACTATAAGGAAAATGGGAGAAACTCAAACTCCAGTTTTGATGAAATGTGAAAGCATTTTTAACCTTGATCCCAAAAAATAAGGACTCCCAAAGGCAGTAAAAATTGGATCAGGGTGAAGAATACACTGAGGATGCCTCTTATTCTGGAATTCAGACCAAGAATAGAGTCCTAAAAGATGGGTGGCATGACCTGAGTGAGGAAACAAATAGCTCCCATTTTGAAAAAAAAATCAGTCTTCAGACTGGTACTGAGAACATGCTGAAACATTGTTTGACCACCATGTAGTGGCAGAGGAGGTGGAGACTAGAAAAATTAAAGGATATAATACTATACATACATACATACACATACAAATGCCCACAGACACCTCTGCACCATACATAGAGGACTTTCCTATGAGCAAGGAAAACTTCCTGGTAGTTAGAAGCAGAATCAAAGATATAAGGAGGAGTACTCCTAAGAATTTTATAGATAACAGACAATGATCAAATTAATTAGTCTCAACTACTCACTACTATCCTACTCATTCTCTCAGTCCCTCCCCAAAATGAGACTGTCACACATAGCAGTGCTAGTAAAGAATTCCCCTAATGCAACTTCAAGTATTAATTAAAAACAAACAAATATGGTACTGATGCAAAATGTGTTGCAAAAAGGGGGGAAATGACCAATAAATAATTGTGGAACAACATGAAAAAGCAAACATAAAACACATAAAAAATAAGTCAACGAAGATTATAAAATTAATATAAGGAAAAATAATACTACCACAAAAATGAAGGTGAATAGACACTGGTAAAAATGGTCAGACACATGGAAGACAGGCTTGAGAAAAATGAGCAAAGTGAAATGGAAAATAACAGTTAAAAATTATTAGAGAAAAATAATAGATATGGAAGACAAAGAAAGCTCTATGATATGTATAATTTGTGCTTCTAGGAAGAGAACAGAACACAGATATGTTTTAGGAAAGCTTTCCTAAAACAAAGACAATTGTGAATCTGTAGGTTTCTTCTCAAAATATTCCAAAAAATAGAAATGGAAGGAAAACTTCCAAATTTATTCCATGAAGCCAACATTACCCTGATTCCAAAACCAAAGACTCCACTAAAAATGAGAACTACAGGTAAATATCCCAGATTAACATGAATGCAAACATTCTCAACTAGATACTAGCAACAGTACATTAAAAGGATCATTCACCACGATCAAGTGGGATTTATTCTGGTGCTGTAAGGCTGGTTTAATATTGCAAACCAATCAATGTGATACAACACATTAATAAAAGAAAGGATAAGAACCATATATTTCTTTCAATAGATGCAGAAAAAGCATTTGACAAGGTACAACATCAATTCATGATAAAAACCCTGAACAAAGTAGAGATAGAGGGAACATACCTCAACATTAATAAAGGCCACATATGAAAAATTCACAGTGACAATCATCCTCAATGGGGAAAAACTGAGAGCTTTTCCTCTATGGTCAGGAACAAGACAAGGATGTCCACTCTCACCACTGTTATTTAACATAGTACTGGACGTCTAGCCTCAGCATTCAGACAACAAAAAGAAACAAAAGTCATCCAAATCAGCAAGGAAGAAATCAAATTTTCACTACTTGTAGATGGCATGATACTCTATAGAAAACCCGAAGCCTCCACCAAAAATATCACTAGAACTGATACACAAATTCAGTAAAGATGTAGGATACAAAATCAATATATAAAATCTGTTGCACTTCTATACACCAATAATGAAGCAGCAATGAAGATGAAGAGAAATCAAGGAATTGATCTCATTTACAATTGTATCCAAAACCATAAGATACCTAGGAATAAACCTAACCAAAGAGGTAAAAGATCTATACTCTGAGAACTATAAAACACTGAGGAAAAAAATTGAAGATGACACAAAGAAATGGAAAAACATTACATGCTCATGGATTGGAAGAACAAAATTGTTAAAAGTTCTATACCATACAAAGCCATCTACACATTTCATGCCATCCCTATCAAAATACCAACAGTATTTATCACAGCACTAGAACAAACCATCCTAAATTTTGTATTTAACAAATATTGTTAAAATACCCAAAGCAATCTACTCATTTAAAGCAATCCCTATCAAAATACCATCAGTGTTTTTCACAGAGCTAGAACAAACAATCCTAAAATTTGTATGGAACCATAAAAGACCCTCAAATAGCCAAAGCAATCTTAAAAAAGAAAAGCAAAGCTGGAGGCATCACAATTTCAGACTTCAAACTATACTACAAAGCTTTAGTCATCAAGATAGTATGGTACTGGCACAAAAAGACACTTAGATCAATGGAACAGAATAGAAAACCCAGAAATGAACCTGCAAACTATATGGCCAACTAATCTTTGACAAAGCAGGAAAGAATACCCAATGGAAAAAGGACAGTCTCTTTAACAAATGGTGTTGGGAAAACTGGACAACAACATGCAGAAGGAAAATGAAACTGGACCACTTTCTTATACCATACATAAAAATAAATTCAAAATGGATGAAAGACCTAAATGTGAGACAGGAAACCATCAAACTCCTAGAGGAGAACACAGGCAGCAACCTTTTTGACCTAGGCCACAGCAACTTCTTATTAAATATGTCTCCTGAGGCAAGGGAAACAAAAGCAAAGATGAACTATTGGGACTTCAAAATAGCTTCTGCACAGTGAAGGAAACAATCAACACAACTAAAAGGCAGCTTATGGAATGGGAGAAGATATTTGCAAATGACATATCAGATAAAGGGTTAGTATCCAAAATCTATAAAGAACTTATCAAACCCAACACTCCCAAAACAAACAATCCAGTTAAGAAATGGGCAGAAGACATGAATAGACACTTTTCCAAAGAAGACATCCAGATGGCTAACAGACACATGAAAAGATGCTCAGCATCACTCATCATCAGGGAAATATAATCAAAACCACAATGTCCTGTCAGAATAGCTAAAATTAACCTCACTCCTGTCAGAATAGCTAAAATTAACAAAGCAGGAAACAACAGATGTTGGAGAGGATGGGGAGAAAAGGGAACTCTCTCACACTATTCGTGGGAATGCAAACTGGTGCAGCCACTGTGGAAAACAGCATGGAGGTACCCCAAAAATTTAAAAGAGAACTACCCTATGATCCAGCAACTGCACTACTAGGTATTTATGCAAAGGATACAAAAATACTGATTGTAAGGCATATATGCACCCCCAATGTTTATAGCAGCAATGTCCATAATAGCCAAATTATGGAAAGAACCCAAATGCCCATCAACTTATGAATGGATAAAGAAGTTGTGGTATAGATATAAAATGGAATATTACTGAGCCATAAAAATAACAAAATCTTGACATTTGCAATGATGTGGATGCAGCTGGACAGTATTATGCTAAGAGAAATAAGTCAATAGAGAAAGACAATTATCATATGGTTTCACTCATATGTGGAATTTAAGAAACAAACCAGAGGATCATAGGGGAAGGGAGGGAAAAATAAAATGAGGCAAAATCAGAGAGGGAGACAAACCATAAGAGACTCTGAACTAAGGAAGCAAAGTGAGGGTTGCAAGGGGGGATGAGGGTGGGGGGATCCGGTAACTGGGTGATGGGCATTAAGGAAGGCATGTGATATAATGAGCACCGGGTATTATATGCAACAGATGAATAACTGAACTCTACATTAGAAACTAATGATACGCTATATGTTAACTAATTGAATTTAAATAAAATAAGTTTAAAAAAAGAAGTTTTGATATATATACTGGATTACTGAGCCATAAAAAGAACAAAATCTTGACGTTTGCAATGACGTGGATGGAGCTGGAGAGTATTATGCTAAGTGAAATTAGGCAGTCAGAGAAAGACAAATACCATGATTTAACTCATATGTGGAATGTAAGAAACAAAACAAATGAACACAGGGTGGGGAGAGAGGCAAACCATAAAACAGATTCTTAACTATAGAGAACAGACTGATGGTTATTGGAGGGGAGGTGGGAAGGGAGGTGGGTTAGATGGGTGATGGGTATTAAGGAGGACACTTGTGATGAGCACTGGGTATTGTATGTAAGTGATGAATCACTAAATTGTACACCTGAAACTAATATTACACTATAGTTAATTAACTGGAATTTAAATAAAAACTTGGAAAAAACCCCACATGGTGTCCTAGGAAAAAATTCATACAGACAGATCAAGATATATCCTTATAAAGTAACTGGAATTTGTAAATAAAATATACATTTGTATGGGCTTCTAGGCCATAAAATCAAGTCTTCATTAAAAGGGCGCCTGGGTGGCTCAGTTGGTTAAGCATCTTGCTTCGGCTCTGGTCATGATCTCAGGGTTCTGGTATTGATGCATGCTCCATGCTCAGCAGGGAGCCTGCTTCTCCTTCTCCCTCTGACTCTCCCCCATGCTCTCTCTCTCTCTCAAATAAATAAATAAAATCTTTAAAAAATTCTTCATAGAAACAATCAGTGATAGAATTGAGTATAGCAATTAATGTCTACATGGACATCAGAGAGAGAATGGGACCTATGAATTATACAACAGCACAACTACAATTCAAGTATAAACAATTGACAGATAATTTTATACATGCAATATAGTAGGAAATATGGTTCCCATGAGCCTTAAAAAATCTTTTAGATGATAGCCTTGAGGTAACTAAGCAATAAATGGAAAAATGGGCTATCTTCTCAAAATAGTCCTTTTATCCATTTAAATGTAGAAATATGACTAATCAACTATAGGAATTATGACTGCATAAAAGCATGTAAATGCTATAAACCTTGACAGTGCGGAAGTAGTTTGACAATGCAGAAATAGCATTATAAAAAACAAAAGTTAGGAAGTGACAAGGACAGAGAAGGTGAGAGGTAAGATAAGTATACAAATTTTCTTGTTTTGTAGTGTGTGATGGGTCAATAGGCCTTGTTCATAGATGACAAATCAAGTATTAGATGGATCAATATATTTTAAGAATAAAAAGGTAACAACTACACTAAGTATAATAATAAAACCACCCCAAAATTTCCTATGATAGAGTATAGTTAGTAGAAACATGCTTATTTCTTCATAATTTATAGCAAGGACTTAATAAATTCTATCTAAACAGTGAAAATCTATTCTAAAATTTTGCCAACTCACCAGGCTGTATTCTATGAAATATATCTTTTCCTCCAGTTTGAAAAATCTTCATTATCTTTTCTCTTCTCCATGATTCTTCATAGTACTGGAATAGTTCTGGGACCACATCTGCCAGTTCTTTTTAGCATCTTTGGATAGGTCTTCATCTAGATCTAGAGATCTGAACTCTTTTAAAGCAGCCAAGGACAATAATCTTGATTTCACAGCATTTATGTTTTATTCCTACCAACTCTGGTTGGTTTATTGGCTTTTTTTCCTCCTTCCCATCTCTCCACCAATCCAACTAACATTTATTCAGCTTTTACCATGAATCAGGTGCTGTGCAAGAATACTGGCTAGTTAGAAAGATGATGCAGACAAGCCCCTGCCCTCAAAATGTTCAGTCTGATGAGGCAGATAAACAACTCTAATACAAATGTAGGATTTTAATAGTAGGAGCACCCTCCTCCTACCAGAAGAAAAGCTAAAACTATCTGGATGATTCTTGGAAAGGTTCTATAGAGAAAATAGCATTTAAACTGTGTCTTTGAAGAATGAGTTGGAAAAAAAAAGAATGAGTAGATCTTTACCAGGCAGGAAAAAAAGAAAAGAATAATCTAGGTAGAGCATAAAAAATTAAGCAGAGACACAGAAGGAATATCTCTTTAGTTTGAATGTAGTGGGAATATACTGAAAAGTGAAGGGCAGAGTTGGCCCTAGAGACTGTGCACTTTTCTGGGTGGCTTTATAAGTACAATGTGTTCCCCTTGATTCTAGCAGTATCATACTTAGGGTCAGTCTCTCATCACAAGACATCAACCCTCCATGATACCTCTTTTCTTTGCCCCCAGCAAACACTCCACATTGCCAAGAAGCACTCCAGTTGAGAATTGGATTGATGACCCCAGTGAATAGCACACAGCCTTGGCCAGTTCCCACAGGCTGCAGGCTGCCCACTCCTGGTTCCAATACAGTTCTCTCAGGGAGTGCTTCCCAGCCCCCACCATTGCTATATCTCACCTTCATCTCCAGGGCCTCTGGCACCTTCTTGCCTTCCCAAGCCCAACTCCGCTTGGTGAAGTAGTTAACAGTGGCAAATTCAATCAGCGCAGAAAATACAAAGGCATAACAGACGGCTATGAACCAATCCATGGCCGTCGCATATGCCACTTTAGGTAAGGAGTTTCTGGCACTGATACTCAAGGTGGTCATGGTGAGAACAGTGGTGACACCTGGGGAGAGAGAAGATGAGAACAGTTGCCACTGGAAGACATTTAGAGCATATATGATGAGATCACCAAATTTGACTTATGAGGAGGAGCACTCAAAATGGTCCCTTTAAAGTAAACACAGAGAATGTCAATATGGGATGGTTCTACCTAGTAATTACCCCATCCCAGTTTTCACAGGAATAGAAATCTCCAGTATAACACTTCTAAAAGTTCTGCTCTAGGGGTGCCTGTATGGCTCAGTTGTTAAGCATTTGCTGTCGGTTCAGGTCATGATCCCAGAGTCCTGGGATTGAGCCCCCTGTTGGGATCCCTGCTCAGTGGGAAGCCTGCTTCTCCCTCTCCCACTCCCCCTGCTTGTGTTCCCTCTATTGCTATCTTGTAAAATAAATAAATAAAATCTTTAAAAAAAATAAAAGTTCTCCTCTAGCCTCTGCTTAAACATTTCCACTGAAGAACAGGTAATCTACTCCATGGTAAGAACAGTTTTTAATTAGAAAATCTTATCTTCTGAACTGAAACCTGCCTTCCTCTAACTCCTAGCCCACTGACTAATCTCAGTGTTCTTTCTCTGGCAACACAAGAAAGAAAAGCCTGCTCCCTCCTTTCCAGGACAGGCTTTCAGAGAGTTGGAGAGGGTGGACATGATTCCTCATGAATCTGTTAATCTCCAGAATTGACATGGCCACTTCTTTCTCTTGTTTCTTTTCCTTCCCCATTCTGGTAGTTCTCTTCTGAACAGCCCAGAACCTGAGCCCAAGACTCAAGATTTTCACTTCCCTTACTGTGGACACTATTCTAATACTGCAACAAACTATTGTAGAAGATGGTACTTTAGCTGCATCACAGTACAGGTCCTATTGAGCTTTGTGGACAACCAAAGCTATTCCAATATCTATTTCTTGTGAGTTTTTGTCAAACCACAGCTTGCTTTTAGATCAATTCTTTTTTCTTGGTGGTGTTATTAACCTAAATTTAAGACTTCCCATTATTCACTTATAATTCTATTAAAATTATTTTTTCTAATCTGTTTGTATTTTAGATATATATATGAGCTATACAGTGTTGTGGGGAACAATATGAGCTTTATAATCAGATTGAAAATAGACTGAAATTCTGGCAATTCTACTTACTAGTAATATACCTAGAACAACGTGATTTACCCCACTAAGCCTGTTTTATTATGTCTAAAATGTGTGATTATACCAGACTCAGAAATTCGTTGGGGGATCCAATGAGATGATGTTTATAAAGCCCATAGCCCAATATATGGCACAGAGTAAACACTCAAGAAATAGTAGCTTCTATAATTAACATTACTCTTATTTCTACTGTTAACAATATTATCATAATTATATAATTAATTATAGTGGTATAATAATAAACACATTTTAAACGACATTATAATAATAATAATCTTATGACTGTTAACAATAGTATTCTAGCCTCAAATATCTACATTAGAAATTAGAAGTCCTGAGCTCTTCCACTTACTTGCTTTGTATCTTGGGTAATTTACTTCATTTCTTTGTGCCTCCATTCTCTCCATCTATGAATATTTCCTACAGTCTCTATACCTTAGAATTTTGACAAGGCAATTGCTGTATCCAAAGACATCTAGACTTCAAGAAAAGGGAGTATAGTCAGACCCTCTTTCTAAGTGTTGGCATGCTCAAGAGTATGGGGAATGTGGGTCTGGGTCAAGCAGGGCATGGAAAATAGTCCTAATGTGGTGAGACAGATTATATAGAAAAGCAAGCAGAGTGGTGGAGTTAAGCTGGCGGAGCAGTAGGGGGACCATGAAATTGCCTTGTCCTTCAAATACAACTAGACCAACATTCAACTACTTTAAACAATGAGGAAGATGATCTGAGGATTAAGGAAACAATCTACACAGTTGGAGGGAGGGAATGTGGCACATGTGAGACTTATCTTGACAAGCAAATCAAAGCACACCTTCATAAAGGTGCAAACATTCCCCACTACAAGGAAGAAGGAACTCTGTAGAGGAAGGACCAGTGGGAAAGAGCAGGCAAAACACAACAGCACACTGTACAGAACATACACCAGAAGCACTTCCTGAAGGTTTTGTTGTTGTTGTTGTCACTGTCGCTGTTGTCGTTATTTCTGTTTTTGCTGGTTCTTTTTTTTTTTTCTATCCTCCTTTCTTTTCTGGACACAATGATTAGACAGAGAAATTCACCCCCTCCCCCAAAAAAAAGAACAGGAGGTAATACTGCCAAAGATTTAATCAAAAGGGATATAAGTAATATATCTTTAACTAGAATTTAAAATAATGATTATAAAGATAGTAGCTAGGCTTGGAAAATGCATAGAAGATACTAGAGAATCCCTTGTTATAGAAATAAAAGAACTAAAATCTAATGGGGTCAAAATTAAAAATGCTATTACTGAGATACAGTCATAAATTGAGGCTTTACAGCAAGGATAAATGAGGTAGAAGAGAGTGTCATAAATATAAAAGACAAAATGATGGAAAATAAAGAAGCTGAAAAGAAGAAAGACAACAACTGGATCATGAAGGGAGACTTTGAGAACTCAGCAATTCCATAAAGTGAAATAATATCCAGGTAATAAGAGTCCCAGAAGATGAAGAGCAGAAGAAAGGGACAGAAGTTTTATTTGAATAAATTATAGCTGAGAGCTTCCCTAGTCTGGGAGATGAAACAGACATTCAAGTCCAGAGGGCACAAAGAGCCCCCCTCAAAATCAATAAAAACATCCCACATATAATAAAACCTCCAAATTTCCAAAAAAAAAAAAAAAAAGAGAGAGAGAGAAAATCCTGAAAGTAGCTTGGGATAAGAGATCCTTAACCTACAAGGGTAGACACATAAAGCTGACAGCAATCCTGTCCATAGAGACCTGGCAGGCCAGAAAGGACTGGCATGATATATTTGATGTGATAAATGGGAAAAATATGCAACCAAAATATTGTATCCAGCAAAACTGGCATTCAGAATATAAGAAGAGATAAAGAGTTTCCAGGACAAACAAAAACTAAAGGAATTAGTGAACACCAAACCAGCCCCAGAAGAAATATTAAAGGGGATCCTATCAGCGAAGAGAGAGCCCAAACATAAAGATCGGAAAGGAACAGAGACAATCTACAGGAACAGCGACCTTAAAGGTAATACAATGGCACTAATTTCATATCTTTCAATAATTATTCTGAATGTAAATGGACTAAATGCTCCAATCAAAAGATATAGGGTATCAAAATGGATTTAAAAAAAAAAGACCCATGGATATGCTGCTTACAAGAAATACATTTTAGACCCAAAGACACCACCAGATTGAAAGTGAAGGGGTGGAGAACAATTTATCATGCAAATGGACATCAGAAGAAAGCTGGAGTAGCCATCCTTATATCAGACAAACTAGATTTTAAACCAAAGATTGTAATAAGAGATGAGAAGAACATTATATCATAATAAAAGTGCTATCCAACAAGAAGATCAAACAATTGTAAATATTTATGACCCTAACATGGGAGCAGACAAATATATAAACCAATTAATAACAAAATTAAAGAAACACATTGATAATAATACAATAATAGTAGGATACTTTAACACCCTACTGACATCAATGGACAGATCATCTAAACAGAAGATCAACAAGGAAACAAGGGCTTTGAATGACACACTGGACCAGAAAGACTTAAAAGATATAGTCAGAGCATTTCATCCCAAAGCAGCAGAATACACATTCTTCTCTAGTGCACATGGAACATTCTCCAGAATAGATCACATACTGGGTCACAAATCAGGTCTCAACCAGTACAAAAATGATTGAGATTATTCCATGCATATTTTCAGACCACAGTGCTTTAAAACGTGAAGTCAACTACAAGAAAAAATTTGGAAAGACCAAAAATACATGGAGGTTAGCGAACATCCTACCAAAGAATGAGTGGGTCAGCCAGAAAACTAAAGAAGAATTTATTTATTTATTTTTAAATATTTTATTTACTTATTTGACAGAGAGCGAGGGAGCACAAGCAGCGGGAGTGGCAGGCAGAGGGAGAGGGAGAAGCGGGCTCCCTCAGAGCAGAGAGGCCAATGCTGGGCTCAATCCCAGGACCCTGGTATCAATCATGACCTGAGCCAAAGGCAGATGCTTAACTGACTGAGCAAACCAGGCACCGCAAGAAGAATTTTAAAAAACACATGGAAGCAAATGAAAATGAAAACATGACAGTTCAGAACCTTTGGGATGCAGCAAAGGCAGTCCTAAGAGGGACATATATAGCAATACAGGCCTTTCTCAAGAAATAATAAAAGTCTCAAATACACAACCTAGCCTTATAGCTAAAGGAGCTGGAAAAAGAACAGCAAATAAAGCCTAAATCCAGAAGGAAAAGGGAAATAATAAAGAACAGAGCAGAAATCAATGATATAGAAATAAAAAAAACAACAACAGTAGAACAGATCAACAAAACTAGGAGCTGGTTCTTTGAAAGAATTAATAGGATTGATAAACCCCTAGAAAGACTTATCAAAAAGAAAAGAGGAAGGACCCAAATTAATAAAATCATGAATGAAACAGGAGATCAAAATCAACATCAAAGAAATACAATTATAAGAGAATATTATGAAGAATTATATGTCAACAAATTAGACAATCGGGAAGAAATGGATGCATTCCTAGAACCATATAAACTACCAAAACTGAAACAGGAAGAAATAGAAAATCTGAACAGACCCATAACCAGCAAAGAAATTGAAACAGTAATCAAAGATCTCCCAAGAAACAAGAGTCCAGGGCTGGATGGCCTCCCAGCAGAATTCTACCAAACATTTAAAGAAGAACTAATACCTATTCTCTGAAACTGTTTCAAAAAATAGAAATGGAACAAAAACTTCCAAACTCATTCTATGAGGCCAGCATTACCTTGATCACAAAACCAGATAAGAACCCATCAAAAAGGAAAATTACAGACCAATATCCTTGATGAAGATGGAGGCAAAAATTCTCACCAAGACACTAGCTAATAGGATCCAACAGTACATTAAGAGGATTATTCACCATGACTGAGTAGGATTTATTCCTGGACAGCAAGCATGATCCAACATCCACAAATCAATCAATGTGATACACCACATTAAAAAAAGAAAGGACAAGAATGATATGATCCTCTCAATAGATGCAGAAAAAACATTTGACAAAATACAGCATCCTTTCTTGATTAAAACTCTCCACAGTGTAGGGATAGAGGGAATATAACTCAATATCATCAAAGCCATATACAAAAAACCCACAGCAAATATCATCCTCAATGTGGAAAAACAGAGCTTTTCCCCTAAGGTCAGGAACATATAGGAATGTCCAGTCTCACCACTGTTGTTCAACATGGTACTGGAAGTCCTAGCATGGGCAATCAGACCACAAAAAGAAATTAAAGACTTCCAAATCGGCAAAGTGAAGCTTTTGTTCTTCACAGGCAACATGATACTTTATGTAGAAAACCCAAGACTCCACCAAAAAACTTGCTAATACTGATATAGGACTTCAGCAAAGTTGCAGGATATAAAATCAATACACAGAAGTCAGTTGTATTTCTATACACTAACAATGAGGCAGAAGAAAGATAAATCAAGGAATCAATGCGATTTACAATTGCACCAAAAACTACAAGATACCTAGGAATAAACCTAACCAAGGAGGTAAAGGATCTGTACTCTGAAAACTATAGAACACTTATGAAAGAAATGGAGGAAGACAAAATGAAATGGGAAAACATTCCAAGCTAATGGATTGGAGCAAAAAATATTGTTAAAATGTCTATGCTACACAAAGCAATCTACACATTCAAAACAATCCCTATCAAATTACCATCAGCATTTTTCACAGAGCTGGATAATCCTAAAATTTGTGTGGACAGAAAAGACCCTAACTACCCAAAGCAATCTTGAAAAAGAAAAGCAAAGCTGGAGGCATCACAATTCCTGACTTCAAGCTGTATTACAAAGATGTAGTCATCAAGACAGTATGGTATTGGCACGAAAGCAGACATATAGATCAATGGAAGAGAATAGAGAACCCAGAAATGGGCCCTCAACTCTATGGTCAACTAATCTTTGACAAAGCAGGAAAGAATACCAAATGGAAAAGATAGTCTCTTCAACAAATTGTGTTGGGAAAGTTGGACAGCAACATATCTAAGAATGAAACTGGACCACCTTCTTACACAATATGCAAAAATAAACTCAAATGGATGAAAGACCTAAACATGAGACAGGAGTCCATCAAGATGCTAGAGGAGAGGCAGGCAGCAACCTCTTTGACCTCAGCCACAGCAACCTCTTACTAATACATCTATAAAACAAAGGGAAACAAAAGCAAAAATGAACTATTGGGACTTTGTGAGGATAAAAAAGCTTTTGCACATCAAAGGAAACAGTCAGCAAGACCAAAAGTCAACCTATGGAATGGGAGAAGATATTTGCAAATGTCTTATCAGATAAAGGATTAGTATCCAAAATCTACAAAGAACTTATCAAACTCAACACCCAAAAAACAAATAATCCAGTTGAGAAATGGGCAGAAGAAATGAACAGATATTTTCCAAAGAAGACATACAAATGGCCAACAGACAAAAGAAAAAATGCTCAGCGTCACTTGGCATCAGGGAAATACAAATCAAAACCACAAGATACTACCTCACACTGGTCAGAATGGCTAAAATTAACAACTCAAAACAACAAACGTTGGCAAGGATGTAGGGAAAGGGGAGCTCTCTTACACTGTTGGTGGGAATGCAACCTGGTGCAGCCACTCTGGAAAACAGTATGGAGGTTCCTCAAAAAGCTAAAAATAGAGCTACCCTACAACCCAGCAATTGCACTGCCAAGTATTTATCCAAAGGAAACAAACATAGTGATTCAAAGGGGCACATGCCCACTAATGTTTATAGCAGCAATGTCCATAATAGCCAAAGCATGAAAAAACCCAGATGTCCATTGACAGATGAATGGATAAGGAAGAAGTGGTGCACACACACACACACACACACATACACACACAATGGAATATTACTCAGCTATCCAAACGAATGAAATCTTGTCATTTGTAATGACATGGAAGGAACTAGAGGGTATATGGCTAAGCAAGGTAAGTCGGCCAGAAAAAGAAAAATAACATATGATTTCACTCATATGTAGAATTTAAGAAACAAAACAGATGAACATAGAGGAAGGGAAGGGAAAATAAAAGAAGAGGAAAACAGAAAGGGAGGCAAACCACAAGAGACTCTTAAATATAGGAAACAAATTAATGGTTGCTGGAGGGGAGGTGGGTGGGAAGATGGGGTAACTGGGTGATGGGCATTAAGGAGGGTACTTGAGGGGGAGGAGCAAGATGGCAGAGGAGTAGGAGACCTAAATTTCATCTGGTCCCAGGAATTCATCTAGATAGGGATCAAACCATTCTGAACACCTACGAACTCAACAGGAGATGGAAGAAAAGAATAGCAGCAACTCTCTGAACAGAAAAGCGACCATGTTCTGGAAGGTAGGACATGTGGAGAAGTGAATCTGAGGTGATACTCGGGAAGATAGACGGCAGGGGGAGGGAGCCTCCGTCAGCTACTACTGGCAAGTGATAGAGCAGCAGAGCACAAAATCGGAACTTATAGAAGTCTGCTCCACTGAGGGATGTCGCTCCAGTGGCTAAGCAGGGGGTGGAACCCTCACTGGCACAGTATGGTCTCAGGACCCTCGGGGTCACAGAAAGACTGGGGGTGCCTGAGTGCAGCAGAGCTCCCAGGTATCAGAGTAGGGAAGCTGGCTGTAGAGACAGAGCTGAGGAGTGGGCTTTCAGCTCGGGATTGCCATAAACTGACCTTTGGCATAGTCAGGCCACTGCTCTTTCAGCAGGGACCCAACAAGCAGCAGATCCGGGGAGACTCCCCTTCCTCCCCCAGGAGGAGTGGCACGGGAGTGCACCACGATAATCTGCTGGGTTTGGAGACTCCAAACAGGGTCGGGTACCAGAGAGAGAAATGCTTGGTAACAGGCTGTGTGAGTGCGGAGTGCAGCTGGAGACCTGGGAGGCGGGAGGGACTGACTGCTTTTATCTGGGGGTGCACTGAGGAGTGGGGCCATGAGTTCTCGGTTCCTCTGGGGCAGAGACTGGGAGGCCGCCATTTTCACTCTCATCCTCCAAAGCCGAACAGAAAGTTTGCAGGGAACAAAAGCTATGGAGAGCATACCCGAGCAGATTACTTAGGCAGCCCCAGCAAGGGTGGGACAATTCTGCCTTGAGCAAAGACATTTGAGAACTACGGCAACAGGTGCCTCCCCCAGAAGATCAGCAAGAATAGCAAGCCAAGACCAAGTTTACTAATCAATGAGAATGGCAGAATGCCGGCACTAGGGAAATACAGCACATAAAATTCATGGATTTATCGCATAATTCCTTAGTCTTTCAAAATTAATTGTTTTAATTTTCTTTTCTTTTTTTGAATTTTTCTTTTTCCCCTTTTCAACCAACATCTTATCAATCCCTTTTTAAAAATCTTTTTTATTTTTCATTTTTAGAGTCATATTCTATCCCTTCATAGTAGTTAAACTTATTTTTGGTATATATATAAGTTGTTCTCTCTTTAAATTTTTGGGATACAGTTTCTTCTAACAGACCAAAATATACCCTAAATCTCTAGTGTATGGCTTTGTTCTAGTCTCCTGCCTGATTACATTCTCTCCCTTCTTTAAAAAAAAATTCTCTTCTTTCTTTTTTCAGCCAACTTCTTATCAATTCCTTTTATAAAATATTTTATAATTTTCATCTTTACAGTCATATTCCATCCTTTCATCGTATTTATCCTTATCTTTATACATATATAAGTTTTTCTTTCTTTAATATTTTGGGAGGCACTTTCTTCTAACAGACAAAAATATGCCCAAAATTTAGTGTGTGACACTGATCTATGCACCAACCTAATCAAATTTGATCATATTCTGTTTTATATCTTTTTCTTTTTCCTTTCTTTCCTTTCTTTTCTCCTGGTTTCAGGTCTCTTCTGATTTGTTTAGTGTATACTTCTCTGGGTCATTGTTACCCTATTAGCATTCTGTTCTCTCATTTATCTATTCTCCTCTGGACAAAATGACAAGATGGAAAAAATCACCTCAAAAACAAAAACAAAAACAAAAACAAAGAACAAGAGGCAGTACCGACTGCCAGGGACCTACTCAATACGGACATTAATAGGATGTCAGAACTAGAACTGAGAAAGATGATTTTAAAGATAATAGTTGGGCTTGAAAAAAGCATGGAAGATATTAGAGAAACCCTTTCTGGAGAAATAAAGGACTAAAATCTAACCAAGTCAAAATCTAAAAGGCTATTAATGAGGTGCATTAAAAAGTGGAGGCTCTAACTGCTAGGATAAATGAGGCAGAAGAGGGAATTAGTGATACAGAAGACCAAATGATGGAAAATAAAGAAGCTGAGAAAAAGAGATAAACAACTACTGGATCATAAGGGCAGAATTCGAGAGAGAAGTGATACCATAAAACGAAACAATATTGGAATAATTGGGAACCCAGAAGAAGAGGAAAGAGAGAGGGGCAGAAGGTATATTGCATCAAATTATAGCAGAGAATTTCCCTAATTTGGGGAAGGAAACAGGCATCAAAATCCAGGAGGCACAGAGAACCCCTCTCAAAATCAATAAAAATAGGTCAAAACCTCAACATCTAAAAGTAAAATGTACAAGTCTCAGAGACAAAGAGAAAATCCTGAAAGCAGCTCTGGACAAGAGATCTGTAACCTACAATGGTAGAAACATTAGATTGGCAACAGACCTATCCACAGAGACCTGGCAGGCCAGAAAGGACTGACATGATATATTGAGAGCACTAAATGAGAAAAATATGCAGCCAAGAATACTATACCCAGCTAGGCTGTCATTGAAAATAGAAGGAGAGATCAAAAGCTTCCAGCACAAACAAAAACTAAAGGAATTTGCAACACAAAAGCAGCCCTCCAAGAAATATTGAAAGGGGACCTCTAAGCAAAGAGAGAACCAAAAAGTAACATAGACCAGAAAGGAACACAGACAACATTCAGTAACAGTCACCTTACAGGAAATACAATGGCACTGAATTCATATCTTTCAATAGTTACTCTGAATGTAAATGGGCTAAATGCCCCAATCAAAAGACACAGGGTATCAGATTGGATAAAAAAACAAGACCCATTGATATGCTGTCTGCAAGAGACTCATTTTAGACACAAAGAACACTGCCAGGTTGAAAGTGACGGGGTAGAAAACAATTTACCATGCTAATGGACACCAAAAGAGAGCTGGGGTGGCAATCCTTCTATCAGACAAATTAGATTTTAAACCAAAGACTATAATAATAGAGGAAAAAGGACACTATATCACACTTAAAGGGTCTATCCAACAAAAAGATCTAACAGTTGTAAATACCTATGCCTCTAACATGGGAGCAGCCAATTATATACGCCAATTAATAAAAAAAAGCAAGGAAAAACATCAAAAACACTACAGTAATGGTGGGGGACTTTAACACCCCCCTCACTGAAATGGACAGATCATCTAAGTAAAAGATCAACAAGGAAATAAAGACTTTAAATGACACACTGGACCAAATGGACTTTGCAGATATATTCAGAACATTCCATCCCAAAGCCACAGAATACACATTCTTCTCTGGTGCCCATGGAACATTCTCCAGAATAGATCACATCCTAGGTCACAAATCAGGTCTCAACTGGTACCAAAAGACTGGGATCATTCCCTGCATATTTTCGGACCACAATGCTTTGAAACTAGAACTCAATCACAAGAGGAAAGTCAGAAAGAACTCAAATACATGGAGGCCAAAGAGGATCCTACTAAAGAATGAATGGGTCAACCAGGAAATTAAAGAAGAATTAAAAAAATTCATGGAAACCAATGAAAATGAAAACACAACTGTTCAAAACCTTTGGGATGCAGCAAAGGCAGTCCTAAGAGGAAAGTATACAGCAATACAAGCTTTCCTCAAGAAAAAAGAAGGTCTCAAATACAAAACCTAACCCTACACCTAAAGAAGCTGGAGAAAGAAGAGCAAATAGAGCCTAAACCCAGCAGAAGAAGAGAAATAATGAAGATCAGAACAGAAATCAATGAAATAGAAACCAAAAGAACAGTAGAACAGATCAACAGAACTAGGAGCTGGTGCTTTGAAAGAATTAATAAGATTCATAAACCCCTGACCAGGCTTATCAAAAAGAAAAGAGAAAGGACCCAAATAAATGAAATCATGAATGAAAGAGGAGAGATCACAACCAACACCAAAGAAATACAATCAATTATAAGAACATATTATGAGCAATTATATGCCAGCAAATTAGATAATTTGGAAGAAATGGATGCATTCCTAGAGATGTATCAACTACCAAAACTGAACCAGGAAGAAATAGAAAACCTGAGGAGACCTATAACCACTAAGGAAATTAAAGCAGTCATCAAAAATCTCCCAACAAACAAAAGCCCAGGGCCAGATGGCTTCCCAGGGAAATTCTACCAAACATTTAAAGAAGAAATCATACCTAATTTCTGAAACTGTTCCAAGAAATAGAAATGGAAGGAAAACTTCCAAAGTCGTTTTATGAGGCCACCATTACCTTGATCCCCAAACCAGACAAAGACCCCATCAAAAAGGAGAATTACAGAACAATATCCTGATGAACATGGATGCAAAAATTCTCACAAAATACTAGCCAATGGGATCCAACAGTACATTAAAAGGATTATTCACAACCAAGTGGGATTTATCCCTGAGCTGCAAGGTTGGTTCAACATCCACAAATCAATCAATGTGATACAATGCATTAATAAAAGAAAGAACAAGAACCATATGATCCTCTCAATAGATGCAGACAAAGCATTAGACAAAGTACAGCATCCTTTCTTGATCAAAACTCTTCAAAGTATAGGGATACAGGGTACATACCTCAATATCATAAAAACCATCTATGAAAAACCCACAGTGAATATCATTCTCAGTGAGGAAAAACTGAGAGCTTTCCCCCTAAGGTCATGAACACGGCAGGGAGGTCCACTATCACCATGACTAGTCAACATACTATTACAAGGCCTAGCCATAGCAATCAGACAACAAAAATAAATAAAAGTCATCTGAATCATCAAAGAAGTCAAACTCTCACTCTTTGCAGATGATATACTTTATGTGGAAAACCCAAAAGACTCCACCCCAAAACTGCCAGAACTCATACAGAAATTCAGTAAAGTGGCAGGATATAAAACCAATGCACAGAAATCAGTGGCATTCCTATACACCAACAACAAGACAGAAGAAAGGGAAATTAAGGAGTCGATCCCATTTACAATTGCACCCAAAACCATAAGATATGTAGGAATAAATCTAACCAAAGAGGTAAAGGATCTGTACTCAGAAAAGTATAAAATACTCATGAAAGAAATTGAGGAAGACACAAATAAATGGAAAAAAATTCCATGCTCATGGATTGGAAGAACAAATATTGTGAAGATGTCAATGCTACCTAGAGCAATTTACACATTTAATGCAATCCCTATCAAAATACCATCCACTTTTTTCAAACAAATGGAACAAATAATCCTAAAATTTGTATGGAACCAGAAAAGATCCCGAATAGCCAGAGGAATGTTGAAAAGGAAAAGCAAAGCTGGTGGCATCACAATTCCGGACTTCAAGCTCTATTACAAAGCTATCATCATCAAGACAATATGGTACTGGCACAAAAACAGACACCTAGATCAATGGAACAGAATCGAGAGCCCAGAAATGGGCTCTCAACTCTATGGTCAACTAATCTTTGACAAAGCAGGAAAGAATGTCCAATGGAAAAAAGACAGTCTCTTCAACAAATGGTATTGGGAAAATTGGACAGCCCCATGAAGAAGAATGAAACTGGACCATTTCCTTACAGCACACACAAAAATAGACTCAAAATGGATGAAAGACATAAATGTGAGACAGGAGTCCATCAAAATCCTAGAGGAGAACACAGGCAGCAACCTCTTCGACCTCAGCTGCAGCAACTTCTTCCTGGAAACATTGCCAAAGGCAAGGGAAGCAAGGGCAAAAATTAACTATTGGGACTTCAAGATAAAAAGTTTTTGCACAGCAGAGGAAATACTTAACAAAACCAAAAGACCAGTGACAGAATGAGAGAAGATATTTTCAAATGACATATCAGATAAAGGGCTAGTATCCAAAATCTATGAAGAACTTATCAAACTCAACACCCAAAGAACAAATAATCCAATCAAGAAATGGGCAGAAGATATGAACAGATATTTTTTCCAAAGAAGACATCCAAAAGGCCAACAGACACATGAGAAAGTGCTCAACATTGCTCGGCATCAGGGAAATCTAAATCAAAACCTCAATGAGATACCACCTCACACCAATCAGAATGGCTAAAATTAAGAAGTCAGGAAACGACAGATGTTGGCAGGGATGCGGAGAAAGGGGAACCTTCCTACACTGTTGGTGGGAATGCAAGCTGGTGCAGCCACTCGGAAAACATTACGGTGTTTCCTCAAAAAGTTGAAAACAGAGCTACCATACAACCCAGCAATTGCACTACTGGGTATTTACCCCAAAGATAAAAATGTAGGGATCTGAAGGGGTACGTGCACCCCAATGTTTATCGCAGCAATATCCACAATAGCCAAACTATGGGAAGAGCCAAGATGTCCATTGACAGATGAATGGATAAAGAAGATGTGGTATGTATACACACACACACACACACACACACACACACACACACACACACACACAATGGAATATTATGCAGCCATCAAAAGGAATGAAATCTTGCCATTTGCAATGGCATGGATGGAACCGGAGGGTATTATGCTGAGCAAAATAAGTCAATCAGAGAAAGACATGTATCATATGACCTTACTGATATGAGGAATTCTTAATCTCAGGAAACAAACTGAGGGTTGCTGGAGTGGTGGGGGGTTTAAGGCATGGGGTGGCTGGGTGATAGGCATTGTGGAAGGTATGTGCTATGGTGAGCGCTGTGAATTGTGTAAGTCTGTTGAATCACAGACCTGCACCTCTGAAACAAATAATACATTATATGTTAAAAAAAGAAAAAGGAGATCGTACAGAGTAAAAAATGAAGGGGGGAAATCGGAGGAGGAGATGAACCATGGGAGACTATGGACTCTGAGAAACAAACTGAGGGTTCTAGAGGGGAGGGGGGTGGGAGGATGGGTTAGCCTGGTGATGGGTATTAAAGAGGGCACGTACTGAATGGAGCACTGGGTGTTATATGTGAACAATGAATCATGGAACCCTACATCAAAAACTAATGATGTAATGTATGGTGGTTAACATAACATAATAACATTTTTAAAAATGTAAAAAAAAAAAAAAGGGTACTTGAATTAATGAGCACTGGGTGTTGTATGCAACCGAAGAATCAGTGAAATCTACCTCTGAAACTAATAATACAGTATATGTTAATTAAATTCAATTTAAATACAAATATTGAAAAAAGAAAAGGAGAAAGGGCCTCTTAACTCTACCCAGAGAGTTAGCTGTGTGTGCTGTAGCCTCTTGGGTTTCTTTAATATCTTGGTCCCTCATATACCTTACTTATACATTTGCTATGTAAATGAAAATTCAGACTTGAAAAGTCAGTAGAATTTCAACAGAAAGATCCTAAGGAAGCACTTTTGTAGAAACTATAGAGTTATCAAAGCTGATTAGCAAATCAAATTTTAAGCCCTGTAAGGAATCAGCCACTTAGCAAGTACCTATTAACAAACTATCTGAATTTGTAGCCTGGGAAGTTTTGGGACTGAACCCAAGGCTCAGTAATCCTCTCAGGAGTGATTCATGGGAGAAACAAGCTACCTCATTTATGGTTATTAACAAATGCAACTGTCTATCCTGTCACAGTCATAACAGTGTGCCAGTGGATGAATGGAGAGAACTCTACAGCAACATAAGTGTTTTTATATCATAACTCAGTAGAATTTTTTTAGAATTCTACCTTCTAGAGCTTAATTAGAACATTCATCTTGGGGAGAAGGAAAGATGGTAGAGGAGTAGGGGAACCTATTTCAACTGGTCCCCGGAATTGAGCTGGATATCTACCAGACCACTCTGAGCACCCACGAAACCAGCCTGAGATGTAAGAAGATCTGGATCTCTACAAACAATATCGCAGGTGGTTGGTTTTGAGGTCTGAAGTGGGGAGACCTGATTCCGCGGGCAGATATCGGAGGATAAACGGCAGCGAGAGGGAGCCTGTCCATGGGAATCCTACACCGCCGGTGAGTGACAGCCTTGCGCGCTGGGGACAGGGTACAGACTCGCAGACCAGTAGTGGCTGGAAAAGGACTTTAGGGCAGCCCCCAGGGCAGAAACCCGGAGCAGCGGGGTTGCGAGTGCGAACTGGGAGCAGCTGGCGGTTTTAGAAGCACAAGGGGCAGAGACGTGCCCCGACCTGGAGACAGGACTGGGGGCGCTGCAGAGGGGCGCACAACACAGGCCGCTGCAGTTTATAGCAGCACAGACAGAAATGGAGACAGTGTGGCCTGGAGAGCTTAATGAAGACTAGACTCCGGTCTCTCTGCTCTGAGGCAGAGGGTTGGAAATGGTCTGTTCTGCTCTGACTCGCAGAAGAGATGTGGAAAGCCACCAGGGAAAGCCACCAGAGAACAAAAGCCCCCAAAACTGATTCCCGCTGAGCCCATCCCCCACCACAGGGGGGCAGGGCAACTCCGCCCAAACAGGGTTGCCTGAGTAACAGCACAGCAGGCCCCTCCCCCAGAAGACAGTCTGGGAAAACAAGAGGCCAGCAACCCAAAGGTCTCAAGAAAACAGGTGCATCTTGCTTGGGTTCTGGTCAATAATTTGGACTCTATACAGTCCCTCAACCACTCATCAACAGAATGACTAGGAGGAGGAACCCCCAAAATAGAAAAGACTCAGAGATTATGACTTATGCTGCAGATTTACAAATGGATGCAGATATAACCAAGATGTTGGAGATGGAATTCAGGCTAGCAATTGTGAAGACAATGGCTAGAAGGGAGAAATCAATTAATGGCAACATAGAGTCTCTAAGGGCAGAAATGAAAGCTGAATTGGCAGAACTTAAAAATGCTTTCAATGAGATCCAATCCAATCTAGATAATCTAACGGCTAGGGTAAGTGAGGCAGAAGAACGAATAAGCGACCTGGAAGACAATACAATAGATAAAAAGGGAAAAGAGGAGGCCAGGGAAAAACAACTCAGAATCCATGAAAATAGAATCAGAGAAATAAGTGACACCATGAAGCATTCCAACGCCAGAATAATTGGAATCCTGGAGGGAGTGGAGAGAAAGAGAGGACTGGAAGATGTATTTGAGCAAATCATAGCTGAGAAATTCCCTAATCTGGGGAAAGAAACAAACATTCGCTTCCTAGAGGCAGAGAGGACCCCTCCCAAGATCAAGGAAAATAGGCCAACACCCCGGCATGTAATAGTAAAACTTGCAAATCTTAGAAGCAAGGAAACCATCTTAAGGGCAGTTAGGGGGAAGAGATTCCTTATGTACAGAAGGAGGAACATCAGAATAATGTCAGACCTATCCCCAGAGACCTGGCAAGCCAGAAAGGCCTGGCAAGACATATTCAGGGTACTAAATGAGAAGAACTTGCAGCCAAGAATACTTTATCTGGCAAGGCTGTCATTTAGAATGGATGGAGAGATGCAGAGCTTCCATGACTGGCAGAAACTGAAAGAATATGTGACCACTAAGCTGGCCCTGCAAGAAATATTAAGGGGTTCTATAAAAGGAGAAAGACCCCAAGAGTGATATACAACAGAAATTTATAGGGACAATCTATAAAAACAATGTTTTCACAGGCAACATGATGACAATTAATTCATATCTTTCAATAATCACTCTCAATGTGAATGGCCTAAATGCTCCCATAAAATGGCACAGGGTTGCAGATTGGAAAAAAAGACAGGACCCATCCATATGCTGCCTACAAGAGACTCATTTTGAACCGAAAGATACATCCAGACTGAAAGTGAAGGGATAGAGATCCATCTTCCATGCCAGCGGACCTCAAAAGAAAGCTGGGGTAGCAATTCTTATATCAGACAAATTAGATTTTAATCTACAGTCTGTAATTAGAGACACAGAAGGACATTATATCATTCTTAAAGGGTCTATCCAATAAGACGATCTAACAATTGTAAATATCTATGCCCCCAACATGGGAGCAGCCATCTACATAAGCCAACTGTTAACCAAAATAAAGAGTCATATTGATAATAATACGTTAATTGGAGGAGACCTCAATACTGCATTCTCAGCAATGGAGAGATCATCTAAGCAGAAAATCAACAAGGAAAGAAGAGCTTTGAATGATACATTGGACCAGATGGACCTCATAGATATTTGCAGAACATTCCACCCTAAAACAACAGAATACTCATTCTTCTTGAGCGCACATGGAACTTTCTCCAGAATAGACCACTTCCTGGGTCACAAATCAGGTCTCAACCGATACCAAAAGAATGGGATTATTCCCTGCATATTCTCAGACCACAGTGCTTTAAAACTGGAACTCAATCACAAGAAAAAATTGGCAGAAATTCAAACACTTGGAAGCCAAAGACCACTCTGCTCAAGAATGTTTGGGTCAACCAGGAAATCAAAGAAGAACTTAAACAATTCATAGAAATTAATGAGAATGAAAACACAGTGGTCCAAAACCTATGGGATACTGCAAAGGCGGTCCTAAGGGGGAAATACATAGCCATCCAAACCTCATTCAAAAAAATAGAAAAATCCTGAATTCATCAACTAACTCTACACCCAAAAGAACTAGAGTAAAAGCAACAAACGATGCCTAAGCCATGCATTAGAAGAGAAATAATTAAAATTAGAGCAGAAATTAATGAATTAGAAACCAGAAACACAGTAGATCAGATCAATGAAACTAGAAGTTGGTTCTTTGAAACAATTATTAAGATCGATAAACCACTGGCCAGACTCATCCAAAAGAAAAGAGAAAGGGCCCAAATTGATAAAATTATGAATGAAAGGGGAGAGATCACAACTAAGATCAAGGAAATAGGAACAATTATTAGAAATTATTATCAACAACTATACGCCAATAAACTGAGCAATCTGGATGAAATGGAGGCCTTCCTGGAAACCCATAAGCTGCCAAGACAAACAGGAAGAAATTGACAACCTGAATAGGCCAATAACCAGTAATGAGATTGAAGCAGTGATCAAAAACCTCACAAAAAACAAGAGTCCAGGGCCTGATGGATTCCCTGGGGAATTCTACCAAACATTCAAAGAAGAAATAATACATATTCTCCTGAAGCTGTTTCAAAAAATAGAAACAGAAGGAAAACTTATAGATTCATTCTATGAGACCAGCATTACCTTAATCTCCAAACCAGGCAAAGACCCCATCAAAAAGGAGAATTTCAGACCAATATCCCTGATGAATATGGATTTCAAAATCCTCAACAAAATCTTAGCTAACAGGATCCAACAATACATTAAAAAGATCATCCACCACGACCAAGTGGGATTTATCCCCGGAATGCAAGGGTGGTTCAACATTCGCAAATCAATCAATGTGACAGGACACATTAATAAGAGGAGGGAGAAGAACCATATGGTCCTCTCAATTGATGCAGAAAAAACATATGACAAAATACAACGTCCTTTCCTGATTAAAACTCTTCAGAGTATAGGGATAGAGGGAACATTCCTCAAGTTCATATAATCCATCTATGAAAATCCCACAGCAAATATCATTCTCAATGGGGAAAGTTGAGAGCCTTTCCCTTAAGATCAGGAACACGTCAAGGATGCCCACTCTTGCCACTATTGTTCAACATAGTACTAGAAGTCCTAGCAACAGCAATCAGAACATAAAGAAATAAAAGGTATTCAAATTGGCAAAGAAGAAGTCAAACTCTTGCTTTTCGCAGATGACATGATACTTTATATGGAAACCCCAAAAAACTCCACCCTCAAATTACTAGAACTCATACAGCAATTCAATAATGTGGCAGTTTACAAAATCAATTCACAGAAATCAGTTGCTTTCTTATATACTAACAACGCAACTGTAGAAAGAGAAATTAGACAAATGATTCCATTTACAAGAGCACCAAAAACAATAAGATACCTCAGAATAAACCTAACCAAAGAGGTAAAGGATCCATATACTCTAGGAGCTACAGAACACTCATGAAAGAAATTGAAGACACAAAAAGATGGAAAAAATATTCCGTGCTCATGGATCAGAAGAATAAAGACTGTTAAAATGTCTATGCTACCCAGAGCAATCTATACCTTCAATGCCATCCCGATCAAAATTCCAATGACATTTTTCAAAGTGCTGGAACAAACAATCCTAATATTTGTATGGAATCAGAAAAGACCCCGAATTGCCAAGGAAATGTTGAAAAAGAAAAACAAAGCTGGGGGCATCATGTTGCCTGATTTCAGGCTATATTACAAAGCTGTGATCACCAAGACAGCATGGTACTGACACAACAACAGACATATAGACCAATGGAACAGAATAGAGAACCCAGATATGGACCCTCATTTCTATGGTCAAATAATCTCTGATAAAGCAGGAAAAAACATGCAATGGAAAAAAGACAGTCTCTTCAATAAATGGTGCTGGGAAAATTGGACAGCCACATGCAGAAGAATGAAACTCGACCATTCTCTAACACCATTCACAAAGATAAACTCAAAGTGGATGAAAGACCTCAATGTGAGACAGGAATCCATCAAAATCCTAGAGGAGAACATAGGCAGTAATCTCTTTGACATCGCTCACAGCAACTTCTTTCAAGTTACAGCTCCAAAAGCTAGTGAAACAAAAGCAAAAATGAACTTTTGGGACTTCACCAAGATAAAAAGCTTCTGCACAGCAAAGGAAAGAGTCAACGAAACAAAGAGGCAACCCACAGAATGGGAGAAGATATTTGCAAATGACACTACAGGTAAAGGGCTGGTATCCAAGATCTATAAAGAACTTCTCAATCTCAACACCCATAAAACAATAATCAAGCAAAAAATGGGCAGAAGATATGAAAAGACACTTCTCTGAAGAAGACAAACAAATGACTAACAGACATATGAAAAAATGATCATCATTCGCCATTAGGGAAATTCAAATCAAAACCACATTGAGATACCACTTTACACCAGTTAGAGTGGCAAAAATGGACAGGGAAAGAAACAACAAATGTTGGAGAGGTTGTGGAGAAAGGGGAACCCTCTTACACTGTTGGTGGGAATGCAAGTGGGTACAGCCACTTTGGAAAACAGTGTGGAGGTTCCTCAAAAAATTAAAAATAGAGCTACCCTATGACCCAGCAATTGCACTCCTGGGTATTTACCCCAAAGACGGGCCATATGCACCCCAATGTTCATAACAGCAATGTCCGCAGTAGCCAAACTGCAGAAAGAGCCGAGATGCCCTTCAACAGATGAATGGATAAAGATGTGGTCCATATATACAATGGAATATTACTCAGCCATCAGAAAGGATGAATACCCAACTTTTACATCAACATGGATGGGACTGGAGGAGATTATGCTAAGTGAAATAAATCAAGCAGAGAATGTCAATTATCATATGGTTTCACTTATTTGTGGAACATAAGGTTAGCATGGAGGACATCAGGAGAAGGAAGGGAAAAATGGGGGTGGGAATTGGAGGGAGAGAAGAACCTTGAGAGAATATGGACTCCGAGAAACAAACAGGGTTTTGGCGGGGGGATTGGTTAGCCCGGTGATGGGTATTAAGGAGGGCTCATATTGCATGGAGCACTGGGTGTAATTCGAAAACAATGGATCGTGGATCACATCAAAAACTAATGATGTATGGTGACTAACACAACATAATAAAATTCAAAAAAAAAATAAAGATGCTCTTAATAAAAAAAAAAAGAAAAGAAAGAACAGTCATCTTGTGAATAGCTCTTAGCCAGTCATCTGGTAGGACCCTCAATCAAGAATATACACTTTATGAATTGACAATGAGGTTTGGCATTTTAAGAGATGCAGTCCTACCACCCAGTACTTTGTACTTTTTTTCAAGACTTTTTTAAGAAAGTATTTTGTGACTGCCCCAAACTCACTTCCTTTGAGCACTTCTAAAATTCTAAGGACACTTCTTTGATAACACATGTCTGTCTGTACTGCCAAAGCAGGAGCTGCTTGAGAATAGGGATCATGAGTAATCTGTCTCTATCCTCTCAACCCAGAATATAATACCTGGCATAGAGTAAGTCTCTAGTACATGTGTGATGAGTGAAACTTCTCTGCCCAGCCTGCAACCCGTGTAACACTGCAATACATGTGTTCCCATCAAAGTGAAGAATGTACTTTTCTTAGAGTACCTATATTGTTATCATTATATTAGTTCTTATTCTTTTCTCCAACACAACTGTCTATTCTGTGCCATACAGAGTTAGGTCCTAGGGATACAAAAATCAAAACATTTCAGACCACAGCCTTCAAAATGAGCACTCATTTTCCCTAGGAGACAATTAGAATTAATCATACTTCATGTACCTGGTGAACTAAGGTGCCACCACAAAGGGAAAGCTTTTTGTTAATTCACTGTCAGTCAGGCTTAATCCTGTTCCAAAAAGTACATTACTGAATATGACCCAGTCACCCATTTCTTCTTACAACCCCTTTCTCCCAAACTCTCCAACTCTGCTGCTCTATGACCAGCAGATTCACATATATTCTCAACCTCTTCTTCAAATGAACATCTTTCGATCTTAACTAAAACCTGACACTCATACTGAGTGTACTAGTTTCTGTTCTCAAAACATGGTTGATCATTTAGAATCAAGAACTCAAGAGATAGAGGTACATATTTTCCTTGATCTCTAGTATTCCTCCGACCATTAGACTACCATAGTCTTATGGTAATTTGTGCTTCTGTGAGATTTCTACCATCTGGTAATACCCCTCTTCACCCTTTCTAATAGGTATTGTCTATAGAATACTTCCATCAACCCAAAGATTCCTTTGTGACCATTACATCCCCTCCTTGGTCCCAGGTAACCACTCCTCTGGTTTCTTTCAGTATGGTTAGATCTTTCTCCCCCTAGAGTTTCATACATATTATATAGTATGTACTCATTAGCGTTTGGCTTTCCTCACTCAGCATAGTATTCTTTAGGCTCATTCATGTTGTTGCATCTATCTCTAGTTTATTTGTGTTAATTTCAGAGTAGCATTGCACTGCATTGATATAATTTTTTTTATCCATTCACCTATTAATGGACATCTGGACTGTTTCCAACGTTCAACTATTATGAATAAAGCTGCTGGGAAGATTTACATGTAAGTCTTTGTATGAGCATATATTTTCATTTTTCTTAGTAAACCTAGGGATGGAACTACATGATTATATTATAAGCATATGTTTAACTATAGGAGACTGCCAGTTTTCTATACCATTTAACATTCCCATTAGATGTATGAGTTTCAGTCAGCATGAACCTTTGACTTATGAAAATTAAATATTATTTGGTACCTTTACACATTTCCCTGAAAATGAAAGTCCTTAAAACATTTTATCTCCATCTCAACTTATATACACTACATTATGGTCTAGTCTTTTACTCTAAATATATTGTATGCCCAATAAGCTACTGTTATTATTTTATACATTCAATAGTCATTTAACATGCCCCATATATTTATTATTTTCACTTTTAAAATGCATCTTAATCCTTCCTTCTGGGATAATTTTCCTTTTGCTTGAAGAACTCCCTTTAGTGAGGGTTTGATGAAAATGAATTTTAGTGTTTTTTTTTTTTTTTTTGTCTGAAAGGGTCTTTACTGTTTCTGTTGACATCAGAGTAGTCTATTTATTATTACTTTAAAGACAATACATTTTTTTCTAGGATAATTTAAAGATTTTTCTCTTTGTTTTTTATTTGTTTCTTTCCAAAAATTTCACTGTAATGTATCTCTATCTTGTCTTTTAATTTATCCAAATTGGGTTCATAGAGCTTTTTGTAATTGTGCCTTTTTGTCCTTTATCAGGCTTGGACAGGAATCAGCCACTGTCTCTTCAAAAATTGCTTCTATAGCATTCTCTCAGTTTTCTTCTAGGATTCGAATTACTTCTGTGTTAGACCTTTTCAATAAATCATATATTGTTTCTCTTCTGCGTTTTATACATTTTTGTCTTTCTGGGCCTCATTCTAACTATTTTCTTTCAGTTCATGGGTTTTCCCTTCAATTGTATCTAAACCACTGAGTCTTTATCTATATATTCAAGTTTTAGAATTTCCAGTGTGCTTGCTCTCTCATGTGCTCTTTTTCTCTACACAAATACACTGTCTATATGATAGAATTATCATGTTAGTTTCACCTACTTAAACATGTTCATCATAGCAATATCTGGAGTTTTAGTAGGTCAGTATTTTTTAATTAGGTTATAAATTATATACAATAAAAATAGTTTGGTTGTACATTTCAAATTGCTTGGGCAAATGTACACAGTTGTATAACTACTACCTCAATGAAGATATAGAATATTCTACCAAACCAACAAGTGCCCAAGTGCCCTTGTACCCATTTTCAGTCAATCCATCACCCCAGAGGAAAGCACTGCTTTGGTTTCTAACACTGTAACTTAGTTTTGCCTGTCTTAGAATTCCATATAAATGAAATCATATATTATGTACTATTTTGGGTCTGGCTTCTTAGTTTGACATTATTTTTGAGATTCACTTATATTGTTATGTGACTCAGAGTTGTCAATGCACTGTATGAATATCTGATTGAACATGCCACAATATAAACACCCATTCACTTGTTGATATACATCTGGATATTTTCCAATTTGGGATTTTATGAATAAAGTTATTATGACCATTCTTGTATAAGTCTTTTATATATGTATAAGCCTTTTATATATATTTTCATTTCACTTGGGTATGAAGTGAAATACCTAGATTTTTTGGATAAATGTATTAATTTTCTAAGAAATAGCCGAACCGTTTTTCCTAAGTGGTTGTACCATTTTAAATCCTCACCAGTAGTGTATGGGAATTCCAATTTCTCCTCAACCTCACAAATATTTGGAATTGTCAGTCTTTTTCATTTTAGCCATTCTAGTGTTTATAAAGTGATATCTCCATGTAGTTTTAATTTGTATTTTCCTGATATAAAATGATGCTAAATATCTTTTCATGTTCTTATGGGGCATTTACATATATTCTCAGTAAATGTCTATTCATGTATTTTTCCAATTTTTAAAGTTAGATTCTTTGTATTTTTATCATTGAATTTAAGGATCTCTTTATATTTTTCAAACAGATGCCTTGTTGATCTGTATATATATAAAATATATTCTTCCAGTCTATGGCTTGCTTTTTAATTCTCTTAATGTTATTCTTCGATGAGTGGTAATTTTTAATTTTGATTAGTCAAGTTTATTTTTTTATTCTTCACTTAATTTTTTGTATACTAAGAAATTTCCACCTTCCAAAGGTTACAAAGACATTGTCCTATATTTAGTTCTAAGAGCATGACATTTTTAGCTTCTATATTTAAGCCTATGATCAATCTCAAATTAATTCTCTGCGATGCCATCTCTGTCATAAATCAAGTTTTCATATATGTGGGTCTATTTTTATTTCTCTGTAGTGTTTTTCTTTCCCTTATGCCTATAACACACACTCTTAATTTCTATAGCTTTTTAATTATTTTTGACATCTTGTGGGGCAAGTCTCTTCACTTCGTTTTTTTTAAAAAGACTTATTTATTTATTTTAGAGCAAGAGAGCACACACAAGGTGGGGAGAGGGAGAGAATCTCCAGCAGACTCCCTATTGAGTGTGGAGCCCAACACAGGGCTCGATCTCACGACCCTGAGCCAAAATCAAGAGTCAGACCCTTACCCAACTGAGCCACCCAGGCACCCCCACTTTGTTCTTATTTAGGAGGATATTGCCTATTCTTGGCTCTTTGTTCTTTTATAAATATTCTGCAATCACTTTTTAAATTAACGTTTTATGTTGAAGGTTCTTATATCAATGCAGTAAGTATAACTATGAACTCTAAACTCAAGTGAGACCAAGTTTAAATTAAAAAATAAATTCTTAACAAATCCTATATTTTACACAGAACCCAGGCCAAAACAGACATTATTCCTTATTGTCTCCCTGCACTGATTACTGTAGTTTTTTAGTGCTCTTTCTAGGGCATAACCCTTCAATGGTATTGGATTTATGGGATGAATCCTTGTATTCATTTCCTATGGTTTATGTAAAAAATTACCACAAATTTAGTGACTTAAAACAACAGAAATATCTTTTCTTACACTTTTTGAAGGCCAGAAGTCTGGCAGTTTTATGGGCCCCTTCCTCTTCTTTCAAAGCCAACAGTATAACATCTTCAAATCTCTCCAGCTTCCTTCATCAGACTGCCTTTTGCTCTGTAGTCAAATATCTTTCTGCCTCCCTCTTATAAAGACACTCGTGATTATATTTAGGGCCCAACCAGATAATCCAGGATAATCTCTCCATCTCAAGATCCTTAATTTAGTGCACATCTGCAATGTCCGTTTTGCCATATAGGGTAACATTCACGGGTTCCAGAGATTAGGACATGGATATATTTGGGGGCCATTATTTAGTCTACCACAGCCCTAGTTCTTTCTAATCCTAAACTTCACTCAGGCTCAAAGCCTTTCTTATGTAACCTTAAAACTCAAAATCTTATTTACCAAAACTAGTAGTCCATTTTCCACCTATAACAGTATCAGTTCATGTGATTAACACTCTAATTTTTAGTTCCCTCTTCCATTTGGGCCCCTGAGTATTTCCTTTAATTTATCAGCTCAGATATTTAAAAAGAATGTTTTCTATGTTTTATCTAGCTTTTCTAGGAGTTTGTAGAAGACTTTTCAGAGTATGTAGTTTGTTATATTTCTAAAAATTGTTGACTCATACATAGATTCTGTTCCCTCTACTTCACTAGAACTGTTCAAGATCACTAACAACCAAGCATATCACCATACTCAACAATTTCTATCTGCATCTTACCTAAAAACACAGAATTTACACCAAATGATTATTCCCTACTTCTTGAAACATTCTCTTCTTGACTTCCATGATATCACACCCTTCTAGTTTTTGTGGGTTTTTTTTCTTCTTTTCTTTTTTCCCTCTTTACAGGTTACTCTTGTTCTCTATGCTGTGGTCTCTTCTATCTGACCTAAAATGCTGCTGCTTCTTAAAAAAAAATCATTTACTATTTAACTACACAGTATAGCTTCAGGATATTGGTAGGAAATATTGGCCTTCTGTGTGGGTACTCAGCATATTCATGTGTATGCCTCACAGACACCACTGCCATGGAGGCAGTTTAGTAGACTAAAAAGAGTATTTTTCTCCTAAAAATTTTTACAGTGGGGGAAACAGGCAGAAAATGTTCTATATGTTTTAAGTCTCCCAGGAAAAAATGTTAATGATGTACAAATCTCTTTTTAGACACCAGTGACTTTCTATTAAAGAAAATTTCCCCGATTGTAGGCACTATTGAAAAATCCTTCAAACTTTGTGTAGCCTTTACTGATAATTTGTATTTTCAAAAAAGCTAGAGGAGAAATAGCAATGCCAGATGCTTATACAAAAAAAATGGATCATAAAAAGCCCCCAATCCACTTCTCTGTTGTCAACTTAGTTTCCCACTTGTCACCTTCTCCAGCTCTGCCCACTAATTTCCTCTTTTTCACCGAAGGCTCAGTCCCTCCCCAGTTCCTGAAGCAAACCTGACTGAGAGAGGAAGCATTTTAGTAACCTTACTATTCCACCACTCTTCTATTCCCACTTTTTTTTTTTTTAAGAATTCAGTTACTTGAAACACCAGGATCTGATGACTCAGTTACTAATGCTGGGCCCAGGCATTGCTTCCATCCACTTTCCTTAACCCTACTCTGACAGTCCATCATAAAACTTTGCCAGTGCCTTCATCTGCCCATTCTCCATAAAACAACACTCACCAAAGACCGTACGGGCAGGGACAGACTCTCTGTTGAGCCAGAAAGACACTTGTGACAGAATGACAGTCATAATACATGGCAAGTAGGTCTGGATCACAAAATAGCCAATTTTTCGCTTGAGATGGAAGTGGGTTGTCATGACGACATATTCTCCTGGAGAGAGAGTAAAATTAGGCAATATATAGCTGAGTAAACATTGTTAAATCAAGGTGGACCCCAATTCAGTTCACCAAGTTCTTTAACCTTATACTCAAAACAACACATTCCAGCACCTTCCAAGTTCACATAACCAGATCTCTTTAATAA
Source organism: Callorhinus ursinus (assembly GCF_003265705.2). Lineage (NCBI taxonomy): Eukaryota > Metazoa > Chordata > Mammalia > Carnivora > Otariidae > Callorhinus > Callorhinus ursinus. The sequence goes on from NW_027397146.1 coordinate 1,856,244, forward strand.
TCATGAAGTAGTGCATTTTTATGCAAAAATATATGCCAACACTGTACCAACACAGCTTGCTCAGAGCAATTCTGACACAGATTCATTCAAATAAATCAGTGTCTTAAATAATAATAAATAACAGTCCTTCTACAGCATTTGCTATGTGACTGGTACTCTTCTAGCACTTTAACATTTAACATCTTAAAATACTTAATGTTTATAACAATGTTATAAAGTAGACACTATTGTTATCCTCATTTTATGGTGCAGTAAACTGAGGCAAAGAGAAATTGAGCAATTATATAAGGGTATCCAGCTACTAAGCAGTGGAGTCTGAATTCAAGACCATATGGGTTAGTTCCACAGTTTATGCTTTTTAACCACAATGCTCTGCTGTTTGAATGGACTTAGAGTTAGAACCAAAAGTTCATATAGCAGAATGTGGGCTGGCCTATATCACCCCACTCCAAAACAAGAGTGAACACTTATTGAACTCTTACTATATGCCAAACAACTTTGAGAGTTTTGTCTCTGCCCTTCCTCTCTCCCTCTCTCTCTCTAATTTTTTAATAAAAAAATTAAAAAAAAATCTTCTGCCTAGACTTCCTACTTGTTATAGGTTGAATTGTGTCTCCCAGAAAGATATGGTGAAGTCCTAACCCTGAGTACTTCAGAATGTAACCTTCTTTAGAAAAAAGGTTGTTGCAAGTATAATTAGTTAAGATGAGGTCATACTGGAGTAGGATGGTCCTTAATCCCCTATGACTGATGTTTGTATAAAAAGAAGACAAATACACACAGGGAGATATATGATCATGTGGAATATTTAATATATAAAATATATAATAAATATTCATAAGTTAGTTATATTTTATAGATCTGAAAGACAAAGCAAGTGGACTTTTCAAAAACTTATCAAATCAAGCATTTGTTTTAAATAACTGAATATTTTTTTCAGTCTTCTTTTCTAGCCTTCTCTCTTTCAATTTCTTTCTTCCTATCTCATTTCTAAAGAAGCAAAGAGCATGCCTAAGATGAGCAGATGGTGAAATAGGACATCCCTGGCTCTGGTATCCCATCACAAATATATGGATTAGCAACTATCTACAGACAATAATACTTTTGTGAAAATCCCAGAACAAGGGATTAAAACCAAAACACCTTCTTTGAGCACAAAATCCAAGAAAAGCCACATTAGAAAGGTAAGAGAAGTGGCTTCACTGCACCACCTACTTCCCTCCCTCAGGCCAGCCCAATGTGGCACCTAGAGGGTTCCTCTGGGTCTATGGTTTCTCTAGTGGGAAAAGGAAAGCCTAAGGCAGATACACAGTTTCCCCCAGCATTCCAGAGCATTCCTCCAGAGGCCTACTTCTGCCTTGCCTCATGGGGAATACTGGGAGAATCAATAGGGCTAGACCATTTGGGGTCAACTAGGAACAAAGAAGGGGGAGTGGTGAAACTTCCAGCCACCTGTGCTTGGATCTTGGCAGTGATACCAGGTCCCTGCTAGCAAACTCGCCTGATCAGAGTTTAGCCAGCAGTCTGTCCCTACCTGTACAGGAAACCCAACCTCTCAAAGCAGCCTGTAGCTCTGGCTAACAGATAAGTACAGGCAGAGGTACTGCCCAACAGCAGAGTTTGGACCAACAGCACAACTCCAGCAGAGACCTTACCCAGTGATGGTAGTCTAGACAAAAGGATCATACCCCTTGGTGTCCTGGTGCCCTCACCCACCAAAATGGTGACTTCCACAGATCTAAAACACCCTGGCTGTCTTGCCTGGGGGTCATGGTGACCTCCAACTACCAAAATGGAGAACTCCATGGGTCAAAACCTCTGGTTGCACTGCTGAGAGGGAGATGGGGGGTCGTGGCACTCCAACCACCAAAATGGTGACTTCCATGAGTTGAAACAGGCCCATTGTAATACCTGAGGAACCTTGCCCCCAAGCTGTAGAGCATGCTGGGGTTAACCTGTGTTTCAAAACAGTGTGGCACCCAACTGCTGTAAGTAGCTCGTCTCCCATACAACAGAGGCTCCCTGTGGCCCTGCTGAACAGTGGAGCATAGACCACTGAATCATGAATAGAAAATCTAAATGGATCAATACAGCGCAAGGAGATATAATCAGTAATTAACACCTCCCAATAAAGAAAAGCCTAGGATAAAATGGCTTCATGGGTAACCAAACATTTAAAGAAGAATAAATGGCAGTCCTCCTTAAACTCTTCCAAAAAACTGAAAAGGAGAAAATGCTTCCAAACTCATTTTAGAAGGCTAGCATTGCCCTGACACAAAATCAAATAAAGACTTAGAATTAAAGAAAATTACAATTGACTCTTAAACAATGCTGGGGTTAGTGACACCAAAACCCCACACAATGGAAAATCTGCCTATAACTTCTGACTCCCCCAAAATTTAACTACTAATAACCTACTGTTGACCAGAAGCCTTACCAATAACAGTAGATTAACACATATTTTGTACGTTATAAGTATCATATACTGTATTCTTACAATAAAGTTAGGAAAATAAAATGTTGTTAAGAAAATCATAAGGAGGAGAAAATACATTTATAGTACTGTATTTATTGATAGTGTAAGTTTACCTCATCTATTTATAAGACAAACCATCTGTTAGAGCCTACATCAATATTGTCTTACATAATGCAAAACACTATAAATGCTATACATGTTACTGACACTACACATCAAAAATGAAAATATGTGAAAAAGGAATATTTATTTACAAGTATAACAATTCATACATTGATATCAAAGAAGCAGCAATATGATTGCTTTATGGTAGCCTAGTATAATCAATATAATTGCTTCATGGTGGCTTAACCCATATACTCATGAATGAATTGTCATAAAATTTTTATGGCATACAGTATTACAGTCATATTCATAATATGGTATTGGAAACATTGTTACTTAAAAAAAAACACTTGCCTGTGATGATAGGCTGATATGCATTGTCTCCAATTAGAAGAGAGAATTACTATATGGTAATGTAATTCTTTGAAAGCAAAGTTATAAAACAGAAAACTAACACATTATTAATTTTATATTAAATACCACTCACTTTATGCCTATGTAAGGATCAGCTATCCACTTCCATACAAGTCTTACACATGATGTTCTTCATAATGAATATTTATGTGATGATGATGACACAAAAATGTCTCATACAATTCTTGCTGTACAGTTATTAGAAAAAAAACAAAAGATATTCACATGAGGACAAAAAAACACAACAGATAATAAGTTTATTAACTGTATGCCATGATGATTATTTACTATTCATTAAGTGGAATTGTTGAAACATTGTAAAGGTCTTCATCCTCCTTGTCTTCTGGTTTAGTAGGTGGAGGAGGAGAAGGAGGAATTAGTCTTGCTGTCTCAGGGGTGGCAGAGATGGAAGTAGTGGAGGAGATGGAAGGGGAGGTAGGAGAGGCAGGCACACTCAACGTAACTTTACAGAAATACATTGTAATGTCTGTCTGATTTGTTTTTCTCATTTTTCCAAAAATGTTTCTATATGATACCAACCCTTCTTCCACCACTTGTTTTAATTTCAGTGCCCATATCATAGAAGGGTCCATGTCATAAAAAATGTCAAAAGCAGTCTTGAATAATTGGAATCCTTTTTATATGTTGTCTAATGTCAATTTGTTTTCTGGCACTACTTCTACATCTTCTTCCTCACTTTCTGGCACTGCTTCAGAAGCACTCGTATCTCCATCAAGTTGTCTTCTGTTAATTCCTCAGATGTGATGTCTATTAGCTCTTGAATTTCTCCAAGATCAATATCTTGAAATCTTTCAATTCCCACTTTTTTTTTTGCCATATCACAATCTCTTTCATTATTTCTTTAGTTCTATCATAAATCATGTGATGTCATGCACAACATCTGGACATAGTTTTCTCCAGCAGGAATTCATTGTTTCAGACTTGATGGCTTTCATGGCATCTTCAGTGTTATAATCCTTCCAGATTTTCATGTTGTTCTCTATATTGGGGTTCTCCTGCATAGGGTTGATGATCTTTTACATAGAGTGCCATGTATAATGAGACTTAAAGGTCCTTGTGCCCTCCTAATGCAGAAGCTGAATTAGAGGTGTTGTGTTTGGGGACAAGTAGACCACTTCAATACTTTTGGTGTTGAACTTATGGGTTTCTAGGTGGCCAGGTGCATTGCCCAATATCAAAAGAACTTTAAAAGGCAGTCCCTTTCTGACAAGGTACTTCCTGACTTCAGGGACAAAGCACTGATGGAACCAATCCAGAAAAAGTGTTTGCATTGTCCAGGTCTTCTTGTTGTACAACAAAAATACTGGCAGCTGGTGTTTATCTTTTCCCTTCAAGGTTGGAGGGTTAGTAGCTTTATAGATAAGAGCAGTCCTGATCATTAACCTGACTACATTTACACAAAACAGTAGAGTTAGTGTGTCCTTCCCTTCCTTAAGTCCCGGTGTTCTCTTCTCTTCCTTACTAATAAATGTCTTTTGTGGCATTTTTTTCCCAGCATAGGGCACTTTCATCTGCATTAGAAACCTGCTTGGACAAATATCTTTTTTCCTTAGTGATTTTTTAATGGTGTCTGGGAACTCAGCTGCCTCTTGGTTGGCAAAAGCTGTTTCTCCTGTTATTTTGACATTTTTAAAGCCAAAACTCTTTTTAAAATTATCAAATCATCCTTTTCTGGCATTAGGTTCCCCAACTTTAGACCTTCCTTTTACTTTAAATTGTTATAGAATGACTTCACTTTTTCTTGAATCATATTAGAGTCTATAGATATGCCTTTCTTATAGCAATCCTGCACCTGCATAAAAGCTGCATTTTCAATGAGAAAAAGGTAATTTCACAAAAAGTACAAGGTTCTCGTACCTACAGATGTGGTTGCAGTGATAACTTCATGAATTTCCTTTTCTTTTTTTTATAATCGTCCTTATGCTGGATTTATTTACCTTGAAATGGTGGGAAACTTCGGCTGTAGACCTCAATCTATAGTACATATCAAGCAATTAAACTTTTTCTTGTAATATCATGACTTTTCTCTGCTTCTTGGGAGCACTCCAGAATCACTATGGTACTTTGTATTGTTTCCATGGTGTTATTCAAGTTTCATGGTATTGCACTTAACATGATGAAAAATATGCAAGAACCATGAGAGATCACTTTTTACCGTAATACACAATTTACTGGAGGGATGAACTGCTCACAAGGAGATGATTAGCATCACATAGTGTTTTAAGTGGATACTCACAACACTTGATCTCACTGCAATAGCAACAGGAGGTGGCTATAAAATTCTTAATGTAGTACAATATATACTGTGGTTCATTTTATGCAGTTATGATTTAACACTGCATCTTGACATTTGTTTACATTTTTCTCAGCCGTGAATGGTGCCATGGACCATCTGTGTATATGTGCATAACTTTTGATAAATTTTAACTTTTTATAATAGATTTGTGTATATTTTATGGTAGTGAATAATAAGATAGACTAATATCTACATATATTTTTTGCGTTCATGACATATCAAACTTATCCTAATTTTTTTTATATTTCTAGGCTATGTGGTTTATCTGTGAGTTTCCTTAAATTGTTACAAATTTCCAAACATTTTTCCAATATATTGGAATCCACATTTAAGTAGAATCATGTAGTTCAAACTTGTGTTGTTCAAAGGTCAACTGTACAGGCCAATATCCCTGAAGAATACAGACACAGAAATTCTCAACAAATACTGACAAGCCAAATTCAACAGCACTTTAAAAGAATCAAACACCATGATCAAGTGGGATTTATCCTGGGATGCAAGAATGGTTAAACATTCGCAATTCAAAAAATGTGATATATCACATTAATAGAATGAAAGAAAAAAAACAAATGATCATTTCAATAGATGCAGAAAAAGCATTTAACAAAATTAAACATTCATTCATGACAAGAACTCTTAACAAATTGGGAATAGAAGAAATATACCTCAAGGTAAAAAAGTCCATATATGACAAGCTCACAACTAACATTGTACTCAGTGGTGGGTTGAAAGCTTTTTCTCTAAGATCAGGAAGAAGACATAAGTGTCCACACTCACCACTCCTTTTCAACATAATACTGAAAGTCCTTGCTGGAGCAATCAGGTAAGAAAAAGAAATAAAAGGCATCAGAATTGGAAGGGAAGAAGTAAAATTATCTCTATTTGCAGATGGTATAATTTTATATATATAAAATCCTAAAGACTACACCAAAAAACAAAACAAAACCCTGTTAGAACCAATCAACAAATTCAGGAAAATTGCAGGATACAAAATTAACATACAAATTTAGTAGTGTTTCCTTTTTTAATTTATTTTTTATTTTTTAATATTTTATTTATTTATTTGAGAGACAGTGAGCAAATGAGAGAGAGAGAGAGAGAGAGAGAGCGCAAGCAGGGGGAAGGGCAGAGGGAAAGAGAGAAGCAGACTCCCTGCTGAGCATGGAGCCCAACGAGGGGCTCCATCCCAGGACTCCAGGATCATGACCTGAGCCAAAGGCAGACGCTTAACTGACTAAGCCACCCAGACTGACCCAGTAGTGTTTCTATATACTAACAACAAAGTACCTGAGAAAGAAATTAAGAAAACAATTCCATTTATAATAGTATCAAAAATAATAAAATACTTAGGAATAAATTTAACCAAGGAGATGAAAGATCTGTATACTGAAAACCATAAGTCATTGATGAAAGAAATTGAAGAAGACACAAATAAAAGATATTCTGTGTTCATAAGTTAGAAGAATTGATATTGCAAAAAATGCCCACATTACCCAAAGTGATACACAGTCAATGCAATAACCATCAAAATTCCAATAGCATTTTTCACAGAAATAGGAAAAACAACCTAGAATGCATATTGAACTACAAAAGACTCTGAATAGCCAAAGCAATTTTAATAAACATAAAGATGGAGACATCACACTTCCTAATTCAAATTATATCACAAAGCTATAGTAATCAAAACTATGGTATTGGCATAAAAACAGACACATAGATCAATGGAACATAATAAAGTACTCAGAAATAAACATGTATATATGTCAACTAATATTTGACAAGGATGCTAAGAATACAGAATGGGAAAAGAATAGTTTTTTCAACAAATGGTGGTGGGAAAACTGGATATCCACATGCAAAAAAATGAAATTTGACCCCTATCTTGCAAATTAACTCAAAATGAATTAAATATTTAATGTAAGACCTGATACCAAAAGCACAGGCAACAAAAGCTAAAATAAACAAATGGGACTGCATCAAACTAAAAAGCATGTTTATAGCAAAGGAGACAATTAATAAAATGAAAAGACAACCTGCAGAATGGTAAAAATTGTTTGCAAACCATATGTCTGATACAGATTATACTCCAAAATATATAAAGAACTCCTACAACTCAATAGCAAAAAACCAAAACAAAACAAAACAAAAATCCAATTAAAAATGGGCCAAGGACCTGAATGGAATTTTTCTGAAGACATACAAATGGCCAACAGGTACATGAAAATATGTTCAATATTACTAATCATCAGGAAAATGCAAATCAAAATCACAATGAGATATCACCTCACACCTAATAGGATGGTTACCATAAAAAGACAAGAGATAACAAGTGTTGGAAAGGATGTGGAGTAAAGGGAAACTTTGTACACTATTGGTGGGATATAAATTGGCACAGCTACTATGGAAACTAGTATGAAGGTTCCTCAAAAAATTAAAAATAGAAATACCATATGATCCAGCATCCCACTTCTGGGTATATGTCCAAAAGAAACAAAATCAGTACCTAGAAGAGATATCTGCACCCCTATATTCATTGCAGCATTATTCACAGTAGTCAATACATGGAAACAACCTAACTGTCCATCAATGAATGAATGAATAAATTAAATGTGATATATAGTTACACCCACGCACAATGGAGTATTATCTTAGCTGTAAAAAAATGAAAAAATCCTGTCGTTTTTGACAACATAGACGAACCTAGAAGACATTATGCTAAGTGAAATAAGCCAAAGACAAAAACTGTGTGGTATCATTTACATGTAGAATCTAAAAAAGTTGTATTTATAGAAACAAAGGAGAATGGTGGTTTCCAGGGGCTGAGGGGTAGGGGAAATGGAGAGATGTTGATCAAAGGGTACAAACTTCCAGCTATAAGATGAATAAATTCTGGGGATCTAATGTACAGGATGATGACTATAGTTAATAATACTGTATTGTATACTTGAAATTTGCTAAGAGAATAAATTCTTAAGTGATCCCATCACCATAATAATAATATGATAGATTATGGTAATAATTTCACAACATATACATATATTATCACACTGTACACCTTAAATGTATACAATTTTTTCAATTATATCTCAATAAAGCTGGGATGCCAGGGGAAGCAAAGAGGCAAAAAGAATTCTCCTTAGTGAGAACTGAAGCCTTTTGTTTGGTTGTGAAGTTTTCCCATTTCTGCCCTTGTATTGCAGACGATCTGGGTCTAATGTGAAATAGTCAAAGAGATAATGGAAAGTCACCTTTGCACATTCACAGGTATTCATAGCCTAGATACTTTCTGTGGGTGAAAATCACAAGTGAATGTTTAGAAAGCTTAGCAAATGAATTCATTGTGTTAATTAACTGACTAGGTTCTCTTAAATATAACTCTGGTATTTTGTATCTCTTTACATCCCCTTCTCTGCCAAAGTAAGAGCCAAAGCTTTGATCAGATTGGAAGATTTTTTTTCCCAACTTCCCCATTATATTTCCACCCTGTGTCTCAGCTTATTATTAAGCTTATTAAGTACCATCTGTGTTGTGTGTGAAATATTCAAGGGTACAATATAAAACATATAATGCATATGTATTCACATATTTCTATGGATTAGAAATACAGAACAGTTCAGCAAATGCTTTATATAACTGAATATAATTTTATTAAGTGGATCATCATATTCCCCCTCTCCTTGCGGCCTCTCTTTGTGCTTTATTATGAAAGATGACCCTTTAAGAGGTTTGGGGAATTTTCCCCTGCCTTTGCACTCCAGCCTATTAAGTTCCATTTGTGTTAAATGTGAAATATTTGAGAATACAATGAAAAACGCATTCACAATTTAGCTAGTATCAAAGGTTGTGAAAGACACAAGAAGATTTTTTAAATAGCTTGGCAAATTAACTCATTATACTGAGTGGATATATTTTCTTGAATTAATGTTTATTTGTTTTTCAATTCTCTTTCTCTGTTCCTTAAACTTTTATCTTGCCTTCTTTACTCTTTTCATCTCCATCTCTCTGACTTGTGTTGTGTGTCACTCTTTCTTTATTTTCTGCTTATTTATCTAGGCTACATGTCTAAAAAGATAATATATACAATGATAGTAATAAAAATGTTATTCTAACAAATGGTCAAATTTCTAGGAATGGAAAAATAAGATCATACACCCAAATCCTCCATTTAGAAAATTAATGCAATAATTTGCCAAATGAGAGAAAATGGAATTGGTGCTGAAATAGGGAATGGTGTGAATAGCTAAACAGAGATTTTGAGGACTTTTATTCATTTATTTAACACATATTTGAATCTGGAGCAAAGAGGAAAAGCCTTCTGCTTAGAATTACAGGCATACCTCATTTTATTTACTTGATTATTTATTTATTTTATTGATGTATAGTTAACGTATAATGTTATATTAGTTTCAGGTATTCCACAGAGTGATTTGACAATACTATATACTACACAGTGCTCACCACGATAAGTGTAGTTATCACCTGTCATTTTACAAAGTTATTACAATATTATGAACTATATTCCCTATGCTTTACCTTTCATCCTCATGATGTATTCATTTTATAACTGGAATTTTGTACCTCCTAATCCCCTTCATCTATTTTGCCCATCCCCTCCCCGAAACCACCAGTTCTCTGTATTTGAGTCTTTTTCTATTTTTTGTTTGTTCATTTCTTTTGTTTTGTTTTTAGATTCCACATATAAGTGAAATCATGTAGTATTTGTCTTTCTCTGTCTGACTTATTTCACTTAGCATAATACCCTCTAGCACTATCCATGTTGCCTCAAATGGCAAGATTTCATTGTTTTTTTTTTCTTTTTATGGCTAATATCCCATGTATGTGTGTGTGCATGTGTATGGCACATATTCTTTATCCATTTGTCTATCTGTGGACACTTAGTTTGCTTCCATATCTTAACTATTGTAAATAATGCTGCATTGAACATAGAGGTGCATATGTCTTTTCTAATTAATGTTGTTTTCTTTGTTTCTTTGGGTAAATACCTCAGTACTGGGTCTTTTACAAATTGAGAGTTTATGGCAATCCTATGTCAAACAAGTCTATAGTGCCAGTTTTCCCAAAAGCATTTGCTCATTTCATGTCTCTGTGTTACATTTTAGTAAATCTTGCAATATTTCAAACTTTTTCCTTATTATTATATTTATTATAGTAATCTGTGATCACTGATTTTGACTTGCTGAAAGCTTAGGTGATGGTTAGGACTTTTGGGGAATAAGATATTTTTAAATTTAAGGTATATAAATTTTTGAACACAATGCTATCATACAGTTAATAAACTACAGTATAGTGTAAACATAACTTTTATATGCACTGGGAAACCAAAAATTCACTTGACTTGACTCATTTTATTGCAGTATTTCCTTTATTTTGGTGGTCTGAAACTGAACTGTCAGCATCTCCAAGGTATGCCTGTACTTCTTACTAAGGACTGAGAGAGAGCATTCAGAGAGAAAGCCACTCATATAAAACGGAGCATCCATGGATTGTGGGTCTTTCTCTGGTCCAGCATTCCATTAATATGCTGGACCCCACATGGAGGAGCATATTTAGAATTCAGAAAATAATGTCCATAATTTATAAACACATGAAAACAATACACATATTTGTGAGGTAATAATATTAATATGGTTCCTAAATCAAAGGATATCAAAGGGTGTACAGCAAAACGTCTCCCTCCCATAGATGCCCTCAAACCACTCATCTCGTTTCTCCTCCTCCAATTAACAGCCTCTTGGGGTGCCTCAGTGGCTCAGTCAGTTAAGCATCTGACTCCTGGTTTCAGCTCAGGTCATGATCTCAGGGTCGTGGAATAGAGCCCCGTGTGGGCCTTGTGCTCAGAGCAGAACCTGCTTGAGATTCTCTCCATTGGCCCTTCCCCCTGATCATGTTCTCTCTCTCTCTGTCAAAATAAATGAAAACTTTTTTTAAAAGTTGTAATTTCTACACTACTCTTTTTTAAAAAAAGCAACAAAAACAATTAGCAGCCTCTTGTGTATCCTTCTAGAAATATTATCTCTATACCAGTATATATCCCTAAGTGTTCAGTGTTCTGTGCTTTGCTTTTTTACACTCAACAATATATCCTGCAGATATCCCCTTTGAATGATACATCAAGAACTTCCTCATTCCTTCTTACAGCTGCATAGTACCAAATGGTGTGAATGAATTTAATACATTAAATAACCTCTTTGCTGATGTACGTTGTATCATGTTTTCTAGACTAATTTGAGATATAATCTAATTATATCTACAATGACCCTATTTTCAAATAAGGTCACTTACTGATGTACTGTGAGTCAGGATTTCAACATATCTTTTGAGGGGACATAATTCAACCCGTAACATTTGCATTGTCAATAGTGAAGGGAAATTGGCATGCTAATACACTGATAATGGGACCATGAATTGTTCAACCGTGTAAAATGGCAATTTGTCAATATGTAATAAAATTTTTAAAAATATGTCTACTTTCTGAAATAGCATTCTCAGCATTCTGTCTATCCTAGGCAGATGATTACACAGGGACAAAATGTAATATAGAAAAAGGTCTTCATAGTGTTGTTTATAACATTAAAACACAGAAAATAATACCAAATAATTGGTTAAATGGACTATGATCTACATATATGAGGTCATTAAAATGAAGATATTATTTTATTGAGCTTCACAGTGAAATGCTACACTTCCCAGTGATAACAAAACTTATCATATCTTTGTCAAGAATTCTGTGGCCTTGAAGGAGTGCTTAATTTTCTTTTTAAATTTAAACTACCTAAAACAAGTAATAATTAATGTTTATTATATCTATGATAATTGTTTAAATATTACTATTTATAACTAACTAACAAGAAGCAACAAGTATTGGAGGATGTGGAGCAAAGGGAACCTTTGTGCACTTTGGTTGGTGGGATACAAATTGGTGCAACCACTACGGAAAATAGTATGGAGGTTCCTCAAAAAATTAAAAATAGAAATACCATATGATCCAACAATGCCTCTTCTGGGTATTTATCCAAAGAAAATGAAAACACTAACTCAGAGATATATGCACTTCCATGTTAACTGTGGCATTTTTACAATAGTCAAGATGATGTAGAAACAACCTAAGTGTTGACTGATGGATGAATGGATAAAGAAAACGTGCTGTGAATGTATGTATGTATGTATGTATGTATGTATGTATGTATGTATGTATGTGTGTGTGTATTTTATACACATATATACATGTATATGCATATACATACACATAGAGGCAGTGGCAGTAGAATATTATTCAGCCATCAAAAGAAGGAAATCTTGCCATTTGCAACAACATGGATGGACCTTGAGGGAATTATGCTAAATGAAATAAGTCAGAGGAACACCAATATTGTATGATCTCACTTATATATGGAATTTTAAAAAAAGAACAAAAAACAAACAAGCAAACAAACCAAGTTCATAGGTACACAGAACAGATTGGTGGTTGCCAGGAGGATGGGAGGGGCAGTGGGTGAAATGGGTGAAGGTGGTCAAAAGATACAAACTTCTATCATAAAATAAATAAGTCATGGGTATGCATTGTACAGCATGGTGACTATAGTTAATAAAACTGTATTGTATATTTGAAAGTTGCTGAGAATAGATCTTAAAAGTTCTCAAGAAAAAAATTATAACTATATATGTTGACAGATGGTAACCCCAGTTACTGGGATAATCATTTTGTTATATATAAAAATATTGAATCATTATGTTGTATACCTGAAAGTAATATAATACCAAGTATATCTCAATAAAAATATTACTAACTTGTGTGTACATTTTATTTGGATTTTATATATTTGGTAATAAGAAAATATGCTTAAATAATTAAATTAAAAACAGTATCAATGGTATTTATGTAAAAAATGCAAAGGAAACTTCTTAAAGATTATACACCAAAATGTACAATAATCAGTTAATGGTGGGATTAAAGAATATTTTAATTTCCATATTTTGCTCTTCTGTGTATTCTATTTTTCCTATAATGGATGTGCATTGCCTGTGTGATAAAGACTAAACAAACAGTGGTTTAACCAAATGAAATCGGAGCTGGGGCTGCTTGGATATCTAATGATGGATCTCAAAAATTGATGCCAGGTGAGCAGTGCTAAGGAAGGACTGGGAAGTGAGGAGAGCCAACGGATGCAGCGGGGAATTCTCTCCCTCCCCCAGGGTAGACATCCTGGGTGTGGGGCAGTGTACCTTGGGCCTCTAGGGACCCTCTGTGCTGCTCTGAGCGAGCCTTGCCACCTGCAGGCACACACACGACCTCCTCTAGGATCCTGCGTCCTCTTTGCCCACAGCTCACATGGGAGGGAGAACGGGCATGTATTTCAGGTATGTGATCACAGAAGGGAGGTCCTGGCCCCAGCTGCAAAGGCAGCACAATGCAGATGCACCCAGTAGCAGAACAGAGGCTTTTGCTCAAAAACGTTAAGGGGTACCATAAGACAGAAAGAATGCAGTATGCACATGTGGGTGCTGAAGGCCCTGCTCCCTCCCCGTTTGGGGAGAGCAGAACCACTATCCGGGTGGGGAAGACTAACCCCATATACACACACCAAGTCCAGCTGAGGTACCCTGGGCCCTACCCTTTCATGGGGCCCCAGGAAGTGGGTTTATGTACCCTAACAAGGCCGGTGCCCAGTCCAGGGATCAGGGCATGCAAACCTAGCAGTAGGTCTGCAACCAGTGGGCAATACTTACACCATGATATAGATTCACTGTGAGCAAACCAAGGTGGGGAGGTTGGGCAACTGGCCCCAGACCACACTTTCAGAGCTTCCAGATGATAGGAGGCATAGCCAGAATCTGAGCTTCAGGAGCACAATAACCCACCATGAAGACATGGAATGCTCCTTGGAGCAAAGTAATGAGGTCCAGGTGGCCTGGGCACACCCACCTCCGGCACCCACCTGTACACTCTCTCTAAAACTGGGCACTTGGCTCCAACAGCTAGCTCACACCACTGGAGGGGGAGAACTCTTGGACTTGGGCCAGCTATGTACATTAGTGCCTGCCCAGCTGCTCAGCCTGGTCCACCCACTACCAACTCCATGGGCCAAACCCCAGAATTCTCTCAGAGGAGAGCAGCCCACACCCCTGTGGCCCCATACTCTCTCTACCTTTCACTTCTTACTCTGAACCAGTTGCAGCTTCTCTGATAGATCATGTTTTCACAATGACACCTCAGTATTGCCTTTCCTTTTAATAGCCTTTCCCCATACCAAATTCCAAATCTCGAAATCCTGTTGCCCCTGAAATCTATTTTAAATGCTTCTTTATTTAGGAACCCTCCCCTGATCCCGGGATGGAGGGAAAACAGGGCACAGACAAGATGATATATTATAACATCACAAGAAGTGGGAACAGTGTCCAGATAATCAAATAAAAGAACAAGAGTACCCTAATTCATTTATAATTGTGGATTCAGATCTTTCACCAAGACAAGTGTTGAAAGTTCCTGCCCTTAACAGCAAAAAATACCGTAAGCTATGTGGGCCCCCAAGATATACTCCATTTTGCCAAATACCCTAGGGTTAGTTCAGAGCCAGGGTGCCTCCTTCCTTAGGACCCTGTAACTGGTCAGTCTCTAAATAGGACCCAAGACTACAAAACTCTAGGTTCCAATTATCAATCCAAGGATTAAGCTATTGAGAGGACCTGGCAAGGTTTGCCAGACAGACTTGTTTTTGAGATGGGCGACTCACTTAAAAAAACAATTTCATGGCTCATCCTTGGACCTCCTGGCTCTGTACCTGGACTCTCCTGGGTTATTAATTTGTCACTTCAGCATTGGCAGAGTTGAGCAAATGTCTTCATGAAACCTTTAGGATCAGCGTTCAGTTCTCCCACCATCATGGCTTCCCTCTGCCTTCTCTTCTACCACAGTCCAGCCATAATGTCCTTGACCTTCTAACCCATTTAGACAGCAGGGCATCATAGTTAAAAGCATTGGCTTGGGAGTCAATCTGTCTGAGTTCAGATCTTGGCTCTGATATTATATAATGTAACATGGGGCAAATAACTGAATATTTCTATGTCTCAGTTTCCTTATAATTGTACCTATATCACAAGACTATTTTGAGGATAACACGTTTTTATAAGCACAGGTATAAGACGGGTATATGGTTCAGGTTACAAAATGCTTATTAAATAAAATAAATAAATACCTGTACTAGACCGGATTATCTCTGTCCCAACAACATGGCCCAGCAGGTCATACTGATTCAGGCGGGAGCCATCCTGTGCTACTTCCACAGATTTGTTCTTCCCAAGAGTCCAAGAATAAACCACTTCAGCTGTTGTATAGGCATCTAAGGCAGAAAAGGACCAAGAAGTTGAAGAGAAAAGAAAATAATTATCCTTAATACTGAACTTACATGAGATTGAAATACAGCTTCCCTCCCAAAAGAGTTCTGGATATGTGTTCTGTCTTCAACTGCAGTATATTTATCCGTCCATCTAGTAAACACTCACTGAATAACTTCTGTAGTTTATGCTGGCTACACAGGAGTGAACACAAAGTGGTCTCTTCTTTCAATGACTCACAGTCTTCTGGACTGACAATAAATTGTTAGACTTTTCCTTCTCTTAGAGGGTAGACAACAGAGACAAAGGGAGGAATAGCAAAAATATTATCTAATGCAGATGTCACAAATTCAAATGCCTATAGGAGTGGTATCTTAAATAAATAAATCAGGCTAGTTGTAAAAAAAACTGTCAAAAATAAAACACAATTATTATGGGGTGAGCATATGAGATAAGGTAAAAATCATTGTAGAGATATTCTAAGTTAAAAACATAAAAACCTCAAATTAAAAATAGCAATAATTAATTATTACAACTTCCTTTTAAAAAATATTTCCATTTTGATTTGCAAAACAGAAACCTGCCTCCTTTACTTCTGCACCAAGTTATTAATGTCAGGTTTTGTATTTGGAATTCCCATGTTGAGTATAGAATTTAAGTATGGATTAGTTTTAATAGGGGTGTGGGTAAGAGAAATGGTGAGAGAATAAGGAATGATGTTATTTAGGTTGTATCTTAAAGGAAGAGAGTTGCTTTCTTTCCAGACACGGATTTACTCTTTGTACAGTGGGTTTTATGTTGGGGTGAGCGCCTTGCCCTAACTCAGGCACCTAGGTTCATAAAGAGAAGCTGAACAGAATACTGTTCACCCATTTCACCCAACTTTTGAGCTGTTGTTCAACTCAGTAGGAGGTCTCCAGCTCATGGTGGCAGCTGCTGTCTCTATAATATGCTCTATTTAAGCCTTTTACCACAAAGCAAATAATTCCTAGTGAATCAACCAGTGAACAAACATAAATTTTGTGTCTTTACAAAACTTTGCAACATGGGATATACATTTCATTAAGTCTGACATTAACATTCACATGTACTAATTGTGGTCTGCTTATATTATACTTCTTAGGACTTTTCTCAATATACCCAAATAAACTATTTTTGGATTTTCTTATAATGGACAACAGCCAAAGATTTCCTCATTTACATCAAAATTCTCATTGAAATCCTGAAAAAATATATATAACTACAGTATTTTTTATATCTGTGCTCTCATAAGCTATAAGAAAATGCCACAAGAAATCCAGCTTTCCATATAATATGCCCTATATATGGCCTCAGTCATTTATTCAACACAGATAAAAATACTTGAAGTTTGGAGCACCTGGGTGGCTCAGTTGGTGAAGCATTTGCCTTTGGTTCAGGTCATGATCCCAGGGTCCTGGGATTGAGCCCTGCACCGGGCTCCCTGCTCCACAAGGAGCCTGCTTCTCCCTCTTCTGCTCCCCCTGCTTGTGCTCTCTCTCTTTCTGTCAAATAAGTAAATAAAATCTTAAAAAATACTTGTAGTTCAGCATATAATTTATTCCACAATAGACAATTTTTATAAATTTGGCATCTATAAAATCTTCTGGTGCCTGGAAAGGTTTGTTGCTTAATATATAATTTCATTTCCCAGCAGCAACACTTAGTGTATTCATTTAAACACAAAACCTGTTGAACTTTCAGTCTGTGTTTTAATGCTAATTAAGACTTTTATTGTACATCTTTTTTATATATCAATTATAGTTCTTTATAACAAATTGCATAATGTTAATACCTGAAGTTTTATTTCTTCAACAAAGGTATACTTTGTATGCATAATAAAGATGTAGAAATAGTCTTAATTTCTATAAGGAAATGTAAACTCCCCCGGTTTTGAAACCAGTCCTTTCAGTCTTTTTTATTTTTGTTAAGTTTTGATAACAAGAACTATGTCACTTTCCTCTTAATTCTACTAGGAGCTCTTAATTCTATATGTAAAACAAAGGTGCAAGTGAGTTGATTAATGGCAACTGACATTGGACCCTTTTTCAGGGAGAGGGCAGAAAGTAATGGAAATTTGGGGGAATGGTCAAGCATTTACAAGGACAATCACTGCTCAGCTGATTGTGGCCATGTGAGAATTTGAGACCAATGTTCTCATATCTTCTGATTTCATAAAATAATAAACAAATCTGGAGTTTTATGTGACATCTCCCAAATTTCAAATCTTTGCAAATAATTTTAAAAGTTATAAACACTGTATGGATCAAACAAATCACATTTGCAAACCACCAATTTGCAACTTCTGGTCTAGAGATCTTCTCCGATAGATGGCTATGCTTTTTGTGATTCAACCTTGGAAATAAATGATCCTCTGCTTCCTATGGGGTATCTAGGCTTCCCAACCAGAATTGTAGATTTTTTTTTAATTTTAGATTCAATTAGCCAACATATAGTACATCAGTAGTTTAAGATGTAGTGTTCAATAATTCATCAGTTGCATATAACACCCAGTGCTCAGCACCACACATGCCCTCCTTAATGCCCATCACCTGGTTACCCCATCCCTCCATCCCCCTCCCTTCTGTAACCGTCAGTTTGTTTCCTGGAGTCCAGAGTCTCTCATGGTTTGTCTCCCTCTCTGATTTCTTCCTCTTCAGTTTCCCCTCCCTTCCCCTGTGGTCCTCTGCACTATTTCTTATGTTCCACATATGAGTGAAACCATATGATAATTGTCTTTCTCTGATTGATTTATTTCACTCAGCAGTGTCCCACATGTTTCTTACTCTTTTCTGTATTTTTGTCTCTCTGTGCTTTAGTTTTGTTATTTTGTTTCCCCATTTTTAAGTTCTCTAATCCCATATTCTACTTGTTAAATCTATCCATTGGAGGGAGTCCAAGATGGCAGAGGAGTAGGAGACCTTAGTTTCATCTGGTCCCAGGAATTCAGCTAGATAGCTATCAAATCATTCTGAACACCTGTGAACTCAACCAGAGATCTGAGAAAAAAATAGCTGCAACTCTACAAATAGAAAAGCAACCACTTTCTGCAAGGTAGGAGGTGCAGAGAAGTGAATCCAAGGTGATATATGGGAAGATAAACCACTGGGGGAGGGAGCCTCCATCAGCCAGCTACCAGGAAGTGCTTTAGCAGTGCAGCAAAAAATCAGAACTTTTAGAAGTCTGCTCCAGTGAGGGACATCACTCAGGTGACTAAGTGGGGGTGGAACCCTAGGTGGGACAGTGTGGTCTCAGGATCCTCGGGGTCACAGGAAGACTGGGGGTGCCTGAATGCACCAGAGTTCCCAGGCATTGGAGGTGGGAAACCAGCTCCAGGGCTGGAAATTGGGAGGCCACCATTTTCATTCTCATCTTCTAAAGCAGCAAGGAAAGCCTTCAGGGAACAAAAGCCACATAGAGCAAACCAGAGGAGAATACTTAGCCTGGCCCCCTGACAAGGGTGGTGCAATTCCACTCAGGGCAAATACACTTGAAAATCAAAGCAACAGGCCCCTCCCACAGAAGATCAGCAAGAACATCCAGCCAAGACCCAAGTTTACCAATCAATGAGAACTGCAAAACTCCAGAGCTAGGAGAACACAGCACGTAGAATTCATGGCTTTTTCCCCATGATTCTTTAGCCTTTCATCTTTAATTTCTTCTTAATTATTTTCTCTTTTCTTTTGCAACCAATTTCTCATTTTATCAACTCTTTTTTTAATCTTTTTTAATTTTCATTTTTACAGTTATATTCTATTCCTTCATTGTATTTAATTTTAGATAGATGATAGATAGATAGATAGATAGATAGATAGATAGATAGATAGATTGATTCTTTCTTTACAATTTTGGGATGCAGTTTCTTCTAACAGACCAAAATACGGCCAAAATCTAGTGTATGGCTCTGTTCTATTCACTTGTCTGATCATATTCTCTTTTTCCTTTTTTTTTTGTTCCTTTTTTTGTTGTTTTGTTAAAGTCTTTTTTAATACTCATCTTTACAGTTATATTCTATCCTTTCATTGTATTTAATTTTATTTTTATACATATATAGGTTTTTCTTCCTTTATAATTTTGAGATCTAGTTTTCTTTTTTTGGGGGGGGAGGATCTAGTTTTCTAACAAACAGACCAAAATACACACAGGATCCAGTGTATTGCTCTGTTCTGTTCACCTGTCTGCTTATATTGTTTTTTTTCTTCAAAAAAATTTTTTTTGGTTACCCATATCTTCTGATTTGTTTAGTGTATATTTCCCTGAGGTCATTGTTGCCATTTTAGTATTTTATTCTCTCTCGTTCATCTATTCTTCTCTGGACAGAATGACAAGAAGGAAAAACTCACCACAAAAAAAGAGAACAAGAGGCAGTACTGACTGCCAGGGACCTAATCAGTATGGAAATAAGTAAGATGTTGGAAACAGAATTCAGAATGATTATAAAGATACTAGATAGACCTGAAAAAAGCATAGAAGACACTAGAGAATCCCTTTCTGGAGAAATAAAAGAACTAAAATCTAACCAAGTCAAAATCAAACAGGCTATTAATGAGATGCAATTAAAAATGGAGTCTCTAACTCCTAGGATAAATGAGGCAGAAGAGAGAATTGGTGATAGAGAAGACAAATGATGGAGAATAAGAAGCTGAGAAAAAGAGAGATAAACAACTACTGGATCATGAGGGGAGAATTCGAGAGATAAGTGACACCATAAAGTGAAACAATATTAGAATACTTGGTATCCCAGAAGAAGAGGAAAGGGGGTGTGGCAGAAGGTATATTGGAGCAAATTATAGTGGAGAACTTCCCTAATATAGGGAAGAAAACAGGCATCCAAGTCCAGCAGGCAGAGAGAATACCCCTCAAAAATTAATAAAAATAGATCAACACCCCAACAAATAATAGTGAAACTTGTAAATCTCAGAGACAAAGAGAAAATCCTGAAAGTAGCTTGGGACAAGAGGTCTGTAACCTACAAGAGTAGAAACATTAGATTGGCAGCAGACCAATCCACAGAGATCTGGCAGGCCAGAAAGAACTGGCATGATATATTCATGGAGCTAAATGAGAAAAATATTCAACCAAGAATACTTTATACAGCTAGGATGTCATTCAAAATAGAGGAGTGATAAAAAGCTTCCAGGACAAACAGAAACTAAAAGAATTTGTGATCACCAAACCAGCCCTACAAGAAATATTAAAAGGGATATTTTAAGCAGAGAGAGCCCAAAATAATATAGATCAGAAAGGAAGAGACAATATACAGAAGCAGTGACTTTGCAGGTAACACAATGGCACTAAATTCATATATTTCAATAGTTACTCTGAGTGTAAACGGACTACATGCTCTAATCAAAAGACGCAGGGTATCAGATTGGATAAAAAAGCAAGACCCATCAATATACTGTCTGCAAGAGACTCATTTTAGACCCAGACACCTCCAGATTTAAGATGAGTGGGTGGAAAACCATTTATCATGCTAATGGACATCAAAAGAAAGCTGGGATGGCAATCCTTATAGAAGACAAATTAGATTTGAAACCAAAGACTGTAATAAGAGAAGAGGAAGGACACTATATCATAATTAAAGGGTCTATCCAACAAGAAGATCTAACAATTGTAAATATTTATGCACCTAACATGGGAGCAGCAAATTATATAAGCCAATTAATAACAAAATTAAAGAAACATATTGATCCTAATACAATAATAGTAGGGGACTTTAATACCCCACTCACTGCACAGATATTCTAAGCAGAAGATCAACAAGGAAACAAGGTTTTTGAATGACACACTGAACCAGATAGACTTCACAGATATATTCAGAACACTCCATCCTAAAGCAAAAGAATGAACATTCTTCTCAAGTGCACATGGAACATTCTCCAGATTAGACCACATAGTGGGTCACAAATCAGGTCTCTACCAGTAACAAAGAATTGGGATCATTCCCTGCATATATTTAGACCAGAATGCTTTGAAACAGGAACTCAATCACAAGAGGAAATTTGGAAAGAACTCAAATACATGGAGGCTAAAGAGCATCCTACTAAAGAATGAATGGGTCAACCAGGAAATTGAAGAATTAAAAAATAATGGAAACAAAACAAAAGAAAACACAATTGTTCAAAACCTTTGGGATGCAGCAAAGGCAGTCCTAAGAGGGAAGTATATAGCAATACAAGTCTTTCTCAAGAAACAAGAAGAGTCTCAAATACACAACCTAACTTTAAACCTAAAGGACCTGAAGAAAGAACAGCAAATAGTCTAAATCCAGCAGGAGAAGAGAAATAATAAAGATTAGAGCAGAAATCAATGAAATTGAAACCAAAAGAACAGAACAGATCAATGAAACTAGGAGCTTGTTCTTAGAAAGAATTAGTAAGATTGATAAACCCCTAGCCGCAGGTACCAAAAAGAAAAAGGACCCAAAAATATAAAATCATGAATGTAAGAGGAGAGATCACAACCAACACCAAAGAAATCCAAACAATTATGAAAACATATTATGAGCAACTATATGCCAACAAATTAGGCAATTGGAAGAAATGGATGCATTCCTAGAGATGTATCAACTACCAAAACTGAACCAGGAAGAAATAGAAAACCTGAACAGACCCATAAACAGAAAAGAAATTGAAGCAGTCATCAAAAATCTCCCAATAAACAAGAGTCCAGGGCCAGATGGCTTCCCAGAGGAATTCTACCAAACATTTAAAGAAGAATTAATATCTATTCTTCTGAAGCTGTTTCAAAAAACAGAAATGGAAGGAAAACTTCCAAACTCTTTCTATGAGGCCAGCATTACCTTGATCCCAAAACCAGGCAAAGACCCCACCCAAAAGGAAAATTACAGACCAATGTCCCTGATGAACATGGATGCCAAAATCCTTACCAAAATACTAGCCAATAGGGTCCAACAGTACATTAAAATGATTATTCACCATGACCAAGTGGGATTTATTCCTGGGATGTAAGCATGGTCCAACATCGACAAATCAATGTGATACAATACATAAATAAAAGAAAGGACAAGAACCATATGATCCTCTCAGCAGATGCAGAAAAAGCATTTGACAGAGTACAGCATCCTTTCTTGATTAAAACTCTTCACAGTGAAGGGATGGAGGGAATATACCTCTATATCATAAAAGCCATATAGGAAAAGCCCACAACGAATATTATTCTCAATGGGGAGAAACTGAGAGCTTTTCCCCTAAGGTCAGGAACACAGCAGGGATGTCCACTATCACCACTGCTGTTCAACATAGTACTAGATGTCCTAGCCTCAGCAATCAGACAACAGAAAGAAACAAAAGGCATTCAAATTGGTGAAGAAGACATCAAACTCTCACTCTTCACAGAGGACATGATACTTTATATGGAACACCCTACATACTCTACCCCAAAATTCGGAGAACTCACACAAGAATTCAGCAACATGGCAGGATACAAAATCAATGTACAGAAATCAATTGCATTTCTATACACTAATAATGTGACTGATGAAAGAGAAATTAAGGAATCAATCCCATTTACAATTGCACCAAAACCCATAAGATACCTAGGAATAAACCTAACCAAAGAGGCAAAGGATCTGTACTCAGAAAACAATAGAACACTTATGAAAGAAATTGAGGAAGACACAAAGAAATGGAAAAATGTTCCATGCTCAAGGGTTGGAAGAACAAATATTGTTAAAATTTCTATGATACCTAGAGCTATCTACACATTCAATGCAATCCCTATCAAAATACCATCGTCATTTTCCACAGAGCTGGAACAAATAATCCTAAAATTTGTATGTAATCAGAAAAGACCCTGAATAGCCAAAGAAATGTTGAAAAAGAAAACCAAAGCTGGTGGCATCACAATTCCAGACTTGATGCTCTATTACAAATCTGTAATCATCAAGACAGTATGTTACTGGCACAAAAAGAGACAGACAGATCAATGGAACAGAAGAGAGAATCCAGAAATGGATACTTAACTCTATGGTCAACTAATCTTCGACAAAGCAGGGAAGAATATCCAATGGAAAAAAGACAGTCTCTTCAATAAATGGTGTTGGGAAAATTGGACAGTCACATGCAGAAGAATGAAACTGGACCATTTCCTTACACCATACAGAAAAATAGACTCAAAATGGATGAAAGACCTAAATGTGAGGCAGGAATCCATTAAAATCCTAGAGGAGAACACAGGCAGCAACCTCTATGATCTCAGCTACAGCAACTTCCTGCTAGACATGTCTCCAAAGACAAGGGAAACAAAGGCAAAAATGAACTATTGGAACTTCATGAAGATAAAAAGCTTTTGCACAGCAAAGGAAACAGTCAACAAAACCAAAATACAACCGACAGAATGGAGGAAGATATTTGCAAATGACATATCAGAGAAAGGGCTAGCATCCAAAATCTATAAAGAATTTATCAAACTCAAAACCCAAAGAATAATCCAATCAAGAAATGGGCAGAAGACACGAACAGATATTTCTCCAAAGAAGACATACAAATGGCCAACAAACACATGAAAAAATGCTCCACATCACTTGCCATCTGGGAAATACAAATCAAAACCACAATTAGATACCACCTCACACCAGTCAGAATGGCTAAAATTAACAACTCAAGAAACAACAGTTGTTGGCAAAGATGCAGAGAAAGGGAAACCTTCTTACACTGTTGGTAGGAGTGCAAACTGGTGCAGCCACTCTGGAAAACAGTATGGAGATTGCTCAAGGAGTTAACAATAGAGCTACCCTATGACCTAGCAATTGCACTACTAGGTATTTATCCAAAGGATACAAACATAGTGATTTGAAGGGACACATGCCCCCCAGTGTTTATAGCAGCAATGTCCACAATAGCCAAACTGTGGAAAGAGCCAAGATGTCCATTGACAGATGAATGGATAAAGAAGACGTGGTATATATATACAATGGAATATTATGCAGCCACCAAAAAAAAAATGAAATCTTGCCATTTGCAAAAATGTGGATGGAACTAGAGGATATTATGCTGAGTGAAATAAGTCAATCAGAGAAAGACATGTATCATATGATCTCACTGATATGAGGAATTCTTAATCTCAGGAAATAAACTGAGGGTTGCTGGAGTGGTGGAGGGTGGGAGGGATGGGGTGGCTGGGTGATAGACATTGGGGAGGGTATGTGTTATGGTGAGCACTGTGAATTGTGTAAGACTGGTGAATCACAGACCTGTACCTCTGAAACAAGTAATATATTATATGTTAAAAAAAAGAAGAAGATAGTAGGAAGGGAAAAATGAAGGGGGGATAATCGGAGGGGGAGACGAACCATGAGAGACTATGGACTCTGAGAAACAAATTGAGGGTTCTAGAGGGGAGGGGAGTGGGGGGATGGGTTAGCCTGGTGATGGGTATTAAAGAGGGCACGTATTGAATAGAGCACTGGGTATTATACACAAACAATGCATCTTGGAACACTACATCAAAAACTAATGATGTAATGTATGGTGATTAACATAACATAATAAAATTTAAGAAGAAGAAGTGGTATAGATATATACAATGGAATATTACTCAGCCATCAAAAGAATGAAATCTTGTCATTTGCAATGACGTGGATGGAACTAGAGGTTATTATGCTAAGTGAAATAAGTCAATCAGAGAAAGACAATTATCATATGATCACACTCATATGTGGAATTTAAGAAACAAAACAGAGGATCACAAGGAAGAGAGGAAAAAATAAAACAAGATGAAACCAGAGAGGGAGACAAACCATAAGAAACTAAATTATAGGAAACAAACACGGTTGCTGGAGGGGAGGGTGGTGGGAGGGAATGGGGTTGATAGATATTAAGGAGGGCATGTGATGTAATGAGCACTGGGTATTTTATAAGACTGGTGAATCACTGACCTCTACCTATATACATTATATGTTAATGTATATGTAACCAATAATACATTATATGTTAATTAATTGAACTTGAATTAAAAAATGCAAAAAAAATCTATCCATTGAATTCTGAATTTTGGACGTGTATTTTTCCATATGTAATTTCTAATTTGTTCTTCTTTATAGTTCCAATTTTCTGTTGAAATTCTTTTTTATCTCTTTTATCTATTTTATTCATCTTTTCTTTTTTTTCTTGACCATATTAACCATAGTTTTTAAAAGCCCTTATCTACAAACTCTGATATCTGGGTCACCTGTTAATCTATTTCTGTATTCCATTTCTTTTTGTTTTAAAATCTTGGTTTTAGGTCATATGGTCTTGTGTATTGTTATGCTTCACGATTTTTTTATTGAATTGCCTACTTTGTAAATAATCTGTAGAACTTTTTAGATGATGTTGACTTCCACCATAAAGGCCTCATTCTTTCCTTTGCTAAACAGATAGTGTGGGAGAATTATTACTTTAATCCCATAAGGGACTGAGTTGAATTCTAGTTTTGGTTAAACTTGGTATGTCTCTGCTGCTCCCTTCTAACTAGGACATAACTTCTCTAGAGATTTAAACTGAGTGCCTGGCATACCTTCTTTTTTATAGCATTGGTAGATTGTAGGAAATTCAGTTTTACTTTTCAGAGGTTTTTATTTTCTTTTTTAGCCTTATGATTTGTGCATATTCAAGATTTAGCAATTGTATTGAGAAGGATATTAGCCAAGAGTTTGAGACCTTCTAGAGCTCTACTTTTATCACTTTAGCTCTGTGTAACCATGAAAACTATTGCTTTTTTTCCCCCCTATCATCTAGCAGCAGCCCTATGCTTAGGGCAAAACTTGAATTTTAAGCTGCAATCAATGGCCAAAATTGTCAAATACCACAACGAATGAAGAAGATGCAGGTCACAAATTCATCTATGAGAAGTTCTACCCTTTCTCCAGAATTTTTGTTTCTCAATCTTCATTGCTTCTACAGTTCTAGGTTTTCTAATTGTTCATGAGGGGAGCACTGTTCACCCACAGATAGTCTTTCTCACTATTGTTGCCCCTATCCCTGTAATTTGAGCCATTATCATTTCTCATCTGAACTATTGCAATACACTTTTAACTGAACTTCCTTCTTCTGTTCTTCCCATATTTATATTTTTAACCGAGTACCCATAATGATTCTTTTAAAAAACATAAGTCAGATAATGTAATCATTTTGTTCCAAATTTTCCAAGCACTCCTCATTTTCTCTCAGTAAAGTTCAAAGCCCTTTAATATCCTACAAGACTCTAGATGACCTGGCCTCTTCTTTGATCTCATCCTTTCCTAGTGCTTTCTCCTTTACTGTATCCAGCCATATTGGACACTTTAATGTTCCTTGGAGAAGCCAGGCACTTTTCTGACTTAGCTTCTTATCCCTTGTTGTTCCCTCTACTTGGAGCACAGTTTCCTCTAATATCTGTATTGTTAATGCTTTTACCTTCTTAAAATTTCTGCTCAATTGTCACTTTTTCAAAGAGGCCTGTGCTGATTACCCTATTTTAAATTTCAATGGCAACACCTATCTTCCACCTAGACAAGACTGATTCCCCTTATTCTGTAGTACTTTTATGTTTTCCCATGGTGATTTTCACTTTACAACATACTTTATACTTTACTTTTTAATCTGTTGTTTATTTTATTTTCCACCATCAATCTCTCCTCTATAATATAAGCTCCACAAAGACAGGGTCTTTGTTTTATTCATGGATGTATTTCAAACTCCTTCAGTAGAGCCTGGCACATAAGAGACAATTTATAAGTATTTGACAATGATTGAAAAAATATGTCACATGTAATTATTTGGATCTTTTCAAATGCACTTTCTACTTCAAAATATAGAGCTAAATTTAATTTAGACACAATCAACACAGACCTTGATATATTGCTCAGATGACTCCCTATATGAAACTTACTCTAAAATTCTTAGAGTTAAAAACTCAAATTCTATTCAATTTTGATTTTTTGAATTTATTTGAAAATGGGCTATGTATCTACTCATTTCTCTTTCAGATTTACAGTTACCGGTAAAGGCAATACTCTGTAAAAATGAGAAAATCTCCAGAGTCTCTTTCTATCTACCATCTACTGTAGAGAATTAGATAGAACTATATGAGATGCAAATAGAATAGGCATTTCAAAAATAAAAACACATTCTCTTTTGGGGATCTTATCCTTTGGAAGCTGCTACTCTACTGTATATTAGCTCTGTCTTTTTATTCATTCATTCATTCTCAAGTTTTTATTTAAATTCCAGTTAGTTAACATACAGTGTAACATTAGTTTCAGGTGTTATAATACAGTGATTCATCACTTACATACAACACCCAGTGTTCATCACAGTAGATTAGCTCTTACTTGCTATATCTTCTAGACAATTTAGAAAACAGATGTTATTCTTTCAATCTAATGACAGAAATGAGTCTGAAATGGTGAGATAATGTTTTCTTTCTAGAAAGAAATCTATTAAAAGCTAAGTCTCCTCCTTTTGATCACTTAGTATTATTCAACCCCACTCCCCTTCCCCACTCCCATACCACCCTGAATTCAAGGCTTCAGCTTTAGAAACTACTAGGGGGCAGAACAGGAAATACTGTTTCTTTTGGAAGAAGATCAGGTAAACAGAAAGTGAGAAAATACGTACAGCTTCCAAACTTCAGTGGGCAGGCATGCACATCCATAGGAAAATCTTCCAAATGCATGGGGCACTCAGCATGAATTGTTAACCTAAAAGAAAGGAGAACAGAAAATGAGATTAAGCTAAAATGAATGGTGGTAAACACAGCCGAATGTCCATTCACCAGCGATAGGGTGCCCCTAAGAATAATGGGATTTTGTTTATACTGAGATTGAAGTCTTTATGAACACAAGGGATGGATTAAATGAACTAGAGAGCCTCTCAAAACAGCACTCAGATTTTTAGATCAGATTTGAATTCCACCTCACCACCTTTCAAAAAACAAATATAATTATTTGCCTTAGCTGAGCTCCCTCACCCAGCCCTCCTCCTCAAAGAAGCCTGAAAACACCAGGTCCTGACTCATTCACTCCTGATAGCAGTTTAATTATTTATTAAATAATTCTCAGCAGGCTATCAAGTGAGTTAACCAATTTAAAGACTGCACTGGAAAGGAGAGATGAGTATCTTTACCTTGATAATGAACAGGTACAAAAGATGGCTCTGCTGTTCCCAGCAACTGTTATAGCTTAGTTGAAGGAGATGACTCTTGGAGAACACATATACACACTTGTGCATACACACACACACACACACACACACACACACACACACACACACACACAACTGGCCAGAAAAAAAAAATACAAGGGTAATGGAGGTCATCAAAAACCTCAGAGGTTAAGTCTAAAGAGCTCATGCTTTCTTTATAGGAACAACATGTAGGAGAGACTGCATGGATTCCTCCTCAATGAAAATCTGAATGGGGTATGATTTGCCATGCCCACATATTCATTTTCCTGTATTAGTCTGCTTAAATAATCTATTCTAAGATTTCCCCTATGATTTCTTTAAAGAATTTTGAGCCTCAACCTCCCTTGGCCTAGATAGTAACTTCCTATGTAGAAATGGGACCTACACAGCAGAAATTCAGAGTTCTTTGGAGCCTAGCTCTGATGAGTTATTTCTAGCTAATCAGTATATCTCCTGGTTATATTAGATTCAATCTATGCCATCTTCTTGGAGTTCTAGGGGGCCAACTGGCCAGCATCTCCAATCCTAGTTAATTGTTAAACCTGGTGAATGTGTAACACTTCACAAATGATCAGAGGAGCAATACTAGATATCGCGCAAAGCAGGCTGATTAAAACAAACATGCTCAGGTGTGTATTAGCAAGAACTCTAGACTAAATGGCAGAAACCAAGTGTACGCTCTTCAACAAACACGTATCCATCTCTTATTTTTAGTTCTCCCATCTAAACAGTAAGAGGAACTAGATGGCAAGTGTCCTTGTAGATCTAACTAATCCCTTCAATATTTATAAAATTTTCCATGTTGTCTTGGACAAAAGCTTAATTCTCAAGTTAGCCTGCAATATCCCAAGAATCCACCTTTTATTTTTAAGGCATAAAGGGGGTTTCATAATTCAAAGAATTTGACACACAAAAAATGTATTTCATTGATAAACCTATTCCTCGTGTTGGATACTTAAAAGATTCCATGAAGGTTTAATAAAGAAAATTGTGTCCCTTCTTTCCACTTATATTAGTATTTCCAAGATACTGCTTTTTATGAGTAATGCCAAGGGGAAATTACTTTATGTCTACCCAGCAGTCCTGGGGACATGGCAAATAAGACCACAATAAATAGATTATCAAAGCAAGATGCAAAGGGCACTGATTTCTGATTAAGAGTGGAACTGATTTATATAACTTTTCCCTCTTCCTTCCCATATACTTCTTGCCCATCCTACCTAGGCACAGAGCAGAGGAGAAAGCAGATGTTGGTGAGGGCAGGGTACTTCATAAACCAGATTATGCTGTGCTTTCACTGGTTCTTAAACACATCCTATTGCTCTCTGACATCCCATGTCATACTGTCTTCCCTTCTTCCTTTCTTCTTTCTCTTTACCTTGCCTCAAATTTCAAGATCCCTTCAAGCTTTTCTATAGCAGAAAGCAGCCTGACTATACCCAGGCTAATATCCTCATCACTACGATCTATGTCATAAACATATCCGTCCCCTCCAAAACTTTCCTTCCACCCTCTTATTATTATTGTCATTGTTATTGTTTTGTGTGACAAGAACACTTTACATAAGATCTGCCCACTGAGCAAATTTTTAAGTATACCATTGAATACTGTTAATTGAGAAAAGGACGAATAGACATTATTCCAAAGAAGGCATACAAATGGACACAGGTATATTAAAAGGTGCTCAACATCACTAATCATCAGGGAAATACAAATGAAAATCACAATGAGATATTACCTCATACCTGTTAGATAGGCTATTATCAAAAAGACAAGCGATAACAAGTGTTGATGAGGATGTGGAGAAAAGACAACCTTGTGCACTGTTGGTAGGAATATAAATTGGTGCAGTAACTCTGGAAAACAGTATGGAGGTTCTTCAAAAAATTAAAAAGAGAATTACCATAGGAGCCAGCAATCCTACTTTTGGAAATATATGTCCAAAGTTACTGAAATCAGGATTTCAAAAAGATATCTGCCCTCCAAAATTCATTGTAGCATTATCCACAATAGCCAAGACATGGAAGCAATCTAAGTATCCATCAATAGGTGGATAAGAAAATGTATATACATACAATGGAATATTATTCAGTCTTAACAAAAGAAAGAAATCCTGAAATTTTCAACCACATTGATGAACCTAGAGGACATTGTGCTAAGTGAAATAAACCAGACAGAGAAAGACAAATACTATATAGGATCTCCCTTATATGTGGGATTTAAAATAGTCAAACTCATAGAAGCACAGAGTAGAATGGTGGTTGCCAGGGGCTGGTGGGGAGGGAATGGGGAGATATTAGTGAAAGGTACTGTTTCAGTTTTGCAAGATGAATAAGTCCTAGAGATCTACTGTACAGGAAATCATCTTTAGTGGGCTTTTCAAGAAAGGTCAGAGATCCCTCAAAATGTGACATTCGGATCATAGGGACTTAGTTCTACTCCATGGTTTGGCCTGCTTTGATCTTTATGCAAAAATGAAACAGGAAGTTAAGAGGCAATCCAGGAAATTCTTTTCTTTGGGGGTAAAAGATACAGATAGAAAGGAAACCATTTTTAGCCCTGCATGTGCACACATGTGTGCACAAGCACACACACACTCCCCTCCATTACTGCTCTCATTTCACTGTGTTTTGCAGCATCCTGGCTCCCTTGTCACCCTACCATTTGCTGCTCAAAAGCTGGTTTCTATTGCACCAAAGTAAAAGGTTAGTTTTATTACTACTATGGCCCCCTAACTAGCCTCTGCTGTCACCCTTTCCCCTTACAGTATATAATCTACACAAGAGCCTTCTAATGCTTCCTCATCTTTTTGTAAAATATTTTATTTATTTGACAGAGAGAGAGAGCACACAAGCAGGTGGAGGAGCAGGCAGAGGGAGAAGGAGAAGCAGGCTCTCCACTGAGCAGAGAGCCCAATGTAGGGCTCAATCCCAGGACCCTGGGATCATGACCTGAGCCAAAGGCAGATGCTTAACCAACTGAGCCACCCAGGTGCCCCTAATGCTTCTTCATCTTATACAGACTAAGGCCAAAGTCCTTTCCATGGCTAATAGGGTCTTGTATGGCCTTGTCTTCTGTTCCTCTCTGGCTTATCTCCTACAATGCCCTCTCTTCTTCACTTTGTTCCAGCCACAGTGGCTTCCTTGCTGCTCTTTCAACATGCCAGGCTCTCTTACAGCATGGCCTTTGCACTTGTTATGCCCTCATACCTCTTTCAAGTCTTTGCTTAATTACTGTCTTCTAAATGAGGCCCACCCTGACCTCCACTCAGCTTACTATCTACCTTAGGTTAGTAAACCTTACCATCCTCTTTCTTTTCCCATAGCACATAGCATATAACAGGCCATACATTTATTTTTTCTATTTATCATTTTTTTTCTCCTTACTATAAGGTTATGGGTTTTTGCCTTGTTTTCTCTTTGATGTGTGCCAGGAGCTTAGCACATTACCTAGCACGTTATAGGTGTTTAATATATATCCACTGAATGAATGAATTAATGAATGAGTTTTCTTTCCTAAAAGCATGTATTTCTATGGGGATCTTGCAGAGAGGAGGTATAGGCTGGGCAGACAGGGTTTAGGTATTTTTAGGGTTCCAGGCAAAAGCATCTTAATATGATTCCTTAATAATATCTCAACTTATTCTCTTCAGTGGGCATATAGCATCTTTCGTGGAATTTCAAAGCAGAAAGAGCCTTAACAAAAACATCCAGTTTTATCCCCTCAGATGTTTTATATATGATGAAACAGAAGGGAAGGAAATTGTTCATATCACCCAACAAATCTGGTCCAGAACTGACTAAAAGTTTCCTGATTCTTTGGTGTAGTCCTCAAATATTTTTTGATCACCGACTATGTGCCAGCTAATATTCTAAGCAATGTTAAGTATATTAGTAAACATACCAAGAATGCTGCCCTCTTAGAGCTTACATTTGAGTAAAGGGAAGACAAAAAAATTTAAAAGATAAATCAATCAATCTATCTATCAATCACATAGTATAGTAAAAGGTAATATGCCTCAGGAAGAAAAATAATATGTGAATAGAAAGTATTGGGGAAGGATTGCAATTTTTAATAGGGTATTCAGGGAATACCTGAGTAGGTGACATTTAAGCAGTAACCTGAAGGAAATGAGAGTGAGCGTTATAGACACTTGGAGGAAGAACAAACTAGAGGGAGTAACAAAGTAGAGGGAGTAACCTTGAGGTAGAAATTAGTCCAGTGTATTCAAGGAAAAGCAGCTAGGCCACTGTGGCTACAGTGGAAAGATGAAGAGAAAAGATTAATAGAAGGTGAATTTAAAAAGGAAACTATGGGAAATGGACTAGATAGTACAAGGCCCTCCTAGGATATTTTGGTTTTCACCTTAAATGAAATGTGGAGGTATTGTACAATTTTGGGTAGAATGGTGATTTGATCTAACATTTTAGGATTATTCTGACAGCTGTGTGAAGGATAACTTGAAGGGCAACAACAGGAAGATGAAATTCAGCACCCATTTATGATCCAAAATACTCAAAAAAACTAGAAATAGAAGGGAATTTTCTCAACTAATAAGGAACATTTATGAAAAATCTACATCTAGACCATACTTTATGATAAAAGACTATTTTCTCCTAAGATCATGAACAAGATAAGGATGTCCACTCTCTCTTATTAAGCATTTTCCTGGAGATTTTAATCAGTCTAAGAAGGAAAGTAATGGGAAGTGACTGCTAATGGGTATGCAGTTTCTTTTTTAGAGCAACGGAAGTATTCTGAAATTACATATTGGTGATGGCTGCACAACCCTGTAAATATACCAGAAAACATTTACTATTACACTTTAAATGGGTGAATTATAGGACATGTGGATCATATTTCAGTAAACCTGTTTAAAAATTTAGGCAAGCTATGGGGTACCTAGGTGGCTCAATTGGTTAAGCATCTGTCTTTGGCTCAGGTCATGATCTCAGGGTTCTGGGATTGAGCCCCACACCAAGCCCTGCACCTATCCCCATCTCTGCTCCTTCCCACTGCTCATGCATGTGTTCTAATAAGTAAATAAATAAAATCTTTTAAAAAATTTAGGCAAGATAAAGAAGTTAAAGACATAAAAAATGGAAAGTAAAAAGCAAAACTTTAATTGCAAATAACAGGTTTTAGCTAGTCCATGTTTATAGAAGTCCTAACATCAAGATTCTCTCCAAATTGATCAATAGATTCAACACATTTCTTATCAAAATCTCAGAAGCTTTTCTTATTATAAAAATAGCAAGCTGATCCTAAAAGTTATATAGGAATACAAAGGATCTAGAATAGGCAATACGTATTTAAAAAGAAAAAAAAATGTACTTTCACTTCCCAATTTCAAAACATACCAATAAGCTACAGTAATCAATATGGCATGGGTTTGTTCTAAAGCTAGGCAATATAGATCAAAGGAAAAGAATAGAATATCCAGAGATAACTTCCACATATATGGTCAATTGACTTTGACTAAGGTTCAAGGCAATTCAGTACAGAAAAAAATAGCATTTTCAATAAATGGTGCTGGGAAAATATCTACATGCAAAAAAAAAAAAAGAACATAGACTCTTACCTCATATCATAAACAAAAATCAACTCCAATGGAACATAGGTCCAAATTTAAGAGCTAAAAGTTCTAAAAAAATTATAGGAGAAAATCTTTATAACCTGGAGTCAAGCAAAGATTTCTTAGGCTGCCAAAAGTATGAGCTATAAAAAAATAAAAAGTATGATAAAATGGACTTCATCAAAATTTAAACATTTTGCTCTTCAAAAGATACCATAAGAAAATAAAAAGACAGCCGTAAAGTGGGTAAATATATTTGTGTGGCTCAGTTGTTTAAGCGACTGCCTTTGGCTCAGGTCATGATCCTGGAGTCCCGGGATCGAGTCCCACATCAGGCTCCCTGCTCAGCAGGGAGTCTGCTTCTCCCTCTGACCCTCTTCCCTCTCGTGCTATCTCTCATTCTCTCTCTCAAATAAATAAATAAAATCTTTAAAAAAAAAAGAATCTATATTAAAAACATATCATTCTTACAACTCAAAAATGAGAAAAACAGCCCAGTTTGAAAATGAGCAAGATATTTAAATATACATTTAATAAAAAAATATATATACATTAAAAAATTATGCAATACTTCCACATTTAATAAAAAATATTCTGTCAACTAATAAGGACATAAAAAGATACTCAACATCATCGGCCATTAGGGAAGTGCAAATTAAAATCACAGTGAGATACTGCTACATGTGTATTAGCATGGCTAAAATAAAAAAGACTGACAATATCGAGTGTTTAAAAGAATTTGGAGAAAATGGAACCTCATAAATCACCGGTGGAAATGTATAATGCTAAAGCACACTTTGGAAAACATTATGTCAGTTTCTTAAAAAGTTAAACATATACTTCCTATAAAATCCTGTGCTTCTACTCTACTTCTCTGTTATCTAAGAGAAATGAAAACAGATGTCCACAGAAAGACCTGTTCATAACAGAATTATTTATGATAGCCAAAAGGTGGAAACAACCTAAATGTCCATCAAATAATGAATGAACAAAATATGGTATAGTCACACAATAGAATATTAGTCATCAATCAAAAGGAATAAGGACAACAACATGGGGGCACTTGGGTGGCTCAGTTGGTTGAACGACTGACTCTTGATTTCCATTCAGATCATGATCTCAGGCTCAAGATAGAGCCCAGTGTCAGACTGCATGGGGTGGAAGCCTACTTAAAATCCTCTCTGTCCCTCTCTCTCTGCCCCCTCCCCCTGCTCACACACTCCCACTCACTCTCTCTAAAAAAATTTTAATAAATAAAGACAACATGGATGAATCTCAAGTGCGTTATGCTAAGTGAAAGTAGCCAGACACAAATGGTCACATACTGTATGTTTCCATTCACGGTAAGTGTCTAGGAAAGGCAAATCTATAGAGACAGGAAGTAGATTAGTAGCTGCCTGAGGCTGGGGTTGAGAATGGATGGTGACTACAAATTTTTCGAGAATTTCTTTTAGAGGTGATAGAAATATTCTAAATCTAGATTGTGGTTATAGTTGCACAACACTAAATTTACTAAAAATCATTGAATTGTACACTTAACACATAAATTTTATCATATGTAAATATTATTTCAAAAAGAGCTCTTATAAAATTAAAAAAGCAAGAGAGGCATTATAGCATAGCCTTTAAGAGCATGGATTCCAAAGACAGACTATAAGATTTACAACCCAACTCTACCTCTTAGTAGATATATGCAAGTTATTTCAGTTCTCTGTGCTTGTTAGCTTATATTTTACAAATGCTGATTAAAGCTCTAAAACTGGATAGTATTATGAAGGAAGACAAGAAGTCTAAGAGCTAAGATTTGGGGTACAATAATTGGATTAATGTCTTTTACAATGAATCCTAACACCAGTGATTCTCAGTATCTCATCTATTTCCTATAGTATGCACTACCCATGAATAATATAAATTTTACCACCAGCAGAAGGTATGTATCAGAATCTCAAAGTGGAAAGGAGGCATGAAATAAGGAGGTAAACAACAGGCTGAATATGGTAGTTTGAAAATGTTTACTCCAATGATAAGCTATGTCATCTCATTAAGAATCCCTGCTATTGACTTAAAGCCACCGAGTAAATAGTTGGAATTGAGACAAATTTGTGACTTGGTTATTTGGTGCCTTATCTCATCCCCACTGGAAATATCTAACTACATATCCAAAATGAACACACATATCATAGACTATTCTTATTATACTATTTGATTATTTTTCTATTATATCATTGACACAAAGGCCAGTGTTTAATATATTTATTATATAGTGCTTTGCATTTTTACGATTTTTTGGTACATATTTGTCTCCTAAACTAGATTGAATACCACATGTAAGTCACTTGTTTTTATTTTATTTTTTAAAAGATTTATTTATTTATTTATTTGACAGAGAGAGATACAGCGAGAGAGGGAACACAAGCAGGGGGAGTGGGAGAGGGAGAAACAGGCCTCCCGCAGAGCAGGGAGCCCAATGCGGAGCTCGATCCCAGG
This sequence comes from Callorhinus ursinus, assembly GCF_003265705.2. Taxonomy (NCBI): domain Eukaryota; kingdom Metazoa; phylum Chordata; class Mammalia; order Carnivora; family Otariidae; genus Callorhinus; species Callorhinus ursinus. The sequence goes on from NW_027397146.1 coordinate 1,893,158, forward strand.
ACCCTGGGATCATGACCTGAGCCGAATGCAGACGCTTAATGACTGAGCCACTCAGGCGCCCCGTAAGTCACTCGCTTTTAGATGGGAATGTACCCAATGCAGAAACCCAACAAGAAAAAAATTCCAACTCAGATGCTATTGCATCCATGTTCTCAGTGCCCATTTGCCTTTGGCGCGAGAAAGTGATCCTCCTGGAAAATAAGTCTTTGGTCCTCATATCTTAATAATACTTCTTACTTTACTAAGCCACATGCCCATTTCTTTATCCTTCTACTACTGCAATGTCTAGAACACATTCCTTATCTAGAACACTGTGGAGCTATACACATAACATTTGTACACCTCAAAATATGTACTCAAAGAGTTTTAAAAATTATATGAATATGAATGAATGTGAATCAAAATGAATCACCTAGTTCTTAATTGCTCCACAGAAAAACATCACATTATTTCTAGAGTTTTGCATATAGAATACCAATTTTTTTAAAGTAGAGGCATAACATAGGAAAAAATTCTAAAGAAGTTTCTGAGGGGGGCGGAGCAAGATGGTGGAGGAGTAGGAGACCTGGGTTTCCTCTGGTCTCAGGAATTCAGCTGAATAGGGATCAAACCACTCTGAACACCTATGAACTCAACAGGAGATCGAAGAAAAGAATAGCAACAACTCTCTGAACAGAAAAGTGACCACTTACTGGAAGGTAGGACATGTGGAGAAGTGAATCAGAGGCGATATTCGGGAGGATAGACAGCGGGGGAGAGGCCCCGGTCAGCCGATTCTGGCAAGTGATAGAGCAGAGGAGCACAAAATCAGAATTTCTAGAAATCGGCTCCGCTGAGGGACGTCGCTCCAGTGGCTAAGTGGGGGTGGAACCCTCGCTGGGACAGTGTGGTCTCAGGACCCTTGGGGTCACAGAAAGACCAGGGGTGCCTGAGTGCGGCAGAGCTCCCAGGTATTGGAGCAGGGAAGCCGGCTGGAGAGACGGAGCCGAGGCGCAGCCACTCAGCTTGGGGTGGCCATAAACGGTGATCTGTGGCCCAGTTGGGCCACTGCTCCACCAGGAGGGACCCAACAAGTGGTAGATGTGGGGAGACTCCCCTTCCTCCCCTGGGAGGAGCAGCGTGGGAGTGCACCGCAGGGATCTGCTGGGTTTGGAGACTCCACACCAAGTCGGGTGCCAGAGATACAAATGCTCGGTCACAGGCCAGGTGAGCACGGAGTGTGGCCAGAGACCGGGGACACGGGAGTGACTGACTGCTTCTCTCTGGGGGCGCACAGAGGAGTGGGGCCCCAAGTTCTCAGCTCCTCCGGGAGGAGATTGGGAGACCACCATTTTCACTCTCGTCCTCCAAAGCTGTACGGAAGGCTTGCAGGGAACAAAAGCTCCCGAGAGCAAACCCGAGCAGATTGCTTAGCCGGGACCGGCAAGGGCGGGGCAATTCTGCCTCTGGCAAAGACATTTGGGAACCACAGCAACAGGCCCCTCCCCCAGAAGATCACCACGAACAGCCAGCCAAGACCAAGTTTACCGATCAATGAGAATGGGAGAACTCCAGGGGTAGGGGAATACTGCACATAGAATTCATGGCTTTTTTACCATTAGTTTTTCAAAGTTAATTTTTTTAACTGATTTTTTTTTGAATTTTTCTTTTTCCCTTTATCAACCAACATCTTATCAATCCCATTTTGAAAAAAAATTTTATTTTTCATTTTTAGAGTCATATTCTATCCCTTCATAGTAGATACCCTTATTTTTGGCATATATATATATATATATAT
>NW_027397146.1:1895034-1897011 GCF_003265705.2 Callorhinus ursinus
TTTTTTTTTTTTTAATCTTTTCTTTTTTCAAACAACTTCTTATCTTATCAATTCCTTTTATAAAATCTTTTATAATCTTCATCTTTACAGTCATCTTCCATCCCTTCATTGTATCAACCCTTGTTTTGTATATGTCTTTCTTTCCTTAAAATTTTACGAGGCACTTTCTTCTAACAGAGCAAAATACGCCCAAAATCTAGTGCGTGGCACTGATCTATACACTAGCCTGATCATATTTGATCATATTCTGTTTTTTGTTTTGTTTTGTTTTGTTCTGTTTTTTCTTTTTCTTTTTCTTTTTCTCTTTCTATTTCTTTCCCTTTCTTTTCCCCTGGTTTCAGGTCTTCTCTGATTTGTTTAGAGTATATTTGCTGGGGACGTTGTTAACCTGTTACCATTTTCTTCTCTCATTCATCTATTCTCCTCTGGACAAAATGACAAGACGAAAAAAATCACTTCAGCAAAAAGAACAAGAGGTAGTACCTTCTGCCAGGGACCTACTCAATACGGACATTAGTAGGATGTCGGACCTAGAGTTCAGAATCATGATTTTAAAGATACTAGCTGGGCTTGAAAAAAGCATGGAAGTTATTAGAGAAACCCTTCCTGGAGAAATAAAAGAACTAAAATCTAACCAGATCGAAATCAAAAAGGCTATTAATGAAGTGAAATAAAAAATGGGGGCACTAACTGCTGGATAAATGAGGCAGAAGAGAGAATCAGTGACATAGAAGACCAAATGATGGCAAATAAAGAAGCTGAGAAAAAGAGAGATAAACAACTACTGGATCAGGAGGGCAGAATTCGAGAGATAAGCGATACCATAAGACGAAACAACATTAAAATAATTGGGATCCCAGAAAAAGAAAGAGAGAGAGGGGCAGAAGGTATATTGGAGCAAATTATAGCAGAGAACTTCCCTAATGTGGGGAAGGAAACAGACATCAAAATACAGAAGGCACAGAGAACCCCTCTCAAAATCAATAAAAATTGATATCTAATAGTAAACTTTAGATAGTAATAGTAAATAGTAAATAGTAAACACCCCAACATCTAATAGTAAAACATACGAGTCTCAGAGACAAAGAGAAAATCTTGAAAGCAGCTTGGGAGAAGAGATATGTAAACTACAATGGTAGAAACATTAGATTGGCAACAGACCTATCCACAGAGACCTGGCAGGCCAGAAAGGACTGGCAAGATATCTTCAGAGCACTAAACGAGAAAAATATGCAGCCAAGAATACTATATCCAGCTAGGCTGTCATTGAAAATTGAAGGAGAGATAAAAATCTTCCAGAACAAACAAAAACTAAAGGAATTTGCAAACACGAAACCAGCCCTACGAGAAATATTGAAAAGGGTCCTCTAAGCAAAGAGAGAGCCTAAAAGCAGCATAGACCAGAAAGGAATACAGACAATATACAGTAACAGTCACCTTACAGGCAATACAATGGCACTAAATTCATATCTTTCAATAGTTACCCTGGATGTAAATGGACTAAATACCCCAATCAAAAGACACAGGCTAACAGAATGGATTAAAAAACAAGACCCATCAATATGCTGTCTGCAAGAGACTCATTTTTAGACCCAAAGACACCCCCAGACTGAAATTGAGGGGGGGGAAAACAATTTACCATGCTAGTGGACACCAAAAGAAAGCTAGGCTGGCAATCCTTATATCAGACAAATTAGATTTTAAAACAAAGACTGTAATAAGAGACGAGGAAGGACACTATATACTACTTAAAGGGTCTATCCAACAAGAAGATCTAACAATTGTAAATATCTATGCCCCGAACATGGGAGCAGCCAATTATATAAGGCAATTAATAACAAAAGCAAAGAAACACATTGACAACAATACAATAATAGAGGGGGACTTTAATACCCCCCTGACTGAAATGGACAGATCATCTAAGCAAAAGATCAACAAGGAAATAAAGACTTTAAATGACACACTGGACCAAATGGA
>NW_027397146.1:1897111-1899440 GCF_003265705.2 Callorhinus ursinus
GAATACACATTCTTCTCTAGTGCCCATGGAACATTCTCCAGAATAGATCACATCCTAGGTCAAAAATCAGCTCTCAACCAGTACCAAAAGATTGGGATTATTCCCTGCATAATTCCAGACCACAGTGCTTTGAAACTAGAACTCAATCACAAGAGGAAAGTCGGAAAGAACTCCAATACATGGAGGCTAAAGAGCATCCTACTAAAGAATGAATGGGTCAACCAGGAAATTAAAGAAGAATTAAAAAAATTCATGGAAACCAATGAAAATGAAAACACAACTGTTCAAAATCTTTGGGATGCAGCAAAGGCAGTCCTGAGAGGAAAGTATATAGCAATACAAGCCTTTCTCAAGAAACAAGAAAGGTCCCAAATATACAACCTAACCCCTACACCTAAAGGAGCTAGAGTAAAAACAGCAAATAAAGCCTAAACCCAGCAGGAAAAGAGAAATAATAAAGATCAGAGCAGAAATCAATGAAATAGAAACCAAAAGAACAGTAAAACAGATCAACGAAACTAGGAGCTGGTTCTTTGAAAGAATTAACAACATTGATAAACCCCTGGCCAGACTTATCAAAAAGAAAAGAGAAATGACCCAAATCAACAAAATCATGAATGAAAGGGGAGAGATCACAACCAACACCAAAGACATACAAACAATTATAAGAACATATTATGAGCAACTCTATGCCAGCAAATTAGATAACCTGGAAGAAATGGATGCATTCCTAGAGATGTATCAACTACCAAAATTGAACCAGGAAGAAATAAAAAAACTAAACAGACCTATAACCACTAAGGAAATTGAAGCAGTCATCAAAAATTTCCCAACAAACAAAAGCCCAGGGCCAGATGCCTTCCCAGGGGAATTCTACCAAACATTTAAAGAAGAATTAACACCTATTCTCCTGAAACTGTTCCAAAAACTAGAAATGGAAGGAAAACTTCCAAACTCATTTTATGAGGCCACCATTACCTTGATCCCAAAACCAGACAAAGACTCCATCAAAAAGAATTAAAGACCAGTATCCTTGAGGAACATGGATGCAAAAATTCTCACCAAAATAGTAGCCAATAGGATCCAACAGCATTAAAAGGATTATTCACCATGACCAAGTGGGATATATCCCTGGGCTGCAAGGTTGGTTCAACATCCACAAATCAATCAACGTGATATGATACATTAACAAAAGAAAGAACAAGAATCATATGATCCTCTCAATAGATGCAGACAAAGCATTTGACTAAGTACAGCATCCTTTCTTGATCAAAACTCTTCAGAGTATACGGATAGAGGGTACATACCTCAATATCATAAAAGCCATCTATGAAAAACCTACAGCGAATATCATTCCCAATAGGGAAAAGCTGAGAGCTTTCCCCCTAAGGTCAGGAACACGGCAGGGATGTCCACTCTCACCACTGCTATTCAACATAGTATTAGAAGTCCTAGCCACAGCAATCAGACAACAAAAAGAAATCAAAGGCATCCAAATCGGCAAAGAGGAAGTCAAACTCTCACTCTTTGCAGATGACTTGATACTGTATGTGGAAAATCCAAAAGACTCCACCCCAAAAAATGTAGAACTCATACAGGAAATCAGTAAAGTGGCAGGATATAAAATCAATGCACAGAAATCAGTGGCATTCCTATACACCAACAACAAGACAGAAGAGAGACAAATTAAGGAGTTGATCCCATTTACAATCGCACCCAAAACCATAAGATACCTAGGAATAAATCTAACCAAAGAGGCAAAGAATCTGTACTCAGAAAACTATAAAATACTCATGAAAGAAATTGAGGAAAACACAAAGAAATGGAAAAACGTTCCATGCTCATGGATTGGAAGAACAAACATTGTGAAGATGTCAATGCTACCTAGAGCAATCTACACATTCAATGCAATCTCCATCAAAATACCATCCACTTTTTTCAACGAAATGGAACAAATAATCCTAAAATTTGTATGGAACCAGAAGAGACCCCAAATAACCAGAGGAATGTTGAAAAAGAAAACCAAAGCTGGTGGCATCACAATTCCAGACGTCCAGCTCTATTACAAAGCTGTCATCCTCAAGACAGTATGGTACTGGCACAAAAACAGACACATAGATCAATGGAACAGAATCGAGAGCCCAGAAATGGACCCTCAACTCTATGGTCAACTCATCTTTGACAAAGCAGGAAAGAATGTCCAATGGAAAAAAGACAGTCTTTTCAACAAATGGGGTTGGGAAAATTGGACAGCCACATGCAGAAGAAGGAAACTGGACCATTTCCTTACACCACACACAAAAATAGACTCCAAATGGTTGAAAGACCT
>NW_027397146.1:1904440-2004364 GCF_003265705.2 Callorhinus ursinus
TCTTTCCCTTTCTTTTCCCCTGGTTTCAGGTCTTCTCTGATTTGTTTAGAGTATATTTGCTGGGGACGTTGTTAACCTGTTACCATTTTCTTCTCTCATTCATCTATTCTCCTCTGGACAAAATGACAAGACGAAAAAAATCACTTCAGCAAAAAGAACAAGAGGTAGTACCTTCTGCCAGGGACCTACTCAATACGGACATTAGTAGGATGTCGGACCTAGAGTTCAGAATCATGATTTTAAAGATACTAGCTGGGCTTGAAAAAAGCATGGAAGTTATTAGAGAAACCCTTCCTGGAGAAATAAAAGAACTAAAATCTAACCAGATCGAAATCAAAAAGGCTATTAATGAAGTGAAATAAAAAATGGGGGCACTAACTGCTGGATAAATGAGGCAGAAGAGAGAATCAGTGACATAGAAGACCAAATGATGGCAAATAAAGAAGCTGAGAAAAAGAGAGATAAACAACTACTGGATCAGGAGGGCAGAATTCGAGAGATAAGCGATACCATAAGACGAAACAACATTAAAATAATTGGGATCCCAGAAAAAGAAAGAGAGAGAGGGGCAGAAGGTATATTGGAGCAAATTATAGCAGAGAACTTCCCTAATGTGGGGAAGGAAACAGACATCAAAATACAGAAGGCACAGAGAACCCCTCTCAAAATCAATAAAAATTGATATCTAATAGTAAACTTTAGATAGTAATAGTAAATAGTAAATAGTAAACACCCCAACATCTAATAGTAAAACATACGAGTCTCAGAGACAAAGAGAAAATCTTGAAAGCAGCTTGGGAGAAGAGATATGTAAACTACAATGGTAGAAACATTAGATTGGCAACAGACCTATCCACAGAGACCTGGCAGGCCAGAAAGGACTGGCAAGATATCTTCAGAGCACTAAACGAGAAAAATATGCAGCCAAGAATACTATATCCAGCTAGGCTGTCATTGAAAATAGAAGGAGAGATAAAAAGCTTCCAGAACAAACAAAAACTAAAGGAATTTGCAAACACGAAACCAGCCCTACGAGAAATATTGAAAAGGGTCCTCTAAGCAAAGAGAGAGCCTAAAAGCAGCATAGACCAGAAAGGAATACAGACAATATACAGTAACAGTCACCTTACAGGCAATACAATGGCACTAAATTCATATCTTTCAATAGTTACCCTGGATGTAAATGGACTAAATACCCCAATCAAAAGACACAGGCTAACAGAATGGATTAAAAAACAAGACCCATCAATATGCTGTCTGCAAGAGACTCATTTTTAGACCCAAAGACACCCCCAGACTGAAATTGAGGGGGGGGAAAACAATTTACCATGCTAGTGGACACCAAAAGAAAGCTAGGCTGGCAATCCTTATATCAGACAAATTAGATTTTAAAACAAAGACTGTAATAAGAGACGAGGAAGGACACTATATACTACTTAAAGGGTCTATCCAACAAGAAGATCTAACAATTGTAAATATCTATGCCCCGAACATGGGAGCAGCCAATTATATAAGGCAATTAATAACAAAAGCAAAGAAACACATTGACAACAATACAATAATAGAGGGGGACTTTAATACCCCCTTGACTGAAATGGACAGATCATCTAAGCAAAAGATCAACAAGGAAATAAAGACTTTAAATGACACACTGGACCAAATGGACTTCACAGACATATTCAGAACATTCCATCCCAAAGCAACAGAATACACATTCTTCTCTAGTGCCCATGGAACATTCTCCAGAATAGATCACATCCTAGGTCAAAAATCAGCTCTCAACCAGTACCAAAAGATTGGGATTATTCCCTGCATAATTCCAGACCACAGTGCTTTGAAACTAGAACTCAATCACAAGAGGAAAGTCGGAAAGAACTCCAATACATGGAGGCTAAAGAGCATCCTACTAAAGAATGAATGGGTCAACCAGGAAATTAAAGAAGAATTAAAAAAATTCATGGAAACCAATGAAAATGAAAACACAACTGTTCAAAATCTTTGGGATGCAGCAAAGGCAGTCCTGAGAGGAAAGTATATAGCAATACAAGCCTTTCTCAAGAAACAAGAAAGGTCCCAAATATACAACCTAACCCCTACACCTAAAGGAGCTAGAGTAAAAACAGCAAATAAAGCCTAAACCCAGCAGGAAAAGAGAAATAATAAAGATCAGAGCAGAAATCAATGAAATAGAAACCAAAAGAACAGTAAAACAGATCAACGAAACTAGGAGCTGGTTCTTTGAAAGAATTAACAACATTGATAAACCCCTGGCCAGACTTATCAAAAAGAAAAGAGAAATGACCCAAATCAACAAAATCATGAATGAAAGGGGAGAGATCACAACCAACACCAAAGACATACAAACAATTATAAGAACATATTATGAGCAACTCTATGCCAGCAAATTAGATAACCTGGAAGAAATGGATGCATTCCTAGAGATGTATCAACTACCAAAATTGAACCAGGAAGAAATAAAAAAAACTAAACAGACCTATAACCACTAAGGAAATTGAAGCAGTCATCAAAAATTTCCCAACAAACAAAAGCCCAGGGCCAGATGCCTTCCCAGGGGAATTCTACCAAACATTTAAAGAAGAATTAACACCTATTCTCCTGAAACTGTTCCAAAAACTAGAAATGGAAGGAAAACTTCCAAACTCATTTTATGAGGCCACCATTACCTTGATCCCAAAACCAGACAAAGACTCCATCAAAAAGAATTAAAGACCAGTATCCTTGAGGAACATGGATGCAAAAATTCTCACCAAAATAGTAGCCAATAGGATCCAACAGCATTAAAAGGATTATTCACCATGACCAAGTGGGATATATCCCTGGGCTGCAAGGTTGGTTCAACATCCACAAATCAATCAACGTGATATGATACATTAACAAAAGAAAGAACAAGAATCATATGATCCTCTCAATAGATGCAGACAAAGCATTTGACTAAGTACAGCATCCTTTCTTGATCAAAACTCTTCAGAGTATACGGATAGAGGGTACATACCTCAATATCATAAAAGCCATCTATGAAAAACCTACAGCGAATATCATTCCCAATAGGGAAAAGCTGAGAGCTTTCCCCCTAAGGTCAGGAACACGGCAGGGATGTCCACTCTCACCACTGCTATTCAACATAGTATTAGAAGTCCTAGCCACAGCAATCAGACAACAAAAAGAAATCAAAGGCATCCAAATCGGCAAAGAGGAAGTCAAACTCTCACTCTTTGCAGATGACTTGATACTGTATGTGGAAAATCCAAAAGACTCCACCCCAAAAATGTAGAACTCATACAGGAAATCAGTAAAGTGGCAGGATATAAAATCAATGCACAGAAATCAGTGGCATTCCTATACACCAACAACAAGACAGAAGAGAGACAAATTAAGGAGTTGATCCCATTTACAATCGCACCCAAAACCATAAGATACCTAGGAATAAATCTAACCAAAGAGGCAAAGAATCTGTACTCAGAAAACTATAAAATACTCATGAAAGAAATTGAGGAAAACACAAAGAAATGGAAAAACGTTCCATGCTCATGGATTGGAAGAACAAACATTGTGAAGATGTCAATGCTACCTAGAGCAATCTACACATTCAATGCAATCTCCATCAAAATACCATCCACTTTTTTCAACGAAATGGAACAAATAATCCTAAAATTTGTATGGAACCAGAAGAGACCCCAAATAACCAGAGGAATGTTGAAAAAGAAAACCAAAGCTGGTGGCATCACAATTCCAGACGTCCAGCTCTATTACAAAGCTGTCATCCTCAAGACAGTATGGTACTGGCACAAAAACAGACACATAGATCAATGGAACAGAATCGAGAGCCCAGAAATGGACCCTCAACTCTATGGTCAACTCATCTTTGACAAAGCAGGAAAGAATGTCCAATGGAAAAAAGACAGTCTTTTCAACAAATGGGGTTGGGAAAATTGGACAGCCACATGCAGAAGAAGGAAACTGGACCATTTCCTTACACCACACACAAAAATAGACTCCAAATGGTTGAAAGACCTAAATGTGAGACAGGAGTCCATCAAAATCCTAAAGGAGAACACAGGCAGCAACCTGTTCGACCTCAGCCGCAGCAACTTCTTCCTAGAAACATCGCCAAAGGCAAGGGAAGGCAGGGCAAAAATGAACTATTGGGACTTCATCAAGATAAAAAGCTTTTGCACAGCAAAAGAAACAGTCCACAAAACCAAAAGACAACCGACAGAATGGGAGAAAATATTTGCAAATGACATATCAGATAAAGGGCTAGTATCCAAAATCTATAAAGAACTTAACAAACTCAACACCCAAAGAAGCAATAATCCAATCAAGAAATGGGCAGAAGACATGAACAGACATTTTTCCAAAGAAGACATCCAAATGGCCAACAGGCACATGAAAAAGTGCTCAACATCGCTCGGCATCAGGGAAATCCAAATCAAAACCTCAATGAGATACCACCTCACACCAGTCAGAATGGCTAAAATTAAATCAGGAAACAACAGATGTTGGCGGGGATGCGGAGAAAGGGGAACCCTCCTACACTGTTGGTGGGAAAGCACGCTGGTGCAACCACTCTGGAAAACAGTATGGAGGTTCCTCAAAAAGTTGAAAATAGAGCTACCATACGATCCAGCAATTGCACTACTGGGTATTTACCACAAAGATACAAATGTAGGGATCCGAAGGGGTATGTGCACCCCAATGTTTATAGCAGCAATGTCCACAATAGCCAAACTGTGGAAAGAGCCAAGATGTCCATCAACAGATGAATGGATAAAGAAGATGTGGTATATATACACAATGGAATATTATGCAGCCATCAAAAGGAATGAGATCTTGACATTTGCAACGACGTGGTTGGAACTGGAGGGTGTTATGCTGAGTGAAATAAGTCAATCAGAGGAAGACATGTATCATATGACCTCACTGATATGAGGAATTCTTAATCTCAGGAAACAAACTGAGGGTTGCTGGAGTGGTGGGGGGGTGGGAGGGATGGGGTGGCTGGGTGATAGACATTGGGGAGGGTATGTGCTATGGCGAGTGCTGTGAATTGTGCAAAACTGATGAATCACAGTTCTGTACCTCTGAAACAAATAATGCAATATATGTTAAGAAAAAAAAAAAGAAGAAGAAGATAGCAGGAGGGGAAGAATAAAGGGGGGAAATCGGAGGGGGAGACGAACCATGAGAGACTATGGACTCTGAAAAACACACTGAGGGTTCTAGAGAGGAGGGGGTGGGGGGATGATTAGCCTGGTGATGGGTATTAAAGAGGGCACGTTCTGCGTGGAGCACTGGGTGTTATGCACAAACAATGAATCATGGAACACTACATCCAAAACTAATGATGTAATATATGGTGATTAACATAAGAATAAAAATTTAAAAAGAAGTTTCTGAACTTACTGAAGTTCTAAAACTTAAAGATCTAAATTTTATTAATTATATGCACTAATTGTTGAGTGAGATGGTCAACACATTAAGAGTAATAAAGGAAGAAGCATAAATTTGGTAGGGCACAGGGTCTCTGGAGTTCAGTATGAGCCTTACTGTCGGCAATATGTCACCTAGGCATTTTAGAAATTGAAAAATCTGCTCTGAATTCTGAGAAATGTTCTTTATAAAAATCAAAAGGTAGAAAACACTACTTCAGAAGTGGTTGAAGTGCTGGGCAGGCTCTTTCTGTGACCATATAGTAAAGGGCAGGATGTGAGATTTATGATGAAAAAGAAAAGAGAGTAAATCATTACTAGCCATTATCAGTAGAGGATGAGCCATTTCAAATATATAACCACCAAACACCCAAACCAAGCAGCACATTAGTCACAAGAATCCCAGTTGTCTGCAGGCTTACCATTAAATCCTCTAGCTATAGGCAAAAGGCTTTAGTACACTGGAAGGTCCTTGGGCTTCCTAATTGGAAGACCATCAGGTTACTACTGCATTTAGCCTTTTAGCAAGCACATAAAAGTTTTAACAATTCCCTCAGATGTGTAGCTCCAGCATCATTTTTGACATTCACACTTTTCCCTTTTCCAGCCATCAGCGGATATGAGTGATTTCACACACAAAGCTCTCAGGTTTCTGTCTTTGCACAGTTTTTTTTTTCTGCCTGAAATGTCATTTCCCTTGATATGTGTGACAAATTTCTTTCAAGCTTTTGCTCAAATATGACCTCTTCCATGATGCTTTGTACATGTGCTGTGGGCATAGTAAGTTCTCCAGCTCAAGAAATCCCAGAGCACTTTGGACAAATACCTTAGTTCATAGCACTGTTGAACTAACTTTCTAGGCCCAAGATGGAGCAATAAACTGAAACTTAGATAACTTCTGTGTTCCTGTAAATATTCTACTTGACCAGAAACACAGAATATCCAGTCAGCCAATCCCCAAATGCCAAGCCAACTCTGGACCTTCTCATCCCAAACAAAGTTGACTCTGTGGCCCTGGCCAATCAGATATTTTCTATTTTTCTCTTCCAAGTTCTTTATTTTTTGTCCTACAAAAGCTTTCTGTCTTCTGCCCCATTTTTAAGTTTTGCAAAAGGAGACTGTGCACTTCATGAAGTGAAATAAAGTTTGTTAGTATTAACTATATTGTTTTCTTTAATCATTTTTAACAGCACATAAGATTGTCAGTATCTGTTTATGTGTCTGTCTTCTGAACAGGACTGTAACTTGAGAGAAGGGTCTCTATTTATCATTGTAATTCTATCTTTACAATGGTAGTTGGCCCATAGGAGATAGGCAATAAATGTTTCTTGACTTAATAAATATTTCTGCAATATAGAGCAGTTATTTTCAGTCCTGTTTCCCCAGAAGAAGAGACTGGGGCCCAGAGAGGGGAAATGCCTTGTCCATGGTTACATGCTCATATTGGCCAGAGTTGGGACTCTTACCCAGAGCTCCTAATTCCTAAAGTTCATTTCACTACAACATACAGTCTCTACTCTATCTGGGAGTAGCATCTAAAATAGCTTCATTCTTTGGAATTAGAGGGGCTCTTCTGGTGATCTGCAAATCCCCTTCCCCCTTGTGTTAGAATGAGCTTTTTAAACAGACTCAATCTGTCTGGAGATCAGCTTCTTTCTTTCCTCCTTCCAATTCAGTGCCAGTTCCCCTGTAAAGCCCTCCCATATCTGGACCCATGCCTCTAAGTCATAATGAAACCTGTACTCTAGTTTACAGCACTTCGTTGTTGGCTTTTTGTGAAAATTCCATTATGCCTCATAGTACAGAGAATGATGTGTCCTATCTTTCCTGCCAGGATATGAGCTCATGGAAGGTAGGAATTGATATCACCACACAGAGTACACAGTATAATTTGTGATTGACTAAGGACTTGTACTATTACTTGCATCTCACCTCACTGTAAGCTTTCTCAGAGCCCAAAATGAGCCACTCTACATCTTCTATGTCCTTACCTCTGTTCATTAGAGTGAGGCTCACTAAAGTATGGGTCTGTGAGTCAGAGTCAGTTTCTAGCTTAATGAAAGAGGAACTACAGTTGGAATCCCCTAGAGCAAAAGCCATTTTGAAAAAGGACTGTGTGAAGCAAAGCTATCAATGCTTGGTTGATCTGATTACATTAAATCCCATAGAACTAACTTAACGATGTTGCCCAAATGCCTTCCCTGGTTTCTGGCCATTTCAGAGGCAATCTCTATTATAAAGATTCATGTGCAAGTTATTTGCATCTAAAGTAGGAAGAGACTAGCTTTACTGTTAACATTTTCACAATTTGTCTTTGAAATAATTTGTCTTTGGAAATCCTAAGTACATAAACAAAACTGACCCATTCACATAATCAAAGAATAAAGGAAGGCATTAAGGTCTAAATATGACAAGAAGCTTCTTTTATTTGCTTCAAAAAATGCCACTTTCTTCTCAGTGATGCTAAATGAAAAGTTAGTTCTTGTTTTCTTTAATTTTCAGCTAAATGTAGGATACTATCAATGTGTAGCTTAACACAAAAAGACACTGTGCAATGTATTCAATTTTATAAAATCCCATTGTATCAAAGTTCTGACTTTGAGACCCGAATTTCCAATTACAGCTTGTCATATCCACCTCAGACTCATTATGTTTAAACTTTATATCCCTTACATAACTTTCTTTGTTTTTTAAAATTTTATTTTATTATGTTAGTCACCATACATTACACCATTAGTTTTTGATGTAGTATTCCATGATTCATTGTTTGTGTATAATACCCAGTGCTCCATGCAATATGTACCCTCCTTAATACCCATCACCAGGCTAACCCATCCCCCCAACCCCACCCAAAACCCTCAGTTTGTTTCTCAGAGTCCATAGTCTATCACAGTTCGTCCTCCCCTCTGATTTCCCCCCTTCATTTTTCCCTTCCTACTATCTTATATTTTTTAACATACAATGTATTGTTTCAGAGGTACAGGACTGTGATTCATCAGTCTTACACAATTCACTGCACTCATCATAGCACATACCCTCCCCAATGTCCATCACCTAGCCACCCTATCCCTCCCACCCCCCAGCACTCCAGCAACCCTCAGTTTGTTTCCTGAGATTAAGAGTCTCTTATGGTTTGTCTCCCTCTCTGATTTCATCTTGTTTCATTTTTTCCTCCCTTCCCCTATGCTCCTCTAACTTATTTCTTAAATTCCTCACATCAGTGAGATCATATGATACTTGTCTTTCTCTGATTGACTTATTTCACTTAGCAGAATACCCTCTAGTTCCATCCACATCATTGCAAATGGCAAGATTTTGTTTTTTTTTATGGCTGCATAATATTCCATTGTGTATATATATATATATACACACACACCACATCTTCTTTATCCATTCATCTGTTGATGGACATCTTGGCTCTTTCCATAGTTTGGCTATTGTGGACATTGCTGCTATAAACATTGGGGTGCACATACCCCTTCGGATCACTACATTTGTATCTTTCGGGTAAATACCCAGCAGCGCAATTGCTGGGCCAATTTACCATAGAGTTGGGTCAATTGACCATAGTTGACCATAGAGTTGAGGGTCCATTTCTGGACTCTCTATTCTGTTCCACTGATCTGTGTCTGTTTTTGTGCCAGTACCATTCTGTCTTGATGATTACAGCTTTGTAATAGAGCTTGAAGTCCGGAATTGTGATGCCACTGGCTTTGCTTTTCTTTTTCAACATTCCTCTGGCTATTCGGGGTCTTTTCTAGTTCCATACAAATTTCAGGATTATTTGTTCCATTTCCTTGAAAAAAGTGGATGGTATTTTGATAGGGATTGCTTTATTTTTTTATTTTATTGTTATGTTAATCACCACACATTACATCATTAGTTTTTTGATGTAGTGTTCCATGAGTCATTGTTTGTGTATAACACCCAGTGTTCCATTCACTATGTGCCCTCTTTAATACCCATCACCAGGCTAACCCATTCCCCCACCCCCGTCCCCTCTAGAATGATAGGGATTGCTTTAAATGTGTAGATTGCTCTAGGTAGCATAGACATTTTCACAATATTTGTTCTTCCAATCCATGAGAATGGAATGTTTTTCCATTTCTTTGTGTCTACCTCAATTTCTTTCATGAGTACTCTATAGTTTTCTGAGTACAGATTCTTTGCCTCTTTGGTTAATTTATTCCTAGGTATCTTATGGTTTTGGGTGCAGTTGTAAATGGGATCAACTCCTTAATTTCTCTCTCTTATGTCTTGTTGTTGGTGTATAGAAATGCCACTGATTATTGTGGATTGATTTTATATCGTGCCACTTTACTGAATTCCTGTATGAGTTCTAGCAGTTTTGGGTGGGGTCTTTTGGGTTTTCCACATAAAGCATCATATCATCTGCAAAGAGTGAGAGTTTGACTTCTTCTTTGCTGATTCAGATGCCTTTTATTTCTTTTTGTTGTCTGCTGAGGCCAGGACTTCTAATACTATATTGAATAACAGTGGTGATAGTAGACATCCCTGCCATGTTCCTGACCTTAGGGGGAAAGCTCCCAGTTTTTCCCCATTGAGAATGATATTTGCTGTGGGTTTTTCATAGATGGCTTTTATGATATTGAGTTATATATTACATTCCTTTCTTAGAGAAGGTGGTGGGATGGAGTACAGAAAAAAACCGTTTGCTTTAACCTAAGAGTGACTTCAGTTTCTGTACCAGCTTTACCACTAATTAGTGGTGCGACTTTGGCTCTACTTAAACTTCAGTTTACTAAATATAAAAATGGGTGTTAACACAAAAAACTCCAAAGTGGATGTGTGCCAGGATATGTATCAAGCAATTGATAAGGCTTATCACGTTTACTCCCCACAACAGCCTTATGAGACAGGCATTGTTATGATTCACCACATTTTACAGATGAAGGACCAGAAGTAGTCTTACTGCAGAACCTACCTTCTTAATCACAATGCTGCATGCATTGTGTAATGCATAATCACTGCCATGAGAAATGAGATAAATACATGTGAGGCACCTAGCACATCACCTGGTATATAGAAAGTCTCAAATAAGTGTAAGCTCTCTAAACACACTTTCTTCTCTACAAAATATCGGTTGCTTCTTCTATGTTGCTTTTTAAAAAATAGTAACACCACAATCTTCTTAGTATCCAGGGAGAATATGTAAGGGACCATCTCAATATACCCTCTTCCTCATCACCTCATATATGTTGGACACCAAGTTCTTTTGAAAGCCTCTCCTTTCTTCTCCACTCTTACTTTTTGCTGCCTTTGCTTTATCCCTGAACAGTCTTCTCTGGGCTACAAAATGGTCAACTAACTGGTATCCCTGCTTCTAAACGATTCTCCAGAGTGCAACCTGACATTTTAATTAAAAAAAAAAAAACTTTGGAATTGGCAGAGAACTGTCAGCTGTTCACCAAATCCATTTCTTTTCCCAACCTCCCTTGCAATTAAGCATGTCCATGTGACCTCATTCTAGTCAAAGAAATATCAGTAGAAATAAGTACGCCACTCAAGACCCAGACTTTAAACATCTCCAAATATAATCCTCCATGCTCTTTCCTCTTCCACTCACTTGATACAGAGAAGCAAAGTGGTCTTGGAAACCACATATTGAATATGGCAGAGACACCAGATGAAAGGAGCTTGGGTCCCTGAAATACCACTAAGGAATGAACCACCTGCCTTGAAATTTAAGGAGCAAGAAATACACTTCCATCAAGTTTGAAATGTTAGACATTTTGGGGTTCAGCAAACTGTAACACAAATGATCTCAGCATGCTACTTCCTTTTTAAAAAAACCAATAATGCTTCCCAATAAGTACAGAATGAATACATTCTCTATCACTTCCAGATTATTATCCCTCATCTGTTATGTAGAAACCCTTCCAAATAGGCATGCTATTTGGCTATATTTACCATTACCCCCACCTTATCACTGCCATTTTCAAAAAGCTTATTTACTCTTCCACATTCAATAGGAATGTTAATACTTGGATTATTATCATTTTTCTAATCCTTAGTACTTAAGTACTTCCATTATCCCAGGGGACTTCTTTACTTATTGGGAGAACTAACAACATTCTGACCATCACCAACTTTCAGTCAGGCACCAAATACCACCAATGCTACATGTTTTATATCCACCTCTTTCTTCAAACTTATTTAGGGGAAAAAGCAGTAGTTTGAGACAGACCTGCATTTGCCTAATAAATACATCATTGGGCAGTCATTTTAATTTTAATTTTAATTTAATTATTTAAATTTTTATTTAAATTCAATTTAATTAACATATACTGTATTAACAGTTTCAGGGGTAGAATTCAGTGATTCATCAGTTGCATACAAAACCCAGTGTTTATAACATCAAGGGCCCTCCTTAATGCCCATCACCCAGTTACCCCATCCCCCCACCCACCTCCCCTCCAGCAACCCTCAGTTTGTTTCCTATAGTTAAGAGTCTCTTATAGTTTGCCTCTCTGTTTTCCTTTTACATTATTTTCCCTTCCCTTATGTTCATCTATTTTGTTTCTTAAATTCCATATATGGGTGAGATCATATGATAATTGTCTTTCTCTGATTGACTTATTTCACTTAGCATAATACCCTCTAGTTCCATCAACGTCACTGCAAATGGCAAGATTTCATTCTTTTTGATGGCTGAGAAATATTCCATTGTGTGTGCGTGTGTGCACTTTTTCTTTATCCATTCATCTGTCGACAGACATCTGAGCTCTTTCCATATTTTGGCTATTGTGGACATTGCTGCTATAAACATTGGGGTGCATGTGCCCCTTCAAATCACTATGTTTGTATCCTTTGGATAAATACCTAATAGTGCAATTGCTGGGTCACAGGGTAGCTCTATTTTTCACTTCTTGAGTGACCACACTGTTTTCCAGAGTGGCTGCACCAGTTTGCATTCCCACCAACAGTGTAAAAGGGTTTCTCCTTCTCTGCATGCTTGCCAACACCTATTGTTTCCTGAGTTGTTAATTTTAGCCATTCTGACCAGTGTAAAGTAGTATCTCATTGTGGTTTGGATTTGTATTTCCCTGATGCCAAGTGATACTGAGCATTTTTTCATTTGTCTGTTGGCCATTTGTATGTCTTCTTTGGAAAATATCTGTTCATTTCTTCTGCCCATTTCTTGACTGGATTATTTGGGTTTTTTTGGGTGTTGAGTTTGATAAGTTCTTTGTAGATTTTGGATACTAGTCCTTTATCTGATGAGGCATTTGCAAATATCTTCTCCCATTCCATAGGTTGACTTCTGGTTTTGTTGACTGTTTCCTTTGATGTGCAAAAGCTTTCTATCCTCATGAAGTCCCAATTTTGCTTTGGTTTCTCTTCCCTTTGGTGATGTTTCTAGGAAGAAGTTGCTATGGCCACGGTCAAAGAAGTTGCTGCCTGCCTTCTCCTCTAGGATTTTGATGGATTCCTGTCTCATGTTTAGGTTTTTCATCCACTTATTTTTGTGTCAGGTATAAGAAAGTGGTCCAGTTTCATTCTTAGACATGTGGCTGTCCAATTTTCTCAACACCATTTGTTGAAGAGACTGTCCTTTTCCATGGGATATTCATTCCTGCTTTGTCAAAGATTAGTTGGCCATAGAATTGAGGGTCCATTTCTGGGTTCTCCATTCTGTTCCATTGATCTATGTGTCCTTTTTTTGTGACAGCACCATAGTGTCTTGATGATTACAGCATTGTAATACAGCTTGAAGTCCAGAATTGTGATGCCTCCAGCT
Source organism: Callorhinus ursinus (assembly GCF_003265705.2). Classification (NCBI taxonomy): domain Eukaryota; kingdom Metazoa; phylum Chordata; class Mammalia; order Carnivora; family Otariidae; genus Callorhinus; species Callorhinus ursinus. The sequence goes on from NW_027397146.1 coordinate 1,917,653, forward strand.
TTGATTTTCTTTTTCAACATTCCTTGGGCTATTCAAGGTCTTTTCTGGTTCTATACAATTTTAGGATTGTTTCAGCTCTGTGAAAAATGTTGATGGTATTTTGATAGGGAATGCATTGAATATGTAGATTGCTTTGTGTAGCATAGACATTTTAACAATATTTGTTGTTGCAATCCATGAGTTTGGAATGTTTTTCCATTTCTTTTTGTCTTCCTCAATTTCTTTCGTAAGCATTCTATAGTTTTCAGAGTACAAAACCTCTTTGGTTAGGTTTATTCCTAGGTATATTACAATTTTTGGTGCAATGGTAAATGGGATCAATTCCTTGATTTTTCTTTCTTCTGCTTCATTGTTAGTGTATAGAAATGCAAGTTACTTCTGTGCACTGATTTTATATCTTGTAACTTTGCTGATTTCCTGTATCAATTCTAGGAATTTTTTGGTGGCGTTTTTTGGGTTTCTACATAAAGTGTCCTCTCATCTGCAAAGAGTGAGAGATTGACTTCTTCTTGGTCAATTTGGATGCTTTTTATTTCTGTTGCCGAGGCTAGGACTTCCAATACTATGTTGAACAGTGGTGAAAGTGGACATCCCTGTCATGTTCCTAACCTTAGGATAAAAGCTCTTAGTTTTTCCCCACTGAGGATGGTAATTGCTGTGGGTCTTTCATATATGGCTTTTATGATGTTGAAGTATTTTCCCTCTATCCCTATATGGTGGAGGATTTTTATCAAGAAGGGATGTATTTTTCAGAAAAAGAAAATGCTTTTTCTGCATCTATTGAGAAGCTCATATGGTTCTTGTCCTTTCTTTTATTAATGTGGTGTATCACACTGATTGATTTGCAGATGGTGAACCACCCTTGCAGCCCAGGAATAAATCCCACTTGGTCCTGGTGAATAATCCTTTTAACGTACTCTTGGATCCTGTTAGCTAGTATTATGGTGGGATTTTTGCATCCATGTTCATCAGGATATTGGTCTGTAATTCTCCTTTTGGGTGGGTTCTTTGGTTTTGGGATCAAGGTAATGCTGGCCTCATAGAATGAGTTGGAAGTTTTCCTTTTATTTCTATTTTCTGGAACAGTTTCAGAAGAATAGGTATTAATTCTTCTTTAAATCTTTGGTAGAATTCCCCTGGGAAGCCAATTGTCCCTGAACTTTTGTTTGTTGGGAGATTTTTGATTACTGCTTCAATTTATTTGCTGGTTATGGGTCTGTTCAGCTTTTCTATTTCTTTCTGTTTCAGTTTTGGTAGTTTATATATTTCTAGGAATGCATCCATTTCTTCCAGATTGCCTAATTTGTTGGCATATAATTCCTCATTCTCTTATAATTGTATTTCTTTGGTGTTGGTTGGAATCTCTCCTCTTTCATTCATGACTTTATTAATTTGGGTCCTTTTTCTTTTCTTTTAGTCTGGTTAGGTGTTTATCAATCTTATTAATTCTTTCAAAGAACCAGCTCCTAGCTATGTTGATCTATTCCACTGGTTTTTTTTTTATTTCTATATCATTGATTTCTATTTAACTCTTTCTCTTCTCCAGCTGGGTTTAGGCTTTATTTGCTGTTTTTTTTTTTTTCCAGATCCTTTAGGTGTAAGTTTAATTTGTGTATTTGAGACTTTTCTTGTTTCTCGAGGAAGGCCTGTATTGCTATATACATCCCTCTTAGGACTGCCTTTGCTGCATCCCAAAGGTTCTGAACTGTCATATTTTCATTTTCATTGGCTTCCATGTATTTTTTAATTCTTCCTTAATTTCCTAGTTGACGCACTCATTCTTTAGTAGGATATTCTTTAACCTCCATGTATTTGTGGTTTTTCCAAATTTTTTTGTGGTTGACTTCAAGTGTTATAGCATTGTGGTCTGAAAATATGCATAGTATGAACTCAATCTTCTTGTACCAGTTGAGACCTGATTTGTGACCCATTATGTAATATATTCTGGAAAATGTTCCATGTGCACTCGAGAAGAATGTGTATTCTGCTGCTTTAGGATGAAATGTTCTATCTTTTAAGTACATCAGGTCCAGTGTCTCAAAGCCCTTGTTTACTTGTTGATCTTCTGCTTAGGTGATTAATCCATTGCTGTGAGCAGGGTGTTAAAGTCCTCTACTATTATCATATTATAATCAATGAGTTTCTTTAATTTTGTTATTAATTGATTCATATATTTGCCTGCTCCCAAGCTAGGGGCATAAATATTTGCAATTGTTAGATCTTCTTGTTGGGTAGACCCTTTTATTATGATATCATGTCCTTCTTCATCTCTTAGTACGGTCTTTGGTTTAAAGTCCAGTTTGTCTTACATAAAGATGGCTGATCCAGCTTTCTTTTTTTTTTTAAAGATTTTATTTATTTATTCGCAAGAGAGAGTATGTGTGAGAGAGAGCACAAGTAATTTAGGGTGGGGCAGAGAGAGAGAGAGGAGAAACAGATTCCCCACTGATCAGGGACCCTGATGTGGAGCTTGATCCCAGGACTCTGAGATCATGACTTGAGCTGAAGGCAGACACTTAACTGACTGAGCCACACCGGCACTCCTCCAGCTGTCTTTTGATTTCCATTAGCATGATAAATGATTCTTCACTCCCTCAGTTTCAATCTGGAGGTGTCTTTGGGTCTAAAATTAGTCTCTTGGCCGCAGCATACTGATCAGTCTTTGTTGTTGTTGTTGTTGCTTTTTAATCCAATCTGAAACCCCATCTCTTTTGTTTGGAGCATTTAGTCCACTTACAATCAGAGTAATTATTGAAAGATATAAAGTTAGTGCCATCGTATTACCTGTAAATTCGTTGTTCTTGTAGATTGTCTCTGTTCCTTTCTGGTCTTTGTTACTTTTGGTCTGTCTCTCTGCTCAAAGGATCCCCTTTAATATTTCTTGCAGGACTGGTTTATTGATCACAAATTTCTTTAATTTTTTTTTGTCCTGGAAACTCTTTATCTCTCCATATGCCTTGCTAGATAAAGTATTATTAGCTGCATATTTTTCCCATTTAGCACTTTGAATATATCATGCTAGTCCTTTCTGGCCTGCCAGGTCCATATGGACACGTCTGCTGCCAGCCTCATGTGTCTACCCTTTTAGATTAAGAACCTCTTATTCCAAGCTACTTTCAGGATTTTCTCTTTATCTTTGAAATTTACAAGCTTCAATATTGTATGTCAAGGTGTTGACCTATTTTTGTTGATTTTGCTGGGAGTTCTCTGTGCATCCTGGACTTGAATGCCTGTTTCCTTCCCCAGATTAGAGAAGTTCTCAGCTATAATTTGTTTAATAAACATTGAGTCCCTTTCTCCTGTTCCTCATCTTCTGGGACTCCTATAATATGGATATTATTTCACTTTATGGAATAACTGAGTTCTCTGTCTCCCTTCATGATCTAATAGTTTTCTTTTCCTCTTCTTTTCAGCTTTCTTATTTTCCATCATTTTATCTTCTAGATTACTGATTCACTCTTCTGCTTTGTTCACCCACATTTTTATGGCCTTCACTTGGGACTGCATCTTGGTAATACCATTTTTAATTTCAGCCTGACTAGATTTTAGTTCTTTTATTTCTATAGTAAAGGATTCTCTAGTGTCTTCCATGCTTTTTTCAAGCCCAGCTAGTATCTTTATAATTGTTGTTTTAAATTCTAGCTCAGACATCTTACTTATATACATAATGATTAAATCCCTGGCAGTGAGTACTACCTTCTGTTTTTTTTTTTTGTGGTGAATTTCTCCATCTTATCATTTTGTCCAGAAAGAAAAGAAGGAATAGAAAAAAACAACGACAACAGAAAAAACAAAAACAAAAAGAAGAACAAAGCAAAACAAAACATTAGATCCTGGGTGTGTTTTGGTCTGCTTGTTAAAAGAAACTAGATCCCAAAATAAGAAAGAAAGAAAAACTTATATATAAATAAAATAAAATACAATGAAAGGAAACAAATTATATATATATGTGTATATGTATATATATAAAATACGTAAAAATTAAAATTAAAAAGGAATTGAAAAAACAGGAAAATAAGTGAATAAATACTAAAAGACTAAGGAATAAAAATGCAAAGAATGTTATGCACTGTTTTCCTCAAGAGCTGAAGTTTTGTAGCCCTCTATGATCAGTAAACTTGGTGCCAGCCAGTTGTTTGTCCTGGTCTTCTGGGGGAGGGGCCTGTTGTACTGATTCTCAGGTGGATTTGCCCTATTGCAAATGTGCCTCCCTTGCACAGCAGCAGGGCTCAATGTAAGTGGCTCCAGATTCCACTATGTGGCACTGTTTTGCTCCCTGAAGGCTTTCAGCACTGATGGGTGGGATGAATATGGTGGCGCCCCACTCTCTAGTACCTGGAGATGAAAGTTCATGCCCTCCACTCTTCAGTGAGCCTTCACAGAAAAGCCATCAATCACTCTTGTCTCCCCAGTTTCCACTAGAACTCTGTGTTTACTGGGCCTGTTACTAAGTGTTTTTATATCAGGCACATGCCTGAGTTTTAAAGCTCCAAATTTTATGGACTTGTAGCATGGACCCACTCTGTTCCTTCCCGGGGGGTGGGTATTGCCATGCTTCTGCCTTTTGCTGGAACCCACCCAGTAAATCAGTCACACAACTGTGAAGCATTTCAGTTTATGGCAACACAGAACAGAAAGCTGGCACCTATACTTGCTGTTTTCAGCCAGCTTCCATGCTTCTATTCCTGGGAACATTGTAACACTTAGATGCCACCCATTCTTCTTGTGACTCTAGGGATCATGAGACCATGCTGTCACATCTGAGATTCTGCCCCACTTTACCACCTGAGCACCTTTAAGCCAGGGACATTCCCCTCATCCCAGCGGACTTCTAAATGTTCTGATTTTGTGCTCCACTGCTTATGATACTTTGTGATGGCCTTCTTAAGCAGCCCCCCCCCGCTCTGCAGCACCTCAGCTATATCACTCGATTCAACCCTCCATACCTCCTAACTTCCAAAAGGTGGTCACTCTCACTTTTTGTAGACTTGCAGCATTTCTTTTTTCAGATTTCCAATGATTTCTCAGGTGTTCAGAATGATTTCATAACTATTTAGCTGTATTTGAGGGATGAGACAAACTTAGGGTCCCCCTACTCCTCCACCATTTAATTCCTCTCCCATTTTTTTAGGCTTATTTATTTACTTATTTATTTTAGAGAGAGAGAGCACAAATATCAGGGGCAGAGAGAGGGAGAGACAATTTCAAGCGGACTCCACAGTAAGCACAGAGCCTGACATGGGGCTCGATCTCAGGACCCTGAGATCACAAGAGTTGGATGCTTAACCAATTGTACCATCCAGACACCCCTCCCATTTTTAATTTTTAAGCTTCACTTTCTGGATCAGTCCAATAGGGATAATAATGCCTATATTGAACAGTTTTTGTGAAGATTAGAGATATTTTACATAAAGTGGCACATAGTAGATGTCTAACACAAAGTAATTATTATTACTGTTAGAGTATTATAGCTCATATATATAGCTCATCTTCATCCTTGCCTTTTTCCAATCTACCTTCCACATTGTTACCAGAGCAATCTGTCTAAAATGCAAATCTGTGCCATTCCTCTGCAATGAACTCTTTAATGGATCCCTATCATTTTTATGCCAATATAGCTCATAAGAATCCCTCTCCACCCTAGGTCACTTCTCTGCACTTTATGGTCCAGTCATACTGAATTTCCTTTCATTTCTTTGGTGTATCATTACTACCTCCCTCACCTCATTCCCCTGGACTTCATACCTGCTGTACTCTCTCTCTCTCTCTCTGGTACATTTTCTCCATATCTTTTAGTCTAATTTATCTCTACACATCTTTTAAGTCTCAGTTTAAAAGTTATTTCCTCTAGAGCATCTGGGTGGCTCAATCAGTTAAGCCTCCAACTCTTGATTTTGCTTCAGGTCATGGTCTCAGGCTCATGAGATTGAGCCCCACATCCGGCTCCATGCTGAGTGTGGAGACTGCTTAAGATTGTCTCTCTCTCCCTCTCCCTCTGCACCACCCCCCAACTCACACACTCTCTCTCTAAAAAAAGTGATTTCCTCTGAAATTCATTGTGGATATTCCCCACAGACTCACTTCATTATCCTTGTTATATGATTCCATAGCATTCTGTACTTCCCTGATCTTAGCACTTATTCTGTGTTACCATTATTGTTTGTTTTCCCCACTAGAATGTAAGTTATGTGAGGGCAGAGACCACATTTATTTTTACCCACCATTTTATTCCTAGTGCCTAGAATACTGTTTGGATCTCATTAAGCCCTCTAGAAATATTTTTGGAAGAATAAATAAATGAAAGCTCTACCAAGAGACATGAATTTTCTGATTCATGATGTCAATTCATGAATACCTATCTTTGTGCATGCTATTTCCTCTGCCTGGAATACCCTCCTATACCTCATCTCATCCCTCATCTGTTTAATTGTTACCTATACCTCCTTCAAGATTCAAGATATAGGATTAATTGGCTCCTTTTTACAACCTTCCTTGATGCCTCCACATAATTTTGGATATTCCTTACCCTGTGATTCCATCACATTTTGTATCCCCCTCAGTTTAAGGGCTTTTATATTATTGTGCATCTATCTGTGCACAATGTCTGCTTTAACTTATAGACTGTAAGGTCACTAAAAGCATGAGCTGTGTCTTGTTTATCTCTGTAGCTCAGCGTACACCCCAAAACCTTAAACATAATAAGCCCTCATAAACGTGTTGAATGAATGATTCATGTCAATGGGATAAAATCTAGTTAAATTCAATGAGTATCCCTCCTACTCAAATAATCAGTGAACTTACTTTTACTGCATTATATGTTATGCACACTTATATACAATAGGTATAAAGAACAATACAATGAATATATTTACCCATATCTTCATCAATAAATGTCATTAATAGAAATGAAGTTTCCTATATATCTATGTCTGGAGAAAATGGAAAATACTTTCTAAACATATATATCATCCTGATCTGGGCTCTGTTCGTCTCTGTACTGTTTAAATTTTAGTATGTGTGGTGCTGAAGCAAGCAGTAGGTAATGAGCTTTGGCCTGCATTTTTATGGTTGTCCTGAGGTCCCAAGATGAGATTTCATTCTAAACTACCCTAGTTACATAGCTATGCAATCCTTGGTCAGATTTTTCTAAGAAGCTGACCTTCTGTAGTTTTCCATGGAATCCAGATAAGATTTCCAAGGGTCAAAATAATAATGTTGTAGAATAACACTTCCTGAAAAATTCTAAGTGTTCTTTTAGACCTTACCTAATTCATACTTTTCATGTGTCTGCAAGACAGGCAGCAGCTACATTATTATCAGAATGAGAAAGTAGATAATTTGTGTCTTGCAAAAGGTCACTAGATGAATAAATTGTGGGGCCATAAATAGAGTCAAGCTTTAATATTTTCGATTTTGAACCTAGGTCTCCCTCCAGACCCACCCTCCTGGGTCCAAAGTGAATCTTCTACTATGTAAGGGAACCAATGGCTTTATCATGCTTCTGAACTTCTATGTCTCCTTTATTCTGTACTTCAAAATAAACACAAGGGCATTCCACATAGTTTCCTATTTTATCAAACTCCACTTTCTTGTCCAATTAAGACTAGAATGAAGGACTCAACGGTCATCATCTTCCCATTCATCTAACTTTATTTTTAGGTGACTAATCTTTGGTCCGCTTCATCTTCTGTACTCCTCAATCTTCATATTTCATCATTTTTTCCTTTTCATATTTTAACACTCCCATCTTCCCCTCTCCTTTCTTCTCTCTTTTCTACCCCTCCTCCAATACTCAAAACTATCATCGATCCTTTTTATTATTCACTCTCTCCACTATCCTGTTCTCCTCATTCATTCTCTATTTTTTCTCCTCAGTCTCTATGTGTTGATTTCCTTTCCTGCCCATCACTTTCTCTTCATTTTCTTATAGCTTTTTACCCATCCACATCTCATCATCCTCATCCATCCCACCCACTACCTCATTCCACAATCCCCTGTTTATGTATACTCTGCTTCATTCTTTCAACAATTGTGTACACTCCCATCTCCTCTTCAAACTCTTTTATGCCCTTTGTTACAAGTATGTCTCCATTATATTTCTCCACTACGTTTTATTCTCTTCAAATTCTCCTTCATACATTATCTATTCTATCTATCTACCTCTACTTTGTCCTATCCTCCCCATCTTCTTTTCTGTTTTTATCTAACCTCATATCCTTTCATTCAGTGTGAGAAGAGGCATCCTTCTTCCTTTATAAGTAAAACTTTCAAGGTAGTTTTGATACCATCCTGCTTACAGTTTTCTCTGGCAACTTGATGTCAGCAAAACCTCATTTCTACTATATCTTCAATCTTTGTCTCTCTGCTATCTCATAAATAAGTGCCAGTATCTACATTCAAAAAAGCAACTATTTATTTTACCCCTGAATGTACCTATAATATACTCATTGCTTTCATTTTCAAACAAGCTCCCAGAAAGTATTTTCTGTGTTTACTATTTTCACTACTTCTATGCCAACTCCTAAAAACTCACCACTGCACTAAATACTACATTGAAACAGTGTATGTGAAGAACACCAATGTCTTCCATGTTGCCAAACCTAATACATTTAATTCTCTATATTACTGATCTCTTTGTAAAAACCAACAATGTTGTAAAAATGTATAAATAATGATAAAGAGCATGAACTTGCAGCCAAACAGCCAGAGTATGAATGCTAACTCAACCATTTACTACCTAGGTGATCTTAAAATCTTTTCTTACCCACCCTTGTCTCAGTTTCCTCATCTGAAAAGTGGGAATAATAGTACCTATCTCACAGAGTTGTTAGTTTACAAAAGTTAAGTGATTAAGAATAGTGCATGGCACATTGTAAATACTATATTGATGTTAACAATTATATTTATGCTATTACTGATATTATTATTATTATTATTACTGATCACTGTGAGCTTTTTTGAAACCCTTTACTCCTTTGATATATCAGTCAAAATGGGTCAGATTAGCATGCAGTAACAAAAAATCCTAAAATCTCAGTGTCCTCAACAAAGATTTACTTCTCACTCACACCACTTGTCTAGCTCAGGTTGTAGGGAGGGGCACTGTCTTCTATGTCATCTTCAACAAGGGATACAGAATAATAGAGCCAAAGACACCAGGCATAATGCTACTCACTGTAGCCAGGGGAGAGGAACAAGGAAAATTATATATTATCCTCCCTCAGAAATGATACATGTTATTTCCAGTCACATTTGGTTAGCCAAAGTCATCTATCCAGGCCTAACTTCAAGGTTCTATGGATGTACAATACTACCACATACCCAGAAGGACATAAATTAGAAATACTGAAAGTAAAAGTATTGACTATCACACTTAGCTTTCAAGATACTGCACACTAGGGGTTCTACCAACACCTTCCTTACTTTTTCTTCTTGGTCTCCTTCATAGGTTCCTCTTTCTCCCCTTCTGCCTTAATGATAATGATGCTACATGATTGGATCCTTGGCATAATTTTCTTCTCACGCTACATACTTTCCTGAAGTGACCACATACATTCACATGGTTGTCCCAATTTACTAACAATACCAAACTTTATATCTCTAGCTTATATCTGTCTCCTGATCTTTAGATTTGTATATCCAACAGTTATTACACACCTATCCCTAGAAAATCTATAATCTTTTAAGGCTTATCTTGCCCAAAATTAACCTTGCAAATTTATCCTATCTAAATTTCTTCTAACTTTTATATGATCTGCCCTGGTTTGTAGCACCATCACTCACCCATGCGATTTGAGTACTTACTACCTTGACTCCTGTCCCTCCTGTTATTCTAACATTGGCTGTTTTTACTATTTCTTCAGTGTCTCTCCCCTTCTCCATCTTAATCCACTGTTCTGAATTATAACTTTACCACTCCTTGCCCAGACTAAGCTGTCTACTAACCAGTTTCCATAATTCCAGTTTTGTTCTTTTCAAATACATTCTTTACACAGTAACTAGAGTGCCATATATAAAATTAAAAACTGACCACCTCATTCTCTTGCTTCTGTTGAAGGAAACCATTCCATTTCTTGTAACTGCTTACTTGGTTTTCTCTGCCTAGAATATCCTTCCTGTCTTTCCTCCACTTTCCACCTACAATTATCTTGACTACATTCTACTTACTGAATAGTACAAAAATGAATGCTAATACTTATAATCAGGTGCTCCAACACACACACACACACACACATATGTACATATATATGTAAATATATAAGATCTGGGAAGAGATCAATGAAACATATATGTTAATTTTATTGACCTTATCTCCAGATTTTTCTTCCCTTCTCTCCACCTTCTTTTCCCCACTTCTATCTGCTTTGCTTCTTTTCTCCATCATTCTCTCCTCTATTCTCATTTCTCCTCTAGTTTCTTAGCTCCTCCTCTCTAATTCAAATTTTCTCTTAAGTATCCATTTGCTATCCATTCTTCTTTGCCTATCTTCTCATCTACCAAATTCTTTTAGGAAAAACATCAATAAATAGCAAATTTAAGGTAATGAAGGACTAGGATATAGGCAAGGACACTTTATGTATTCACCACATATTTCAGTTTCTTTGTACAAAATAACAAAAACTCAAATTTAAAACAGCCACAGAATCTGCACTGAAAGATCACATTTTTTCCATTCAATAATGTTAATTCAGTTACTTAAAACTGATACTCATTAATGTGTGAGGGAGCTTCAGGACAACTGACAGCACAGGAGCTAGCAAAAACATAAAACAAGAACCCAGAAAGTTTTAGTGTTGGGGCAAAGAATACTATGGAACTGGAAATGTTTTTAAAGTCATTCTTTTTGAAGGCAAAATTATACATAATATATATACATATATACATAATTATATATGTGTGTGTATATATGTATGTATACATGTATAGGAATGATATTTATTTATTTTAAAATTTATTTATTTACTTTAGAGTGAGAATATGAGAGGGGGAGGGGCAGAAGGAGAAGAAGAGACAGAATCTCAAGCAGACTCTGCCCTGAGTGTGGAACCCAATGCAGGGTTCAATCTCACAACCCTGAGAGCCTGACCTGAGCCAAAAACAAGAGTTGGATGCTTAACCAACTGAACCATCCAGGTGCCCCTGTATATAAATGATATTTAAAAGAAACATTCTGGGGCACTTGGGTGGCTCAATCAGTTAAGCAGCTGCCTTTGTCTCAGGTCATATTCTCAGGGTCCTGGGATTGAGCCCTGTGTCGATCTCCCCGCTCAGTGGGGAGTCTGCTTCTCTCTTTCTCTCTCCCTCTGCCCCTCCCCCTGCTTGTGCATTCTCTCTCTCTCAAAGTCTTTAAAAAATGAAAGAAACATTCTTAGGTTATTTAGAAACCTCACTTACATCAAAATCCTCAGCATTCCCAGGCAATGTGGCATAAAATATGTGTTGCTGTAATTTTGTATATATTATATATAACATTTTATGCTTCAGAAAATATCCATCATTATCTCATTTGATTCTCACAATTCTGCATCATAGGGGAAGTTTGTTGCTGCAGTTAAACAGCTTATTCTGACTGTCACAGTGCTCTGCTTGTGTATATAGCTGTGAGCCTTTGAATTTAAGAGCCTTTGAATATGTATATGCTTATGTGTTAGTCCACATGTGTCTCTGAGTATGCATACATTTATACATCATGAACATATATCTGTGTGTCTGAGAATGTTCACATGTTTGACTATTTATTTGTACATCTATAATATATATGTCTGTGGATGTGTGTACTTGCAAATATGTTAAGAAGTATATACCTATATGTGCATTTCTAATCTGTAAACTTAACAGAACTTTCAATAGATAGCCTAAAAACATGCTGTTTTCAAGCCCTACCCTGAGTATACTTTAGATGGGAGGTACCACACTCTGACCTCATTGTGTAGAGGAGGGTTCCATTGTCCACCAGTCTGAGCAGCTTGTTAGGTGTGGTCATGTTATGGGCTACTGATTTCTTGCCATTGTGAAAGAAGGTGTCAGGGGTCCAGATCTTACTAGCCAGGAGATTGTTCAGTGGAAGGATCTTCATGGGTCCATCAAATTTCAGTCTTTCATCATGCCATGTCTGTCGAAAAAATACATCAATGGTGTACTCCTAGGGACAAAAAAGAGGGAACAATGTTTGAACATAGTTCTGGTATGAACCCATAGTGCCCTTAGCAAATATTAATCATTTTGCAATATTTCCTCCAATGCACAGAAGCAGCAGTATATTAATAGTACTGGTGAGTATGGCAAATGATTATGATTGAAAAATAAAGCCACGGTGATCAATAAGTATGAAGATAATATATCTGACAAGATTTTGTTTGGGATTGCCAACACTGCCAACGCTGCCCAGCACATCATACAAGCTGACCACAAGACTGCCTTTTGAAAAGGCAAGAGCTCCCTTCTCTGTGTAGTGGCATCTCTAACAAGAACAAACTCCTTACCTTGTCTCCTCTACTAAATGATCCCACATGAACATCAAAGGCCAATATAACAGTCACCATAAAATCAAAACCTTAAATTTTAAAACACATTTCATTTGAGTCTCACAAAAATAATACATCTGATGAGTTTATATTTTATTATTGTCAATAAATAAGAAACTCTTACCTATAAATAAAAACAGACAAATAGAAAAATGGGTAAATAGCATAACAGAAAATTCATAAAATAGATAAAAATTGCTAATAAGCATGCAAATTTTTTCAAAATTGCTGTTAATCTAAACATAAATTAAAATAACAATAAATGTTTCAGGTTTTGTAACAGCTGACTAAATTGTTCAGCTATACCTTCTTGTAGCTATTAATTATAAAATTAAAACATATATAGAGAGAGGGAGAAGAACCTATTTGAAAGCAATGTGGTACAACTGTAAGCAGACAAAAACTTCAAGAAAGTCTACCCTTGAGAGATGGCAGGAGCAATGGGTGCTGCCCCAAACCTAGAATTCCTGTAGCAGATACCACAGCTTTACTGGCTCAAGGTGGAAAATAGTCTGGAAATTTAGGGGTGGTACTCCTGGAAACAAGACAGTCACAGAAGGGATGAGCCCCCAAATCTGCAGATATACTCTGCCCCAAATTTTAGCTGACCATTACACTATACACACATGAGCAAGACTTTTGGACTCTTAAAAAAAAAATGCGGGCAGAAACCATAGGGAAGTCTTCCACCAAATGACAGATGATAAAACTGTGCTGAGTGATGTTTGTAAGCTTGGCAGAAATCAGAAAATGCATTGGCTTAATATCTCAGAGGATAGACCGCAAGGCTGTTCAAAGAGCTGAAAATTCAGGAGAAAGCCCTAGAAGCAAGAGAATCACTGAGAGGGTGAGTCCCCAAATCTGAATGCAAACTTTACCCAAATCTCTTACCACTAAACTACACAAGGCATGGGGGACACTTTTAAGTATCCAGGTAAAATAAAGAAGCAGACTAAAAACCCTTTGGCTTAAAAATCCCTTAATGACTTTTAATCATATGTAAACTAAGTTTCAATATCCTTCTCTTACCTAGAAAGTACTTCATAAATTGACCCTTATCTTCTTCTCTGAGCTCTTCTTCAACCACTCTTCCCTCTACAAATTAGCCAGTCTGGCTTTTCTCTTTCTCTAGCATACCAAGTACAGTTCTGATTAAAGATTAGAATATTATATAAATATCATCTAAACTGGGACATATTTGAGAGTCAGAAGAGTTTTTTTTTAATTTTATTTATTTATTTGAGAGAGAGAATGAGAGATAGAGAGCACAAGAGGGAAGAGGGTCGGAGGGAGTAGCAGACTCCCCACTGAGCAGGGAGTCCGATGTGGGACTCCATCCCGGGACTCCAGGATCATGACCTGAGCCGAAGGCAGTCGCTTAACCAACTGAGCCATCCAGGCACCCGAGAGTCAGAAGAGTTTTTAAACAAAAATTACAAGAGGACAACTGGTATAAACCAGAACTGTGCTGAGTAAAAAGATGGAACTAGACTCCCACATAAAGCCAAGATCCTGAATGGCTCCAACTTCAGCAAAAAGAGAATTGGATGAAATGAACTAGACAAAACCAGTCTACAACATGAAAATTCAAAAAAGGAAACCTGTCTAGCCAAGCATGGATTCTGAATGGAGAGGGGTTTAAGGGAAGCATTTCTACTGAGATTTAGCAACCTTAAATCTAATCTTATATGGGATTGATGTTTAAATACAGAGTATCTTCCTGGTTTTGAGTTTATAAGCTGAGAAATTAACATAGGAATTTGCCTCAATGTGGGGATACCTCTATATTGACTTGCAAAAGCAAACACAAAAACACTCTGGAAGGACATGACCACAAGTAAATGCTTGCTGAAAATAACCTCACAATCCACAACAGAACACCTAAGGAAATGGTCACAAGTGAGAGTCAGCTGATACAACATATAACTGAATTAGACCACTCCAAGAAATTCACATGACAGAAGAATCAATTAGATACTGTAAAGGAACTATAATTAAAATGATAAAGGCATCAAAGGAGGTATTAAGAACATTGAAAATAAAAATTCAATGGATATATTACAGACAAGATTACACATCAATGAAGAGAAATTAGTAAACTGGAAATGCATATGAAGAAAAACTGTTCAGTGCACATTTCAGACAGATAAATGATGAAAAAGAACACATATGAAAGAGAGGTATAGTACCAGGAGAATAAAAGGAAAAGGTTCAGCATAATCTAATAAAATTCTAAAGTTAGAGAATAGAGAAAATTGGGGAGAAACAATATTTAATGTACTAATAGATGACAGTTTCTTACAATTGTTGAAATACATGCATCCCTAGCTTTGAGAACCATAATGAGTTGCAATCTCAATATAATAAAATAGATCCAAGCCAACATAGTGGATTGGAAGAATACCAAAGAGGAGATCTTCAAAACAGCAAAACAGAAAAGGCATATTATCTACAAAGAAATAACAATTTCACTGATAGAGGACTTTGTGAAAACAGTAACAGAAGCTAAAAGAATTCTATAGCCAACTAGATTATCATTTAAGAGCAAAGTCAAGTATAGATAATTTTAGATTAACAAAATAAGACAGTTTCATGGCTGCGTCAGTCACAGCAGTCAGATCTTATTCAGAAGTATTCATATCAAAGAAACATTCCTTGAACATTCTATCATAAACAGTTAATTCCCCTTTCCCTTGTATTATTTTTCTTCATGTATTATTTTGTTAGATTGCACTGACAAAATGTATTTTTATTCGGTTACTATTTCTTTCATTCTACTAGCCTGGGGGCTTCCTGAGAGCAGAGACTTTTTTTATTTGCTGCTATATCTCTAGCACCTGGCATACAGTAGCTGCTCCATAAATATTCTCTAAATTTTATTTTAATGCCACTATAGTTAATACACTGTATTATATTAGTTTCAGGTATACAATATAGTGATTCAACAATTCCATACATCATCCAGTGCTTATCATGATAAGTGCACTCAATCCCCACAATCCCCATCACCTATTTCAACCATTCCTCTCCTACCACCCCTCAGGTAACCATCAGTTTCTTCTCTATAGTTAGGAGCCTGTTTCTTGGTTTGACTCTTTTTTTTCCCCTTTGCTCCTTTGTTTTGTTTCTTAAATTCCACATATGCGTGAGATTGTATGGTATTTGTCTTTCTCTGACTGACTTATTTTGCTTAGCATTATACTCTCTCTAGCTCCATCCATGTCATTGTAAAAGGCAAGAGCTCATTCTTTTCTTTGGGTGAATAATATTCCATTGTGTATATATAACACATCTTCCTTATCCATTCATCTATCAATGGACACTTAAGTTGCTTCCATAATTTGGCTACTGTAAATAATGCTGGCCATAAACATAGGGGTGCATGTATCATTTCAAATTAATATTTTTGCATTTGGGGGGTAAAAACCCGGTAGTGTGATTACTGGATTATAGACTGTTCATTTTTAAATTTTTGAGGAACTTCCATACTGTTTTTCATAGTGGCTTCACCAATTTGCATTCTGACCAACAGTGCAAGAGGGTTCCTTTTTCTCCACAACCTCGCCAACACTGGTTGTTTCTGATGTTTTTGATTATAGCCATTCTGAGAGGTGTGAAGTGATATATCATTGTAGTTTTGATTTGCATTTACCTGATGTTAAGTGATTAGGAACATCTTTTCATACGTCTGTTGGCCATCTGGATGTCTTCTTTGGAGAAATGTCTGTTCATTTCTGGTCCATGTGTTAACTGGATTATTTGTTTTTGGGGGTGTTGAGTTGTATCAGTTCTTTTTTTGTGCCCCCCCTTTTTTATTTTTTATCATGTTCAGTTAGCCAGCATATAGTACATTAGTTTTTGATGTAGTGTTCACAGATTCATTAGTTGTGTATAATACCCAGTGCTCATCACAACACATGCCCTCCTTAATACCCATCACTCAGTTGTATCAGTTCTTTATATATTTTGAATACTAATTTATTGGATATGTCATTTGTAAATACCTTCTCCCATTCAGTAGGTTGCCTTTTCTTTTTGTTTGTTGTTTCCTTTGCTGTGCAGAAACTTTGTTTTCTGATGCAGTCCTAATAGTTTGTTTTTGCTTTTGTTTCCCTTGCCTCAGGAGATATATCTAGAAAAATGTTGCTATGGCTGATATCAGAGACATTACTGCCTGAGCCCTCTTCTTGGATTTTTATGGTTTCATGTCTCACATTCAGGTCTTTAATCCATTTTGAATTTATTTTTGTGTGTGGTATAAGAAAGTGGTCCAGTTTCATTCTTTTGCATGTTGCTGTCCAGTTTTCCCAACACTGTTTGTTGAAGAGACTGTCTTTCTCCCATTGGATATTCTTGCCTCCTTTGTTAATTAGTTGACCATATAATTGTGGGTTTATTTCTGGGTTTTCTACTCTCTTCTATTGATCTATGTGTCTATTTATGTGCCATTACCATACTGCTTTGATTACTACAGCTTTGTAATGTAACTTGAAATCTGTAATTGTGATACCTCCTATTTTGCTTCTCTTTTTCAAAATTGTTTTGGAAATTTGTGTCTCTGTGGTTCCATATAAATGTTAGGATTGTTTTTTCTGGTTCTGTGAAAAATGTTGTTGCTATTTTGAGTAGTTTGATAGGGATTGCATTAAATGTGTAGATTGTTTTGGGTAGTATAGCTATTTTAACAATATTTGTTCTTCCAATCTGTGAGCATGGAATGTTTTTCCATTTCTTTGTATTGTCTTCAATTTCTTGTATCAGTGTTTTATAGTTTTCAGAGCATATGCTTTTCACCCTTTGGTTAGGTTTATTCCTAGGTGTCTTATTATTTTTGGTGCAATTGTAAATGGGATTGTTTTCTTAATGTTGCTTTCTGCTGTTTAATTATTAATGTATAAAAATATAACAGATTTTTGCACAATGGATTTTGTATCCTGTGGCTTTACTGAAATCATTAGTCAGTTCTAGTAGGTTTTTGGTGGAATCTTTAGAGTTTTCTACATATAGTATCATGTCATCTGCAAATAGTGAAAGTTTTACTTCTTCTTTACTGATTTGGATGCCTTCTATTTCTTTTGGTTGTCTAACTGCTGTGGCTAGGACTCCCTTTTATTCACTATGTTGAATAAAAGTGGTGAGAGTGGACATCCTTGTCTTATTCCTGACCTTAGTGGAAATGCTCTAAGTATTTCCCCATTGAGGATGATGTTGGCTGTGGGTTTTTCCATATGTGGCTTTTATCATGCTGAGGTATGTTCCCTCCAAACCTACTTTGTTGAGAGCTTTTATCCTGAATGAATGTTGTACTTTGTGAAATGCTTTTTCTATGTCTGTTGAAATCATCATGTGGTTTTTATCTTTTCTTTTACTGATGTGATGTATCACATTAATTGATTTGTGAATACTGAACCACCATGCATGCTGGGAATAAATCCCACTTGATTGTGATGATTTTTTAAAAATATATTTTTGGAATCTGGCTAATATTTTACTTAGGAATTTTGCATCCATGTTCATGAGAGATATTGGCCTATAGTTCTCTTTTATTTTTTGGTGTCTGTCTTTATCTGGTTTGGGTATCAGGGTGATAAACTGGCCTCACAGAATGAATTTGGAGGCTTTCCTTCTATTTTTTGGAGGTGTTTGAGAAGAATAGGTATTAACTCTTATTTAAATGTTTGGTAGAATTCCCCTGTGAGGCCATCTAGTCCTGGACTTTTGTTTGCTGGGTTTTGTGACTACTGGTTCAATTTCCTTGTTGATAATCAGTCTGTCCAAATTTTCTATTTCTTCCTGGTTTAGTTTTGGTAGATTGTATATTTCTAGGAATTTAACCATTTCTTCTAGGTAGTCTAATTTGTTGGCATATAGTTTTTCACAATATTATCTTAAAATTGTTTGTATTTCTGGGGTGTTGATTATTTCTCCTCCTTCATTTCTGATTTTGAGTTCTCTCTCTCTCTCTTTGATGAATCTGGCTAGAGGTTTATCAATTTTATTGATCTTTTCAAAGAACCAGTTCCTGGTTTCACTGATCTGTTCAATTCCTTTTCTAGTTTCTATATCATTTATTCCTGCTCTAATATTTATTATTTCACTCCTCCTGCTGGCTTTTGGTTGTGTTTGTTGTTCTGTACTTAGCTCCTTGGTGTGTAATGTTAGGTTGCTTATTTGAGATATTTCTTGCTTCTTGAGGTAGGCCTATATTGCTATAAACTTCTTTCTTAGGACCACTTTTGCTATATCTCAAAGGTTTTGGACCATTGTGTTTTCATTTTCATTTGTTTCCATGTACTTTTTAATTTCTTTTTCCTAAAGATTTATTTATTTGACAGAGAGAGAGAGAGACAGTGAGAGAGGGAACACAGCAGTGGGAGTGGGAGAGGGAGAAGCAGGCTTCCCACAGAGCAGGGAGCCTGATGTGGGGCTCGATCCCAGGACTCTGGGATCATGACCTGAGCCGAAGGCAGATGCTTAATGACTGAGCCACCCAGGCGTCCCTTTAATTTCTTTTTTGATTTCTTGTTTGGCGCATTCATTGTTTAGTAGCATGTTATTTAACCTCCATGAATTTGTGTTTTCCAGATTTTTTCTTGTGGTTGGTTTCCAGTTTCATAGCATTGTGGTCAGAAACCATGCATGTTATTACTTTGATCTTTTTGAAATTGTTGTGACTTGTTGTATGGCCTAATATGTGATCTATTCTGGAGAATGTTCCACATGCACTTAAAAAGAATATGTATTCTGCTGTTTTAGGATAGAATGTTCTTAATATATCTGTTAAATCCATCTAGTCTGGTGTGTCATTCAAGGCCACTGTTTCCTTGTGGATTTTCTGTTTAGATGATCTATTGATGTAAGTGTGTCAAAAGTCCCTTGACTGATTTTTACAGATATACTTATTTTTACTGCTTTTCTGTTTCCTACTTTTCTTACTCCTACTTATGGTCTTTCTTTTCCTATCAAAGAGTCCCCTTTAGTATTTCTTGTAGGTGTGGCTTACTTGTCATGAACTCCTTTAGTTTTTTGTTTGTCTGAGAAACTCTTTATCTCTCCTTCTATTCTGAATGATAGCTTTGCTGGATAGAGTATTCTTGGCTGCAGATTTTTCCCTTTCAGCCCTTTGACTATATCATGCCACTCCCTTTTAGCGTGCAAAGTTTCTGCTGAAAACTCAGCTTATTTCCTTATTGGGTTTCCTTTGTATGTAACTGTCTTCTTTTCTCTTGTAACCTTTAAAATTCTTTTTTTTTTTTTTTTTGCCAGTTTATTACTATGTGTCTTTGTGTGGACCTCCTTGGGTTGAATTTGTTGGGGGATCACTGTGCCTCCTGAACTGGACATCTGTTTCCCTCTCCAGATTCAGGAAGTTTTCAGCTATTATTTCTTCAAATACATTTTTTGCCCCCTTCCTCTCTCTTTTTCTTCTGGGATCCCTATAATATGAATGTGATTATGGTTGATGGAGTCTCTGAGTTACCTAAATCTATTCTCATTATGCAGTATCTGTCTCTCATCTGTTCAGCTTGATTGCTTTCCATTGTTCCATCTTCCAGGTCACTTATATGATCCTATGCTTTCTGTAGCCTACTCTGTGTTCCATCTATTATATTTTTAATTGCATTTATAAAGTTATTCATCTCTGATATGTTATATTTTTATCTCTTCGTTAAGGGTGTCACTGATGTCCTCTCCTCTTTTCTCAAGTCAAATGAGTATCTTTATGATCATTGCTTTAAATTCTCTATAAAGCATATTACTTATTTCAGTTTCACTTAGATATCCTACTGTGATTTTGCTGTGTTCTTTCATTTGGGACAAATTCCTCTGTCTCTTCATTTTGTCTACCTCTCTGTGTCTCTTTCTGTGTGTTAGGAAAGTCAGCTACATCCTTTGCTCTTGAAAGTAGTGGCTTTATGAAGAAGAGTTTCTGTAGTGCCCTGCAGTGTACTGTCCCCTGTTCATCAGAACCTGGCACTTCAGGGCAGCCTCCTATGTGTGTCGCTTGCATCCTGTTATTGTATCTGTATAGCTTCCCCTTTCCCCACTCAGACTTCTTCACTGACTCTGCCTGTTGTGGGCTGTGCTTGCACTCTGTGGTGTGAGACCCAGACAGACTATCTCTGAGGCAGAACATGACCATAGGAGGGCTCAGGGGTGGAGTGTTGGTGTTAGTAAAATTTGCACTGAGCTGCTAGTCCTAGACTGATCCCTCAAATCACAGCAGTAACCAGGGCTGTGATGTGCAGCAGTGGAGGTAGTTGGGGTACAAAGTGTCTGTGTATGCAGCTGCTGGTCAAGGCACACACATGACATTAACAAAATTTGCACTGAGCCATTAGTTGTAGGCAGGATCCCTAAGCATGGTGGTTACACAGGTGCAGCACAGGGAGACAGAAGCAGGATAGGGCATGTGCAGTGTTAACAAAATTTATACTAAGTCCAGGGCAGAGGCCAGCAGGCTTGGAGTGGACCATTCCTCAGGAAAACTCGTGGGTGGGACACACTGCTAACAGGTTAGGTAGCAAGTGCCTGTGTAGTGCCACATCTCATAGGTGGCTCTGAGTTTATCTGGGAGGATAGGGGAGGAAAATGGCAACTGACAGCTCCTTTGTTCCCAGAGAAGTCCCCCAGTACACTCCACAATAGTATAAACAAATCTCCCTCCAGTTGTGTAAGCTGTCACTTCTATGTTTCTTTTCCTCAGTCTGTTGTCTCTTTAAGGGCAGGGACCTGGCTATCACTCACCCTCCCAGTTTACCTAGGGCTGAGTTAGCTGACTTTTAAAGCTCTAGGCTCCAAGTCCTGCCAGTTATACAAACTCATGGAATTCAGTCCCTTTGGTTTTCAAGGCCAGACATTACAGGGATTAATTTTCCCTGTGTGGGCTCCCTTGTGCTTTCTCCTCTCCATGACCACAGTTCCATCTCTTCTATGGACAGCTCCTCACTACTGGTTCTGCCCTTCCTAACCTCTCTGATGCCCTTCTTCTCTACATTTAGTTGTGGAGTTTGTTCTGCCAGTCTTTGGATCACTCTCTGGTTTATTGACTTAGATGTGTTATCTAGTTGTAAACATGGGAAAGGGTGAGTTTAGGGTCCTCCTACTCCACCGTCTTGCACCCCTCCACCAAAGAGCTTCAGAAAATATAAAATATAAATATTTTTGATAAAGAAATGATTGAATAAATCTTCAGGAAAAGAACTATTAAAATAAGTTATTTGTGTAGTTGAAAATTAAAACAGCAGGAAGATTGAAGAAGGAACAGTGAGCACAACTATTAACCAACATATGGTTAAACTAAACAAATAATGGCTCTCTACAAATAATAATGACTATAAAAACTAGGTGGAATAAATAACTAGAGTAAACCTAATGGAAGGAGGGAGTAGGGATATGTTGGTTAATGCATTATTGTATTACTTGTGAGGAGAGGGGAGATATTAAACTTTAGGTCAAGTATGTATGTTAATGTTTAAAGTAACCAATAAAGAATGTACTAGATATAAATATAAAACTTATAAAATAAAGAAAAACAATTGGGAATATAGAAAATGCTTCAATCTATAGAAGACAAGTAAGAATAAAGCATGGAAAAACATGGGAAAAAGAATATGTGAGATAGTAGAAACAAAATATATTCTAAAGATAAACAGTGTGGCCACATGCTATGTATATACAAGAGTCACACCTAAAGAAACATAAAAACACAGGTTGAAAGTAAAATAATAGAAATGTATATATAGTAATAATGTGGTAAAACTATAAAGTACAGACAGAGTGGACTTTAAGGTAAACATTTTTCTTTGGGATAAAACATCATTACATTAAAAAATAAAGCATATTCAGTGGAAAAGTATCAATTCTAAATTTTTATGTATAAGATAACATGAACTCAAGATACATAAGACAAATTTGAATTACCAGGAGAATGTGACAAGCCCTTTGATTCTCAATAAATGAAAAAACAATTAGAACAATTTGCATGATTAAAATATGTGAACAACCCAATTGACAAGAGGAGCTAAGGGATATATATAGATAGATAAATCTATATATAGATAGGTACATATGTATCTGTATATATATAGACTTATCCATCTAACACTTAGTAAAACACATTTTTTGCCAAAAATAAATGATCGTTGTTAAGTCATAAAGCAAATCTCAAGACAAAAATATTTCATATCCTTTGAGCCATCTTTTTCAATATGAGGCATTAAATTAGAAATTAATAACAAAGTTTTACATGTAAAAATTGAAAACCCCACTGTAAAAATTTCAAGAAGCAAAGAAAAACCATAAAGGATATTAGAAAATACTTAGGACTGAACAACAGTGAAAATGTTTATAGAATATGAAATCTTGTAGTAGGACACTCACATGGTACTTGGAAGGAAATTGATAGCTGTAAAGAAGCCTTAAAGATAGCCTTAAAAAGTAAAAGCTTAAACTAATCTAACCAAGAAACCAGAAGAACCACACAGTACCCCAAATAAAGAAAAAGATAATTCATGCTTGTGGGGAAGAAATAGCAGGAACATTTCTGGTCTCTGCTTCTGATTCCCACTCTCCTTCCACCTCTAACCATCCATGGGCATCCTGGAGCCACCCTGCTGCTTCCACCCCCTCCTACTGCTCACGATGTGTGTGTCAGTCCCCACATTTTGTGCTCCTCCATCTGGGCCACAGATGGTGGGGATCTGATGAGCATCTGATAAAACAAAAGGAATTAAGTATGGATGGATGGGAGGGAGAGTGGGAAGGAGGGATGAAAGAAAAAAAAATGATCCAGACAAATGCAAAAATCAGTGAAACAGAAAACAAAAAATAAATAACACATATGATGAACAGAACCCAAAACAAGTTACTTTGACAACACTAACAATATAGAAAACTTCTGATAAGTTTAATAAAGAAAAAGAGACAAAATGGGGAGAATAACTGGGGATAGGGGTAGGAATACAGATTAAATAAGATTTGCCAAAAAATGTTAATTTTTGAACTGGGTGATTGGTACATGAGGTTCTATTAAACTATTTGTGTGTGTGTGTGTGTGTGTGTGTATTTTATGTATAATCACTACCATCCTGTAGAGAATAGATTATAGGGTGACAAGAGTAGAAACAGGGAAATCAGTTAGGGGCTTTTTACAATTGGATATGCTAGAGGCAATGGTGACCTGAACCAGAGCACTAGCAGTTGAGGTAATGAGAAGTGGCTTAAACTGGGAACTCCTATGAACATAGATACAAAGAATCATGAATAAAATAATAAACAAACCAATACATGTATTTAAAAATCATTATCAAGTCTGGGGCACCTGGGTGGCTCGGATAGTTAAGCGTCTGCCTTTGGCTCAGGTCATGATCCCGGGGTCCTGGGATCGAGTCCCGCATCGGGCTCCCTGCTCCTTGGGAGCCTGCTTCTCCCTCTGCTTCTCTCTCTCTCTCCCTCCGTCTCTCATGAATAAATAAAAAAAATCTTAAAAAATATATTAAAAAAAATCATTATCAAGTCTGATTCTTTCAAGAAATGTAAAAGATGACCTAACACTAGAGAAACCTATTAATGTAATTAACTGCATTAATAGATTAAAAGGAGAAAAATCATGCAACTGTCTTAATAGGGGACAAAAGAGAAGTTGCAAAATTTCAAATACATTTATAACACATACATACACACCTTAGAAAACTAGTAATAAAATATAGAGTAGATCTATCTATATTACTGTTCACTGTCATTTGTTTGGCCTTTCTAGAAAATCTCATAGAAATTCCCATGTTATGAGTTCTGCCTTTGTAAATTAAGAGTCAAAACTTAAATTACCAGTTTTTTGGAGCTAGAATCAGACTAGAGACCTAAGAAACACCAATCACACAAACATGCACACACACACACACACACACGCACACACACATCCCATAGGAAACCAGTTCTGAAGTGTCAACATGAGGAAATAGGATCTGCATGGAGTTTCTACTTTTACTGTGGTGGCAGTAGTGCATGTTGTGGCAAAGCCACCTTGTTTTATCGTGGCCATATTGGCCACTAAACACATAAAATTTAACCTCAAAGGTAATCAAGAAAATGCTACTGACATCAATTAGACACCATTTCATACTCATCAGAATGGCAAAAAAATAGTGTAATAATAGAAAGTTAGCAAAAGTGCAGAGAAATGGACCTTTCATACACTGTCAGTGGGATTATAAATTGTTACAACCCATCAAGAGAGTAATTTGGTCTTATCTGAAAAAAGTTAAAAATATACAACCATTACAAATAAAAATTTTTATCTGTAGGTACACATCCTACAGAACCTCAAACACATTCTCAAGATGTGTACAAGAGTGTTTATTGTTATCAGTGTTTTTAATAGCAAAAAAATTAGAGCCTAAAGGCACATTGGCAAGAGAATTGAACAAATGTATAAATAAAAAATATGCATAAACTGAAATAGTCTATAGTGTTAAAATAAATGAATTAGAGTTAAATGCATCAAAAAGAATAGCTTCTAATACATGGTTGAAAAAAATAAATTGTAATATAATACACAAGCTATGATCCATAGGTATTGTCATTGCCTCATAGGCAGACCACTCCCCCCTTATTTTGACCACACAGTCCTCCCTTTGCTCTTTGCCTTCTTACCATCCCTCTGAATTTTGAAGAATTATAATCCACCCGCCCCTTTCAGTTGCATTTAGTCTTTGAAATAGTCTTATTAGCATGGTTTGTGTGTCCTGCCTGTCTATTTCACATAAAAGTAACCCAGGAGATTCCTGGTCATGGACTCCTAAGCAAAACCCCATAGACACGGACTCCTTCCTTTATTGCATCTGGGAATATGGTATCCTACAGAATAAGAGGAAACTGACAGCCCAGGAGGCTTTCAAAACAGACAAAGGCTCCCCTTCATTCTGTGCCTCAGACTACCAGTAAGTGAGGACTTGAAATGAACATAGCCACTTTTTCTAGTGTAGGCAGGAAACAGGTACAACAATTTCAAGCTCACTGCCGCCAGGAAAGAGGTCCCTGTGCTACTTTCTTTTTAATCAATACCATTTTTTTTCCTTTATGGTCTTTGGATACTCTGGTAACTTTGCATTATTTTCACAAGCAGTAGTCAGACCAAAATGTATGCCATATGTTATAAAGAATCATGATTATAATATCTTTTATGAATTCATATTTCCCAAGTTTCTATTTTCTTTTTTTTCATTAGGCTATATGATTATTTCTCTTATGTATTACTACTTGCCTCATAACCTGGCTGTCCACTGTATACCCTAGGAAGTTTCTCTGTTGACAAGCGGCAGCTGGCACTTGTTACCTAGCAGGGATCTAAACAGTTAAAGTATCCCTGGGAAGAGAGTGAAGTTGACAATACCTAGAATTGGCATTTTAAGTTTCCCAGTTGCTCTCGTTCTGACTCTACTAACATTACTGCTCTTTGTCCTCCTTATTTTCCCATTAGCTTTATCAGTACATTCAGATAGATATTCATTAAATACATAATCCAGGACCCTGGGTCCCTGAACCTGTGGTATGTCAAAACCTGGGGCCTTAGGATAAGAATTAGAATAGAAGTTTTTATAGAAGGTGCTTTGGGCCAGGAGAGCATCCAAAGTTTTTCTCAGCTGTTAGCTTTCTTTTTTTCCTAACAGAGGTATGATTGTCAACTAAAAATTGTTTATATTTGGGTTGTACAATGTGATTTGTAAAGGTGTATAATGTGATCATTTAATATATGTATACATTGTGAAATGATTACCACAATCAAATTAACACCTCTATCACCTCATATGGTCACGTGTGTGTGTTTGTGTGTGTGTGTGTGTGTGTGTGTGTGGTAAGAACACTTAAGATTTACTCTCTTAGAAAATATCAACTGTCTCCTTTCTACCTTCCTTTCCAATCACTGATCATATGCATAGCTTTCCATTTTTAAGCCAGTATCCTACTTTCTCTGCATTCTGATTCAAAGGATCTTGGAGAAAAGGGAAAATTTCTGTTTGCCAAGAGCCATTGCTCACTGGTGAGGAATGGACATAACCAATTTGAGAGAGAAATGGCAATGAAACTGCATTTTCACTAAATCTTTTGCAGCCTTCCCCTCACTGCCACCTACACCATCTTTCCATACATGGAATGAGAAAATGGTGTAAATTCTTCTAAAAATAGAAAGTCATAGATGGTCATATGGCCTTAGATAATTCAAATTGGGATCATATCCCTTGTTCTGTTTCTCTCCTGGGAGAGCATAGGTACAGGATTGGTATTACTGAGGAGCAGCACGTTTTTTTTTTTTTTTTGACCATCAAGCTTTATTTGTTACAAATGGTTAACACAAGACTTTCACTTGTGATGACTATAAAATTCCCATTGTAATCGGTTTCTAATTTATATCTATACTCTTTAATAAATTTTCTTTCTCTGACTTTTCCCTTAGAAACATCTACTACTGTTTGCTTTCATCTCTCTGCCCAATTACCTATTGTCACAGCTCTTTACATTCATAAATGGCGAAGTCACTCAAACTAGTAGCCCAAAGCTTGGAGTCATCAATCATTGACTCACTAGTCTTGCTATTCCACAGTGTCTCCTAAAGAAAGCTACTTTTACTCTTTGTCTGCACGGCTTGCTATTAATGTTTCATATCATTTCAATAAACATTTAACAAAGGGCATGTATCATGTCCTATGCTAGGTGCTAGAGATACAGATATGTTCCAGACATGTTCTCTACCTTTGAAGGACTTTCAGTCAAGCAGAGAAACACAGTCATATTTTTCCCCTCAAAATTTAATTTGTGACATCTCATTTATTCTTGCATTTAACAAATAGTTGAAAGTCTACCAAGTGTCAAACATTGGTAAGATACTGGCGATATGAAGATTAACAAAACAAATATGGTCCTTTATGGAGCTTTTTCTCAAACTCAGCATCTATGTCTGTAGAGGTCAGTGTGTAGTAAGGAGTACAATGGCTGCAAAGGGTTATGGGTGACACTGGTTCAATGCTCAAACTGGCACCACAGTTTTTCCTCTTTGTGAACAAGAAACTTGTCCCTATTTCCTTAGGAAAGTATTCTGGACCAAAATTCCGTTTGGCTGGAAGTGAGTCAAGAACCCAGCCAGCTCTAATTTTCATCTACTCGCCCAAGCAGTCTGTAGTCTCAGGAGAGCCTGGGTTATTGTTTCAGCTAGTTGCTAAAGTCAGACAACTTTCTGATGTTTCACCCAAAAAGTCATCCCTGACCTAGGGTCAATTGCCACAGTATACTAAGGAGTACAGGAAGAAGAAATTTTTAAAAACACCATTAATGTGTTTCCCAGCCAGAGTGATCATAGCTATTCTACCTTGTAACAAGATGGAAGTGCCGCTAAAAATAACCTGAAATTTATCTGATCAAAGTCTGCCCTCCCTATCAGGAAAGCCATTCTGTTGCTTCCACTTAATCATGAGGGAGAAAAACAAGCAAGTAGAATATGAAACTTCAAGAGATACAAAATTTGGATTGTTTGAAATGTCTCCAGGGCCTCTGTATACCCACATGTGCCTACTTGGGTGGGGAAGGAACTGGTTTGGGTAGAGGCTACATGTGTGTTTCCACAGTATTCCTGGATTTAGGTGTCTCCACATGTGTGTTCATGAAGTGCCTGGGATAGCATGTGGATTATTTTTATTATGTATTTTCTTGTACACATATTTGTCTGAATGTATTTGTGGATGTTGGCGTATGAGTGAGAGTAAATGAGAGGGTGTGAGTGTAAATCTGTGTGTTCAAAGAGCAGCTTCAGTCACTTTCTTGTAAAACTCCTAATCCATCATTCGTTCCCAGAAATACAAAGAGAGAGCTGCATATCTCTGGTGAATCTGGTTATATCCAGTGGCCTATAAGCTCTCTGAACATAGGGATTTCTAGAGCCTCTTAAAATGCAGAGTTGGGCTTCTAAGGAATACTTGTTGAATGACCAACTGACAATAGTTTTAACACATGCCTGGATCTAAAGCTGTGGGCGTTAGTAGTCAACAGGTTGAGAGCGAGTAATCTAGACATACAGGCCTTCCTGATGTCCCTGTGAGAGACCCATCTCCTCCACCCCTCCTACATCAAACATGCCCCTTCCTGAGCTTTCCCTATGTGTCAAGTATTCTATTAAGTGCCAGGGAAGCCATGAAGACTTGGTACTTTTCCTTAAGGAGTATACAGGGAGTCTGTTATATCTCTGTATCCTCTTTGTTCCACACTTGAAAAACAAAGTTCAGGCCTGGCTTCACAACCACTCATGACTCCCTCTGCTGAAAACTAGCCTACTTTTCCAACTGACTTATAGACCTTGCCTGATTGAAGAGCCATGTAAAGTCAACATACCTAAACCAACTCTTAGCCTTGTCTTTTCCGCCTTGTAGTCCACCCTGTACAGACTGCTAGGTCATTCTAAAACATTCTAAAACAACACTTGTATATTTTTACTGCCCTATTCAAATCCACTCAATCATTCTATATTACCTACAGACAAACTCTATCATATCCCTATATAATTGTTTATATTTACCCAACAGGTCTA
Organism: Callorhinus ursinus; assembly: GCF_003265705.2. Classification (NCBI taxonomy): domain Eukaryota; kingdom Metazoa; phylum Chordata; class Mammalia; order Carnivora; family Otariidae; genus Callorhinus; species Callorhinus ursinus. The sequence continues at coordinate 1,946,753 of NW_027397146.1, forward strand.
AAGAAAACTTGTCTCCTGCTAAGTAGTAGTGCCACTGAAGATACACAGAAAAAAATCTAAGTAGTGATCATGGACATTTCATATTTTTTGGATATTTCATACTGTTTAAATATTTTTTTCTGATTTTAAGATTTTTATTTTCCATACAAAGTCACTCATTCAACAAAAATTCTTTGAGCATCTATTAACTGCCAGGCATATTGAGCATATAATAGCTTCTTTGTTTCTTTACATGATAATTATTCAATCAAATATCTGATACTTAGTAGGTATTGATCAGATGGTCCATTAGGATGGGTTCTCCTGCCTCAACTCTCCACTACATTCTTTGCTTTGGCAGCAAGGGATAATGGAAGGAGAAGGAGAAGTCCTTGAAGATGGCTCATGAGTCTCCCCTTACTTGTTCTGCTATGCCCTGCTCTATTCCTTGATTCTGCTCTGAAGCTTTCCCCTGCACACATCTGTAGAAGGATCAGTTTCCAAAAGTGGTTTTGACTCTTTCTCCAAATATTTTGCATCACCATGGTCAGTCCATTACCCCAACAAATAGAGCCTGTTTGCAAGGAACAGACTTCTTGGATGATACCATAGGCTGCTTGACTCTCCGAGAGTCCCCACCACAATGTTCTCCTCACATAAACCTAATTCTGTTAATATGTGTGTAGTGTTGACAAAATGTGAAGAGAGAAGTCAGGGAAAGTTTAATTGAGGATAGGGATATAGGTTTAATTTTGAAAAGTGTGTTGTGGAAAGAAGGGAAGGATATTACTGATGAGCATATATGCTTTATGTGTGAATAGGTTGGGAGAGCAGGGAAAAAGATGAATTTGCCAAATGTAGAATGGTGAGGGTAGGAAATTCATATGAGACAAGGCTTCTCCCTAAAACCTAGCTACAAACTCCAATTTATTTTCGTCGATCTGTTGCATCATCTTTCACTTTTACCTTTGCGGGAACTATAACTTACCATGTCAGTGTCTGACACGGGGCCAAAACTGGTCACATAGATGTCTGTCTTCACTTCAGTCACTGCATCTAGGCCAAAGAAAGTAGAAAAGCAGAGTGTCATGAAAGTCAGTTCCCTTACCTCAGAGAGAGTCCAGTGCAGTACTCCAAATGACAGCTAACTTGCTACATCTGAAAAAGGATACTTGACATAGTGATAGGAAAACCTCTCAAAAACTTATCACCTATAATATTTGTTCAGAGAACATGCTAGGTACAGGTACAAAGTTTATCCCTTTAGATATCATTGAGAATGACAACAGACTCCCCAAACTCTAAAATTTAAGAAGAGCCCTGAGAGATCACTGATATTCATACCAGGATTACCCTTACCTGTGGTAGGTTACAAATGTTCTAATATCCAACTTTAATATTTCCAGAAAGATGGAATGATTGCCCTGCCACTCCCCTGCCCACTTAACATAGGGAGAGGCCATGTGACTAGTTTTGGTTGTGGGAGGAAGTTATACGTGTCCCTCTCTGGCTGGAACAATTAATATCCAATTTAAGACCCTTCCTGCCATGGTCATCATAGAAACATGTTATTATAGAGCTACCATAAGACTGAAACAGGCTGGAATGATGAGCCAACACATGAAGGACAACTGTCCTGAAATGTTTCCTGGATCAACAACAGACTTTGCATGAATGAGAAATACACTTTCATTGGGTTAAGTGACTGAGAGTTGAAGATGACTGATATCACTCGATACATTCTCTTTGCATTTATTTTTCTTTATTGTACTGTCTATTTACTTGTCTGTCTCCCCTACCTTACCCAAAAACTCCCGTATGGCAGTATCCCTGTTTTGTTATCCCTGTATTCTCAGTACATTGAAAAGGAGTCTGTTACTCAGATGGTACTCACTGAACATTTTTGGTATGGATAGATGAATCTCATCACATATTTGCCAAGTTGGAAACTGATACCCAGAGAAGTGAAATTTCATTGCTAAGTCTCTCTTTTCCTGCTTCAGTCAGCCCTGTTTACCCCAGTGTAGCTCAGACTAGCCCACACACTCCAGCATACCTCAAATAGAACACAGGGCAGCCTATTCCAGCCTAGCAAATACTTCCTCATTATATTAAATTCAAATAAATCCCACTTCAGTCCAGCATACCAAACCCCAGTCAAGTACACCAGTAGCACAGCCAATACCAATAAGGTCCACAAAAGATTTGATGTATATTCATATATATCTATATATCTACAAGCATTACATTTTAAGAATAATAATAATAATCAGCACTATAGTTAATCAAAACACACACCTTACTCCCAGGCTTAATCAGCAAATAACGTCTTTCAAATTAGGCCTGTGTTTTATTTGTTTTTAAAGATTTATTTATTTTTGAGTGAGAGAGAGAATGTACATGAGCAGGGGGGTAGGGGCAAAGGGAGAGGGAGAGAGAATCCCAAGGAGACTCTGCACTGAGCATGGAGTTCCCTGCAGAGCCTGCCCTTGCAGGGCTTGCTCTTGCCAGGCTTGATCTTCTGGGGCTCAATCTTGCAGGGTTCAAGCTCACAACTCTGAAATCACATCCTGAGCCAAAACCAAGAATCAGTTGCTTAAGAGACTATGTCACCCTGGCGCCCTTAGAGCTGTGTTTTAAGTAGTTTGGTTTTGATCTAGAGTATAGACTTCCCTCAGAGCTATTTCTATACTTGAAGGAGAAGAGATAACACTTCAGGACCCAGAACACGCCTCCTGGAGACTTGTCCCCTCAGATACACTCCCAGATTCATTGACTAGAGAAGTATTGTCCTACCCGCAAGTACATAAAACAAATTTAACTAAGTAATGGAAGAGACCATAATTACATTTGAATTGAGTATTCTAGGCAGGACATAGTTACAGAACAACTTTTCTAAACCAATATAATTGTAAAATTGTAAGATAGTTAAACAGACTAAAAATAGATTACCCAGACCACAGGAAAAAAAAAAAGGAGAAAAAATACTGGTGGTAAAGTAAAATTGCAGGAGACCACCTAGGGGAAAGTGGTCACTGTAGGGAGAAAGGGAAATGGCTATAACAAAGAGTCTTGGGCTAAGATAGCAAGGCTTGGGTTCTGGATCTCTGCCCTTGACTTTCTGAATAACTTGAACAAGACTGTTACTTTTAGTTGCTCTCTTGTACGATGAGGGTATGGGACCATACAAATTCTGAATTTTTTCTTTGTACTAACTAAGAACTCTGACTGTAAAGCCAAGCAAAAAGCATCTGACTAAAGGTGCCCAATAGTAGCAAGAAGCAAGCTGCCTGAGGAATGTAGGAGGTTTTATGGAAATTTGGTGTTCCTCCTCTCTCTCAACTAGTCACTTTCACTTAAAAGGTACCCCTTGATTGCTAAGAAGGAAACAGTGGGGAGAAGCTGCTTTCCCAATGAATTAGGGCTCACCCAAGCTTCAGAAATTTCCCTGGCTTTCCAGCAGGGAAAGAGAATTGGGAAGTTTGGTCTAGTACACTGGTGTAAAATAAAAGGGAGGGAGAGTAAAGAAGGAGGGAAGAAAGAAAGAGGAGAGGAGGTAATTAGAAAAGTATTGAAGGAAAGGGCAAGAAAGGATAAATGGGTAAAATACAAATAGATAAAAGTCACCCAGAAATATAAGGTCTTGGGTCCAAGACATAGAAGAGAGTGTCCACTCACTACTCCAGCTTCTCTGTGTGAAAGAATGATTAGGAATTTGCTCTTTCATTTAACTCAGTGAAAAGACCAGTGAATTAGACTAGAATTGGTGAGGGCTACAATTCACAGTCTAGTCCCAGTTCAGTCTTTTCAGGAGAGACCAATGTAAGACATGAATTAATGGAGAGATAAAAGGGCCTTACCCCCACTGTGTTTAACAACTATTTTCAGATTCTTGGTGCTTTATTTGATTTGGGGATCCAATTTCCTTCCAATGTTTGAAACCAAAGGTGAAGAGAATTATGTTTTCCTTTTGCAAATTTACCATGATATTGGAAGTGCTTGAAAGCTCCTGTCTTACATGAACATACATGACCTTAGCCCTCAGTTGTACTCCCACTGGTGGGGAACTCATCAACCAGTCCCCATGTCATTTCTGCTTACTTTCATCTGAAAGAGTAAAGCTAAGCCAATCAGCAAGTGATCACTGTGTTTATATTGAATATGTTGCTCATAACAAACTGTATTTTCTAGTTTGACTTCATATAGATTCCCAAGAAATCATGAATTTTCTCCTTTGAGCAAAAACCAGAGTAGGTTCCCCAACTCTCTAGCTGTTCCACCTTAGCACACAAATAAACATTGGTCTTGGGACATGTGGGTGGCTCAGCTGGTTAAGCATCCAACTCTTGATTTCATCTCAAGTCATGATCTCAGGGTCATGGAATCAAACCCCACATCAGGCTCCATGTTCAACACAGAGTCTGCTTGAGATTGTCGCTCTCCCTCTTCTCCTGCCTCTGTTCATGCTATCTTTCTCTCAAATAAATAAATAAAATCTTAAAAAAAAATATTGGTCTTAGCACTGCCCTTTGGACTCACACAACAAAGTTTGCTTCTTAATCTTTTGAGATTTAAAGATCTTCAGAGATTGAAAGAAAGTGATAGTGGTACCCCTAAATTTGCTCTTCTTGTTTCTTTCCATACTAAATATCCTCACTTCCTTTGACTATGTCTCCTCTCCCTTTGACATGGTTTTACACATCCTCACTATCCCTCATTCACTTTCCTCTGGCTCAAGTCTGATTTTTTTTTCTTTTTTTACTGATACTGAAATGTTTTATGGTGAAAGTTTGTCACAATTCCATTAGAGACAAGCTCATAAGATGAATGCTATGAACAAAAGCCAACTATACCCCCTTTTCTCATTAGAGGCCACAATGGACTCTTCAATTTTTTCTAATGACAATCTTACTAAGAACAGTGTGGCTTTGAGAACTGGAACCTTGGCTAGAAGGACAAAACCTTAACTTTATTTTCTTACTTCCAGATCACTGGGAATTTTGGAGAACAAGTATTTATTGTTGTGCACACTTTTCATCTTGAAGATGGACTGAACTGGTGTAAATGAGCTCCCATGTGACTGTCTTGATTGGTTAGCCACAAGAACTTAGGGAGTGGGCTACAGTGACTTGTGGACAGGCTTTCACAGATCTGAGAGGTGGTGTGCTCTCTTCTTATGTTAATAGCCTTTCCATTTGTCTTTGACAACCTTTGGGGACGAAGATACTGTAAGTTCTCAGTGACTCCACCCCCCAATAGTATTAATTACAGATAAGCTCTCTAGAGGAGTAACAAACAGGTGATTTAGGGGAGCAGAAATTACAGGAGTCTGTGTTAGCTCTAATCTAATCTCTGCAATTGACTCACACCCTCTTTTGCAGACTGGGCAAGGCTCACAGCTTTTGACATTTGGTAGGTTAGATGTCTAGCACTGTCAGCTACCTGGAATGTATAGCAAATATATTTTCTTTTTTTTTAATTTAAATTCCACTAGCCAAGGTATAGTACATCATTAGTTTTTGATATAATGTTCAATGATTCATTAGTTGAGCAAATATATTTTTAATTGAGGTAAAAGTGGTATATAACATATTAATTTCAGGTGTACAATATAATAATTTGATATCTGTATACCCTACATAGTGATCACCACAATAAGCCTAGTTACCATCACAATACAATTGACCCCCTTCACCCTTTTCTCCCACCCCACAGTTCCTTTCCCTTCCAATAACCACCAATCTATTCTCTGTGTCTATGATTATTTTTTGTATTGTTTGTTCATTTCTTTTCCCTAGGCTATTTTCTTCCTTTTATTTATTTTTTTTATTATGTTCAATTAGCCAACATATAGTACATCATTTGTTTTTGATGTAGTGTTCAACGATTCATTAGTTGTGTATAACACCTGGTGCTCATCACAACACACACCCTCCTTAATACCCATCAGCTGGTTACCCCACCCCCCTCCCTTCTATAACCTTCAGTTTGTTTCCCAGAGTCCAGAGTCTCCCATGGTTTGTCTCCCTCACTGATTTCTTCCCATTCAGTTTTCCCTCCCTTCCCCTATGGTCCTCCATGCTATTCCTTATGTTCCACATATGAGTGAAACCATATGATAATTGTTCATGTGTTTTTTTTTAGATTCCACATATAGGTGAAATCATATGGTATGGTAAAATCATATGGTATTTGTCTCTGTCTGCCTTATTTCACTTAGCATAATATCCCAAAGGCCCATGCGTGTTGTCACAAATGGCCAAATTTCCTTCTTTTTAATGGCTGGGTAGTATTTCATTGTGTGCATGTATATTTGTATGTATATATATACATATATATGTCACATCTTTTTTATTCATTCATCTATCAATGAACACTTCAGTTGTTCCTATATCTTGGCTATTCTAAATAATACTGCAATGAACACAGGGGTGCATATATATTTTTGAATAAGTATTTTCATTTTCATCAGATAAATATCCAGAAGTGGAATAGTTGGATCATATGGTAGATTTTTTTTAATTTTTTGAGGAACTCTCAAAATGTTTTCCATTGTGGTTGTGCCAATTTACATTTCCACCAACAGCATACAAGGGTTCCCTTTTCTCCATGTCCTAACATCTGTTAATATTTTTTCTTTTTAATTATAGCCATTCTAACAGGTGTGAGGTGATATCTCATTGTAGTTTTGATTTTTATTTCCCTGATACTTAGTATCGTTGAACATTTTTTCATGTGCCTGTTAGCCATCTGTATGTCTTCTTTGTAAAGTGTCTATTAAGATCCTCTGCCCATTCTTTAATTGGTTTTTTATATGTTTGTTTCTTTTGCTATTGAGTTGAATTCTTTATATATTTTGGATATTAACCCTTTATCAGATATATGATTTATAAATATTTTCTCCCATTCAGTAGGCTGCCTTTTCATTTTGTTGATGGTTTCATTTGCTTTGCAGAAACTTTTTAGTTTGATGTAGTCTCACTACTCTATTTTTGCTTTTGTTGCCTTTGCTTTGGCCTCAGATCCAAAAATCCAATCCAAGACTAATGTCAAGGAGCTTACCATCTATGTTTTCTTCTAGGAGTTTTATGGTTTCAAGTCTTACATTCAAGTCTTTAATCCATTTTGAGTTGATTTTTGTGTATGGTGTTAGATAGTGATCAAATTTTATTCTTTTGCACGTGGCTGTCCAGTTTTCCCAACATCACTGATTGAAGAGATTGTCTTTTCCCCAGTATATATATATATATATATATATATATATATATATTTGCACCTTTGCTGTAAACTAATTGACAATATAGGTATGGGCTCATTTCTGGGCTCTCTATTCTGTTCCATTAATCTAGGTGTCAGTTTTTATGCCAATATGATATTATTTTGATTACTATAGCTTTGTCGTATAGTTGGAAATCTGGGAGCATGGTACCTTCAGCTTTGTTCTTTCTCAAAATTGCTTTGGCTATCTGGAGTCTTCTGTGATTCCATATAAATTTTAGGATTATTTTGTTCTAGTTCTGTGAAAAAGGTTTTGGTGTTTTGATACAGACTGTATTGAATCTGTAGGTTGCTTTGGATAATATGGACATTTTAACAATATTAATTTTTCTAATCCATGAGCACAGAATACCTTTCCACTTATTTATGTCATCTTCAATATATTTCATCAACATCTTATAGTTTTTAGTGTACAAGTCATTTATCTCCTTGGTTAAATTTATTACTAGGTATCTTATTCTTTTTGATGCAATTGTAAATGAGATGGTTTTCTTAATTTTCTCTTTCTGGTGGTTTGTTATTAGTATATAGAAACACAACAGGAGGCAAGATAGTGGAAGAGTAGGGGACCTCGTTTCATCTGGTCCATGATGATTTAGCTAGATAACTATCAAATCATCTGAACACCTATGCTTTCAATCTGAGATGTAAGAAAAGAACTGCTGGAATCCTACAAATGGAAAAGTGACCACTCTTTCCAAGGTAAGAGGTGCAGAGAAGGGAATCTGAGGGGATATTCCAAAGATAAACAGTGGGGGGAGGGAGCCTCTGTATGCGAGCTACCAGAAACTTATATAGCCCTGGAATGCAAAATCAGAACCCTTAGAAGTCTGCTCCAGTGAGATACACCCCTGCCTGAAAGGTGCTCAGGTGGCAAAATGGGGCAGAATCCTAGGTGTGACAGTGTTGTCTCAGGAACCCCGGGGTCACAGAAAGAATGGGGGTTCCTGAGCTGGAAGAATTCCCAAGCATTGCAGCGGGGAAACCAGTTACAGTCAATGAGCCCAGGAGAGGGCTCTCAGCTCAGATTGCCATAAAGAGAACCACAACATGATTGGCCGACTGCTGTCCATGTCAGGGCCCTGCAAAGGGCAGAAACACAGTGACCCCCGGCCTTTCCCTGGGACGATTGGTGTGGGTGCACAACACAGGAATCTGCAGAGTTCAGCACACACAAAAGTGAAGACTGCTTATCCCCGAGGGTTTACTGAAGAGAGGGGGCCATGATCTTTCAGGTCTGGGGCTGGAGATCAGGGCATGGCCATTTTTATTTTCATCCTCTAAAGAAACACAGAAAGCCTTTAGGGAACAGAAGCCACATAGAGCAACCAGAAGCAGCTTACACTGAGCCCAGCCCCCCAGCAAGGGGCGGTGCAACTCCACCCAGGCAAAGACACCTGAGAATCAACACAGCAGGCCCTTCCCCCAGAAGACCTGCTGGAACAACAGGCAAACACCAAGTTTATGGAGCACACAGGACTGCAAAACGCCAGTGCTAGGGGAAAATAGTATATAGAATTCAAGGTTTTTTCTCATGATACCTTTATCTTTCAGTTTAAAAACTTCCTTTTGGTTTTTTCTTCTTTTCTTTTTCAACCAGTTTCTCATTGTATCAACTCTTTAAGTCTTTTTTTAACATTATTTTTACATTTACATTTTATACATATATTCTTCATTTTTGGCTTCCTTTCACTATATTAAATTATATATATATTATATGTTTTTATATTATATATAATATATATTTTATATAATATATATAAGTTTTTCTTTCTTTACAATTCTGGAATTTAGTGTCTTTTAACTAACAGACCAAAATACACCCAGGACCAAGTGGATCACCCTGTTTTGTCCACCTAGGAGATTATATTCTCTCCCCCTCTTTTTTTCCTTTATCTCCTCTTTTAGGGTTTCTGACTTCTTTGGATTTTTCTAGTGTGTATTTCACTTGGGTCATGGTTGAAATTGTTTATTTTGTTCTCCTGTTCATCCATTCATCTCTGGGCAAAATGACTAGAAGGAGGAATTCACAACAAAATAAAGAACCAGAAGTAATAATCTCTGATACAGCTCTAATTCATATGGATATAAATAAAATGTCAGAGATGGAATTCATGATAACAATTATAAAGTTACTAGCTGTGCATGAAGAAAAAAGCATAAACGACACTAGAGAATCTCTTAGTGCAGAAATAAAATCTAATCAGGTTGAAATTAAAAATGTTTTAAAGAACTTCTCAAACTCAACACCAAAAAAACAAATAATCAAGTCAAAAAATGGGCAGAAGACATGAACAGACACTTCTCCAAAGAAGACTTACAAACGGCTAACAGACACATGAAAAAATGTTCATCATCATTAGCTATCAGGGAAATTCAAATGAAAACCACATTGAGATACCACCTTACACCAGTTAGAATGGCAAAAATTGACAAGGCAAGAAACAACAAATGTTGCAGAGGTTGTGGAGAAAGGGGAACCCTCGTACACTGTTGGTGGGAATGCAAGTGGGTACAGCCACTTTGCAAAACAGTGTGGAGGTGCCTCAAAAAATTAAAAATAGAGGTACCCTATGACCCAGGAATTGCACTCCTGGGTATTTACCCAAAGACACAGATGTAGTGAAAAGAAGGGCCATATGCACCCTGATGTCCATAGCAGCAATGTCCGCAATAGCCAAACTGTGGAAAGAGCTGAGATGCCCTTCAAAAGATGAATGGGTAAAGAAGATGTGGTCCATATATACAATGGAATATTACTCAGCCATCAGAAAGGATGAATACCCAACTTTTACATCAACATGGATGGGACTGGAGGAGATTATAGTAAGTGAAATAAGTCAAGCAGAGAATGTCAATTATCATATGGTTTCACTTATTTGCGGAACATAAGGAATAGCCTGAGGACATTAGGAGAAGGAAGGGAAAAATGAAGGGGGGAAATTGGAAGGGGAGACGAACCATGAGGGACTATGGACTCCGAGAAACAGACGAAGGTTTTGGAGGGAAGGGGGTGGGGGGATGGGTTGGCCCAGTGGTGGGTATTAAGGAAGGCACATACTGCATGGAGAACTCGGTGTCATATGAAAACAATGAATCGTGGATCACTGTATCAAAAACTAATGATGTATTGTATGGTGACTAATATAATAAAATTAAATTAAATTTTAAAAAATGTTTTAACTGAGATGCAGTCTAAATTGGATACTCTTAACATCTAGGGTAAATGAGACAGAAGAGAGAGTGAGTGACATAGAAGACAAGTTGATGGAAAGGAAGGAAGCTAAGGAAAAGAGAGAAAAAACTACTAATGGACAATGAGGGGAGGCTTCAAGAAATCAGTGATACCATAAAGCAAAACAATATTAGAATTACTGTGCTGCCAGAGGAAGAAGAAAAAGAGAGAAAGAGAAGGGGACAGAAAGTAAATCTGAGCAAATCATAGCTTAGAACTTCCTCAATCTGGGAAAGGAAACAGGCATTCAAGTCCAGGAGGCAGAGAGAACCCTCCTCAAAATCAATAAAAATAGGTCAATACCCCACCATATAATAGTGAAGTTTTCAAACTTCAGAGACAAAGAGAAAATCCTAAAAGCAGCTCAAGACAAGAACTCCTTAGCTGACAAGGGTAGGAATATTAGACTGGCAGCAGACCTATTCACAGAAACCTGGCAGGCTAGAAAGGGCTGGCATGATATATTCAAGGTACTAAATGAGAAAAACATGCCGCCAAAAATACTTTATCCAGCAAGACTGTCATTCAGAATGGAAGGAGAGATAAAGAGCTTCCAGGACAGACAGAAACTAAAAGAATTTGTGATCACCAAACCAGCCCTTCAAGAAATATTAAAACAGATCCTCCAAGCAAAAAGAGAGCCCAAAAGTAACATGGACCAGAAAGGAACAGAGACAATCTACAGAAACAGGGACTTTACAGGGAATATGAATGACAATAAATTCATATCTTTCAATAGTTACTCTGAATGTAAATGGGCTAACTGCTCCAATCAAAAGACACAGGGTATCAGATTGGATAAAAAAGCAAGACCCATCGATATGCTGTCTGCAAGAGACTCATTTTAGACCCAAAGACACCCCCAGATTGAAAGTGAGGGGGTGGAAAACCATTTAACATGCTAATGGACCTCAAAAGAAAGCTGGGGTAGCAATCATCATATCAGAAAAATTAGATTTTAAATGAAAGACTATAGTAAGGAATGAAGAGGGACACTATATCATACTTAAACAGTCTATCCAACAAGATCTAAAAATTATAAATATTTATTCTCCTAACAAGGGGGCAGCCAATTATATAAAACAATTAATAAACAAATTAAAGAAATACATTGATAATAATACTAGAGGACTTTAATACCCCACTCACTGAAATGGACAGATCATCTAAGCAAAAGATCAACAAGGAAACAAGGGCTTTGAATGACACACTGGACCAGATGGACTTCACAGATATATACAGAACATTCCATCCTAAAACAACAGAATACACATTCTTCTGGAGTGCACATGGAACATTTTCCAGAATAGGTCACATACTAGATCACTAATCAAGTCTTAACTGGTACCAAAAGATTGGGATTATTCCCTGCATATTTTCAGACTACACTGATTTGAGACTTGAACTCAATCACAAGGAGAAATTTGGAAGGCACTCAAACACTTGGAGGATAAAGAGCATCCTACTAACGAATGAATGGGTCAAGCAGGAAATTAGAGAATTTAAAAATTCATGGAAACTAATGAAAATTAAAACACAACTGTTCAAAACCATTGGGATACAGCAAAGTTGGGCTAAGAAGAAAGTACATAGCAAAATGAGACTTTCTCAAAAAATTAGAAGTCTCAAATACACAAGCTAACTTTAAACCTAAAGGAGCTGGAGAAAGAACAGCAAATAAAGCCTAAACCAAGCAGGAGAAGAAAAATGATAAAGATTAGAGCAGAAATCAATGAAATAGAAACCAGAGAACAGTAGAACAGATCAATGAACCTAGAAGCTGGTTCATTGACAGAATTAATAAGATAGATAAACTCCTAGCCAGACTTATCAAAAAGGGAAAGGACCCAAATTAATAAAATCATGAATGAAAGAGGAGAGATCACAATCAACACCAAGGAAATGGAAACAATTTTAAGAACATACTATGAGCAACTATATGCCAACAAATTAGGCAATCTGGAAGAAATGGATGCATTCCTGGAAACTTATAAATTACCAAAACTGAAACAGGAAGAAATAGAAGAGCTGAGCAGACACATAACCAGCAAGGAAACTGAAGCAGTAATCAAAAATTTCCCAAGAAACAAGAATCAGGGTCAGATGGCTTCCCAGGGGAATTCTACCAAACATTTTTAAAGGAGAATTAATACCTATTCTTCTGAAGCTGTTACAAAAAAAAAAAAAAAAGGGAAGGAAAACTTCCAAACTTGTTCTATGAGGCCAGCATTACCTTGACCCCAAAACCAGACAGAGACCTCATCAAAAAGAATTACAGACCAATATCCCTGATTAACATGGATGCCAAAATTCTCACCAAGATACCAGCCAATAGGATCCAACAGTACATTAAAAGGATTATTCACCATGACCAAGTCAGATTTATTCCTGGGTTGGAAGGGTGGTTCAACATTCACAAATCAATCAATGTGATACACCACATTAATAAAAGAAACAACAAGAAACACATGATCCTATCAATTGATGCAGAAAAAGCACTTGACAAAATACAGAATCCCTTCTTGATTGAAACTCCACAGTGTAGGGATAGAGGGAACATACCTCAGTATCATAAAAGTCATCAATGAATAGCCCACAGCAAGTATCATTCTCAATGGGGAAAAACTGAAAGCTTTTTCCCTAAGATCAGGAACATGACAGGGATGTCCACTCTCACCACTATTGTTCAACATAGTACTGGAAATCCTAGCCTCAGCAAGAGACAACAAAAAGAAATAAAAGACATTCAAATTGACCAAAAAGAAGTCAAACTCACTCTTCACAGATGACATGATACTTTATGTGGAAAACCCAAAAGACTCCATCCTAAAATTGCTAGAACTCATACAATCATTCAACAATGTGGCAGGATATAATATCAATGCCCAGAAATCAGTTGCATTTCTATACACTAACAATGAGGTAGAAGAAAAAGAAATTAAGGAAATGATCTCATCTACAGTTGTACCAAAAACCATAAGATAACTAGGAATAAACCTAATCAAAGAGGTAAAGTATTTGCACTCTAAAAACTATAGAACACTTATGAAAGAAATTGAGGAAGATACAAAGAAAATGGAATAACATTTCATGCTCATGGATGGAAGAATAAATATTGTTAAAATGTCTATGCTACCAGGAGCAATCTACACATTCAATGCAATCCCTATCAAAATACCATCAGTATTTCTCATAGAGCTGGAACAGATAATCCTAAAATTTGTATGGAACAAGAAAAGGCCCCGAATTGCCAGGGGAATGTTGAAAAAGAAAACCAAAGCTGAAGGAATCACAATGCCAGACTTCAAGCTATATTACAAAGCTGTAATCATCAAGACAGTATGGTACAGGCACAAAAACAGACACATAGATCAATGAAACAGAAGAGAGAGCCCAGAAATGGACCCTCAGCTCTATGATCAACTAATCTTAACAAAGCAGGAAAGAATATCCAATGAAAAAAGAGAATCTCTTCAACAAATGGTGCTGGAAAAATTGGGCAGCCACTTGTAGAAGAATGAAACTGGACCATTTTTCTACACCACACACAAAAACGAACTCAAAATGTATGAAAGACCTAAATGTGAGACAGGAATCTATCAAAATCCTAAAGGAGAACACAGGCAGCAACCTCTTCGACCTCAGCCGCAGCAACTTCTTCCTAGAAACATCACCATAGGCAAGGGAAGCAAGGGCAAAAATGAACTATTGGGACTTTATCAAGATAAAAAGCTTTTGGGAATAGGAAAAGATAGCGGAGGACTAGGGGACCCTATTTCAAATGGTCCCCGGAATTGAGCTGGATATCTACCAGACCACTCTGAGCACCCACAAACTCAGCCTGAGATGTTAAGAAGATCTAGATCTCAACAAACAGAAGATCGTGGCCATTTGGTTTCGAGGTACAAAGCAGGGAGCCGTGATTCTGTGGGCAGATATTGGAGAATAAACGGCAGCGGGAGGGAGCCTGGCCATGGGGATCCTACACTGCCGATGAGTGACAGCCTCCTGCACTAGGGACAGGCTACAGACTTGCAGACAGGTAGCAGAGGGGAAAGGACATTAGGGCAGCCCCCGGGATAGAAACCCAGAGCGGTGGGTTCACGCGTGCGAACTGGGAGCAGCTGGCGGTTTTAGAAGCACACAGGGCAGAGACGAGCTCCGACCTAGAGGAAAGACTGGGAGTGTTGCAGAGGGGCACACAACCCAGGACGCTGCAGTTTATAGCAGCAAGGATAGAAACGGAGACAATGTGGCCTGGAGAGCTCAATGAAGAACAGACTGCAATCTCTCTGCTCTGAGGCAGAGGGTGGGAAATGGTCTCTTCTGCTCTGACTCTTGGAAGAGACGCAGAAAGCCACCAGGGAAAGCAACCAGAAAACAAAAGCCCCCAAAAACTGATTCCCACTGAGTCCATCCCCCACCACAGGGGGGCAGGGCAACTCTACCCAAACAGGGTTGCCTGAGTAACTGCGGGGCAGGACCCTCCCCCAGAAGACACGCTGGGAAAACAAGAGGCCAGCAACCCCAAGGTCTCTAGAAAACAGGTGCATCTTGCTTGGGTTCTAGTCAATAATTTGGACTCTATACATTCCCTCAACCACCCATCAACAGAATGACTAGGAGGAGGAACCCCCAAAATAGAAAAGACTCAGAGATTATGATTTATGCAGCAGATTTACAAATGGATGCAGATATAACCAAGATGTCAGAGATGGAATTCAGGCTAGCAATTGTGAAGACAATAATTAGAATGGAGAAATCAATTAATGGCAACATAGAGTCTCTAAGGACAGAAATGAACACTGAATTGGCAGAACTTAAAAATGCTACCAATGAGATCCAATCCAATCTAGATATTTTAACAACTAGGGTAAGTTAGGCAGAAGAACAAATAAGCGACCGGGAAGACAATATAATAGATAAAAAAGGAAAAGAGGAGGCTAGGGAAAAATAACTCAGAATCCAAGAAAATAGAATCAGAGAAATAAGTAACACCATGCAGCATTCCAATGTCAGAATAATTGGAATCCCGGAGGGAGTGGAGAGAGGGAGAGGATTAGAAGATGTATTTGAGCAAATCATAGTTGAGAACTTCCATAATCTGGGGAATGAAACAAACATTCATGCACTAGAGGCAGAGAGGACCCCTCCCAAAATCAAGGAAAACAGGCCAACATCCTGGCATGTAATAGTAAAACTTGCAAATCTTAGAATCAAGGAAATAATCTTACGGGCAGTTAGGGGAAAGAGATTCCTTACGTACAGAGGGAGTAACATCAGAATAATGTCAGACCCATACACAGAGACCGGGCAAGCCAGAAAGGCCTAGCAAGACATATTCAGGGTACTAAACGAGAAGAACATGCAGCCAAGAATACTTTATCCGGCAAGGCTGTCATTTAGAATGGATGGAGAGATGCAGAGCTTCCACGACTGGCAGAACCTGAAAGAATATATGACCACTAAGCTAGCCCCACAAGAAATATTAAGGGGGATTCTATAAAAGGAGAAAGACTCCAAGAGTGATATACAACAGAAATTTACAGGGACAGTCTATAAAAACAATGTCTTCACAGACACCATGATGACAATTAATTCATATCTTTCAATAATCACTCTCAACGTGAATGGCCTAAATGCACCCATAAAACGGCACGGGGTTGCAGAATGGAAAAAAAGACAGGACCCATCCATATGCTGCCTACAAGAGACTCATTTTGAACCGAAAGATACATTCAGACTGAAAGTGAAGGGATGGAGATCCATCTTCCATGCCAGCGGACCTCAAAAGAAAGCTGGGGTAGCAATTCTTATATCAGACAAATTAGATTTTAAAATAAAGTCTGTAGTTAGGGACACAGAAGGACACTATATCATTCTGAAAGGGTCTGTCCAACAAGAAGATCTAACAATTGTAAATATCTATGCCCCCAACATGGGAGCAGCCATCTACATAAGCCAACTGTTAACTAAAATAAAGAGTCATATTGAAAACAATACATTAATTGGAGGAGACCTCAAGACTCCACTCTCAGCAATGGACAGATCATCTAAGCCAAAAATCAACAAAGAAACAAGAGCTTTGAATGATACACTGGACCAGATGGACCTCATAGATATTTACAGAACATCCCACCCTAAAATAACAGAATACTCATTCTTCTCGAGCGCACATGGAACTTTCTCCAGAACAGCCACATACTGGGTCACAAATCAGGTCTCAACCGATACCAAAAGATTGAGATTATTCCCTGAATATTCTCAGACCACAATGCTTTAAAACCAGAACTCAATCACAAGAAAAAATTTGGAAGAAATTCAAACACTTGGAAGCAAAGGACCACCCTTCTCAAGAAGGTTTGGGTCAATCAGGAAATCAAAAAGGAACTTAAACAATTCATGGAAATCAAGGAGAATGAAAACACATCGGTCCAAAACCTATGGGATACTGCAAAGGTGGTCCTAAGGGGGAAATACATAGCCATCCAAGCCTCACTCAAAAAAATAGAAAAATCCCGAATAAAACAACCTACACCTTAAAGAACTAAAGAAAAAGCGACAAACAATGCCTAAGCCACGCATTAGAAGAGAAAAAATTAAGATTAGAGCAGAAATCAATGAATTAGAAACCAGAAATACAGTAGATCCGATCAACGAAACTAGAAGTTGGTTCTTTGAAAGAATTAATAAGATCGATAAACCACTAGCCAGACTTACCCAAAAGAAAAGAGAAAGGGCCCAAATTAATAAAATTATGAATGAAAGGGGAGAGATCATGACTAACACCAAGGAAATAGAAACAATTATTAGAAATTATTATCAACAACTATATGCCAATAAACTGAACAATCTGGATGAAATGGATGCCTTCCTGGAAACCTATAAGCTGCCAAGACTGAAACAGGAAGAAAACTGACAACATGAGGAGGCCAATAACCAACAAGGAGATTGAAGCAGTGATCAAAAACCTCCCAAAAAATAAGAGTCCAGGGCCTGATGGATTCCCTGGGGAATTCTACCAGACATTCAAAGAAGAGATAATAACTATTCTCATGAAGCTGTGTCAAAAAATAGAAACAGAAGGAAAGCTTCCAAACTCATTCTATGAGGCCAGCATTACCTTAACCCCCAAACCAGGGAAAGACCCCATCAAAAAGGAGAATTTCAGAACGCTATCCCTGATGGATATGGATTCCAAAATCCTCAACAAAATCCTAGCTAATAGGATCCAACAATACATTAAAAGGATCATCCACCACGACCAAGTGGGATTTATCCCTGGGCTCCAAGTGTGTTTCAACATTCGCAAATCAATCAATGTGACAGAACACATTAATAAGAGGAGGGAGGAGAATCATATGGTCCTCTCAATTGATGCAGAAAAAGCATTTGACAAAATACAATATCCTTTCCTGATTAAAACTCTTCAGAGTATAGGGATAGAGGGAACATTCCTCAAGTTCATAAAATCCATCTATAAAAACCCCACAGTGAATATCATCCTCAATGGAGAAAAGCTGAGAGCCTTTCCCTTAAGATCAGGAACATGTCAAGGATGCCCACTCTCACCAGTATTGTTCAACATAGTACTAGAAGTCCTAGCAACAGCAATCACACAACAAAAAGAAATAATATGTATTCAAATTGGCAAAGAAGTCAAACTCTCGCTTTTCACAGATGACATGATACTTTATGTGGAAAACCCAAAAGACTCCACCCCCAAATTACTAGAACTCATAGAGCAATTCAATAATGTGGCAGGACACAAAATCAATGCACAGAAATCAGTTGCTTTCTTATACACTAACAATGCAACTGTAGAAAGAGATTAGAGAAACGATGCCATTTACAATAGCACCAAAAACCATAGGATACCTCAGAATAAACCTAACCAAAGAAATAAATGATCTATAATCTAGGAACTACAGAACACTCATGAAAGAAATTGAAGAAGACACAAAAAGATGGAAAAATATTCCATGCTCATGGATCGGAAGAATAAACATTGTTAAAATGTTTATGCTACACAGAGCATTCTATACCTTCAATGCCATCCCGATCAAAATTCCAATGACATTTTTCAAAGTGCTGGAACAAACAATCCTAAAATTTGTATGGAATCAGAAAAGACCCTGAATCGCCAAGGAAATGCTGAAACAGAAAAACGAAACTGGGGGCATCACGTTGCCCGATTTCAAGCTATATTACAAAGCAGTGATCACCAAGACAGCATGATACTGGCACAACAGACATATAGACCAATGGAACAGAATAGAGAACCCAGATATGGACCCTCAACTCTATGGTCAAATAATCTTTGACAAAGCAGGAAAAAACATGCAATGGAAAAAAGACAGTCCCTTCAATAAATGGTGCTGGGAAAATTGGACAGCCACATGCAGAAGAATGAAACTCCACCATTCTCTAACACCCTACACAAAGATAAACTCAAAATGAATGAAAGACCTCAATGTGAGACAGGAATCCATCAAAATCCTAGAGGAGAACATAGGCAGTAACCTCTTTGACATCGCCCACAGCAACTTCTTTCAAGATAAAGCTTCAAAAGCTAGTGAAACAAAAGCCAAAGTGAACTTTTGGGACTTCCTCAAGATAGAAAGCTTCTGCACAGCAAGGGAAACAGTCAACAAAACAAAGAGGCAACCCATAGAATGGGAGAAGATATTTGCAAATGACACTACAGAGAAAGGGCTGGTATCCAAGATCTATAAAGAACTTCTCAAACGCAACACCGAAAAAACAAATAATCGAGTCAAAAAATGGGCAGAAGATATGAAAAGATACTTCTCTGAAGAAGACATACAAATGGCTAACAGACATATGAAAAAACATTCATCATCATTAGCCATCAGGGAAACTCAAATCAAAACCACATTGAGATACCACCTTACACCAGTTAGAATGGCAAAAATGGACAGGGAAAGAAACAACAAATGTTGGAGAGGTTGTGGAGAAAGGGGAACCCTCTTACACTGTTGGTGGGAATGCAAGTGGGTATAGCCACTTTGGAAAACAGTGTGGAGGTGCCTCAAAAATTTAAAAATAGAGCTACCCTATGACCCAGGAATTGCACTACTGGGTATTTACCCCAAAGATACAGATGTAGTGAATAGAAGGGCCATATGCACCCCAATGTTCATAGCAGCAATGTCCAGAATATCCAAACTGTGGAAAGAGCTGAGATGCCCTTCAACAGATGAATGAATAAAGAAGATATGGTTCATTTATACAATGGAATATTACTCAGCCATCAGAAAGGATGAATACCCAACTTTTACATCCACATGGATGGGACTGGAGGAGATTATGCTAAGTGAAATAAGTCAAGAAGAGAAAGTCAATTATCATATGGAATATGTGAAACATAAGGAATAGCATGGAGGACATCAGGAGAAGGAAGGGACAAATGAAGGGGGGGAATCGGAGGGAGAAATGAACCATGAGAGACTATGGACTCTGAGAAACAAACAGGGTTTTAGAGGGGAGGGGGAAGGGAGGATTGGTTAGCCCGGTGATGGGTATCAAGGAGGGCACGTACTGCATGGAGCACTGAGTGTTATACGAAAACAATGGATCATGGATCACTACATCAAAAACTAATGATGTATTGTATTGTGAGTAACATAACATAATAAAAATTTTAAAAAAAGCTTTTGCACAGCAAAAGTAACGGTCAACAAAACCAAAAGAAAACTGAGAGAATGGGAGAAGATATTTGCAAATGACATATCAGATAAAGGGCTAGTATCCAAAATCTATAAAAAACTTACCAAACTCAACACCCAAAGAACAAATGATCCAATCAAGAAATGGGCAGAAGACATGAACAGACATTTTTCCAAGGAAGACATCCAAATGGCCAACAGACACATGAAAAAGTGCTCAACATGGCTTGGCATCAGGGAAATCCAAATCAAAACCTCAATGAGATATCACCTCACACCAGTCAGAATGGCTAAAATTAACAAGTCAGGAAATGACAGACGTTGGCGGGGATGTGGAGAAAGGGAACCCTCCTACACTGCTGGTGGGAATGGAAGCTGAGTGCAGCCACTTTGAAAAACATTATGGAGGTTCCTCAAAAAGTTGAAAATAGAGCTATCATACGACCCAGCAATTGCATACTGGGTATTTACCACAAAGATACAAATGTAGGGATCCGAAGGGGTACGTGCACCCCAATGTTTATAGCACCAATGTCCACAATAGCCAAACTATGGAAAGAGCCAAGATATCCATCAACAGATGAATGGATAAAGAAGAAGTGGTATACACACACACACACACACACACACACACACACACATACACACTGGAATATTATACAGCCATCAAAAAGAGTGAAAGCTTGCCATTTGCAACGACGTGGATGGAACTGGAGGGTATCATGCTGAGCAAAATAAGTCAATCAGAGAACGACATGTATCACTGGTATGAGGAATTCTTAATCTCAGGAAACAAACTGAGGGTTCCTGGGGGTGGTGGGGGGTCGGAGGGATGGGGTGGCTGGATGATAGACGTTGGGGAGGGTATGTGCTATGGTGAGCACTGTTAATTGTGTAAGACTGTTGAATCACAGACCTGTACCTCTGAAACAAATAATACATTATATGTTAAAAAAAAAAAAAGAAGATAGGAGGAAGGGAAAAATGAAGGGTGGGAAACTGGAGGGGGAGATGAACCATGAAAGACTATGGACTCTGGGAAACAAACTGAGGGTTCTAGAGGGGAGGGGTGTGGGGGGATGGGTTAGCCTGGTGAAGGGTATTAAATAGGGCACATACTGCATGGAGCACTGGGTGTTGTACGCAAACAATGAATCATGGAACACTACATCAAAAACTAATGATGTAATGTATGGTATTAACATAACATAATAAAAAAAAGAATATCCAATGGGAAAAGAAGACAGCCTCTTCAACAAATGGTATTGGGAAAACTGGACAGCAACCTGCTAAAGAATGAAATTGGACCACTTTCTTACACCATTCACAAAAATGAACTGAAAATGGATTAGGAGCCTAAATGTGAGACCTGAAACCATAAAAATCCTAGAAAAGAACACAGGCAGTAATTTCTCTGATGTCAGCTGTAACAACATCTTTCTAGATATGTCTCCTGAGGTAAGGAAAACAAAATAAAAAATACAAACTGTCTGTCTGTATGTTTGTGTGTGTGTGTGTGTGTGTGTGTGTGTGTGTGTGTGTGTATTCACACATCAACCAAATACAGAAAATCTTCTATGTAAACCTTGTCTATGAATCTATAATATATTACAGAGCTTTACTTTATCACATTTTGAAAAATAAATTACTCAGAAATTGTAAAAAGACAAAAAAAAATAAACTACTGGGACTGCATCAAGACAAAAAGCTTCTGCACAGTGACGGAAACAATCAACAAAACTTTAAGTCAACTGACTGGGAAAAGATATTTGCAAGTGACATATCCAATAAAGGGTTAGTATCCAAAATATATAAAGTTCTTATAAAACTCAACACCCATAAAACAAATAATCCAATTAAAAAATGGGCTGAAGACATGAACAGACATTTTTCAAAACAAGACATCTAGATGGCCAATAGACACATGAAAAGATGCTCAACATCACTCATCATCAGGGAAATGCAAATCAAAACTACAATGAGATATCATTTCACACCTCTCAGAATGGTTAAAATAAAAAACTCAAGAAACAACAAGTAGAGAAAAAGGAACCCTCTGTACATTGTTAGTGTAAATGCAAACTGGTACAGCCACTGTGGAAAGCAGTATGGATTTTCCTCAAAACATTAAAAATAGAAGTACCCTATGATCCAGTAATCCCGCTAGTGGGTATTTACCCAAAGAATACAAAATAGCTAATTCAAAGGGATACATGAGCTCCTATGTATATAGCAGAACTATTTATAGCAGCTAAACTATGGATGCAGCCCAAGTGTCCATTGATAGATGAATGGATAAAGAAGATGTGGTGTATACACACATACACACACACACACACACACACACACAAATGGAATATTATTCAGCTACAAAAATGAATGAAATCTTGCCATTTGCAACAACATAGATAGGGCTAGAGAGCATAATGGTAAGCGAAATAAGTCAGTCAGAGAAAATCCAATACCATATGATTTTACTCATATGTTAAGAAACAAATGAACAAAGAAAAAAGAGAAAGAGAGACAAATCAAGAAACACACTCTCAACTATAGAGAGTAAAATGATGGTTCCCAGAGAGGAAGAGGGTGGGGAAATGGGTGAAATAGGTGATGGGGATTAAAGAGTATACCTATCATTATGAAAAATAAATAAATAAAAGAAATACCATAGAAAAATCAGAAATTATCTAGGGACACTTATTTAATGCTTTAAAAAATTCAATCACTAGAAGAAATATTTTTATAACCCATTTCTAACAAAGGACCTATATACAGAATATATAAAGAATTTTTACAATTTGGTAATAAGAAATCAAAAACACCCAACAATTTTTTGCAAATGGTTTAAACAGATATTTCACCAAAGAAAAAAATGCAGATGGCAAACACATGAAAAATTGCAATCAGAAAATGCAATTTAGGGACACCTGGGTGGCTCGGTCAGTTAAACATCTGTCTTTGGCTCAGGTCATGATCCTAGGGTCCTGGGATTGAGTCCCACATCAGGCTCTTTGTTCAGCACAGAGCCTTCTTCTTCTGCCCCTCCCCCTGCTTGTGCTCTCTCTCTCTCTCTCTCTCTCTCTCTCTCTAACATATAAATAAATAACATCTTAAAAAAAGAAAATGCAATTTATAATCACAATATGGTACCATTAGCAGCCTATTCAAAGAGCTATAGGTTTTTTAAAAACTGGCAATATGAAGTGCTTGCAAGGATGTAGAACTAGAATTATGAGGCACTGCTGGTAGGCATTTACAATGGTATGTCCATTTTGAAAAAGAGGTTAACAATTCCTAATAAAGTTAAGCATACTTTATTATACAACTCAGCAATCCTACTCCTAGGTATTAACCCAAGATAAATATAAACTATGTCACACTAAAACATTTTTGTGAATGTTTATAGAATCTTTAATCATAATCACTAAAAACTGCAAATATACTCCAAATGTTTTCCACCGGTGAATCTATAAACTATAATAGGATACTACTCAGCAAAAACAGGAACTAATAGATGCAACAAACATGGATAAATTCCAAATGGATTGTCTAAGTGAAAGAAGCCAGACACAAAAACTACTACTGTATGATTTCATTAATATGACATTCTGGAAAGGGCAAAACTGTAGAGGCAAAAACCAGATCAGTGGGTACCAGGGGCTGGTGGGGAAGGGAATGAGTAATGACAAAGAGGCATAAGTGAATTTTTCCAGTTGATAGAACTGTTCTACCTATGTGTGGGGTGTATTGGTAGTTATATGATTGTTTACCACAAAGAGTAAATTATACTGTATGTAAATTACACATTAATTTTTAAAAATATAAAATTTAACTAAAATAAACCAGAAAAGTAAAAAGAAGCACAAAGACTCCCATTCAAAATAAGCCTACATATTAAAACCAATGAAACAGAACAGTACACAAAGAAATTGTTCTATGAATATATGAAAACTTGTTTTATGGCAGGAAAGGCATTATATATGAGAAAAGCATGTGCTGTTGAAAGATGTACCAAGACTACAGGTTATTCATGTGTAAAAACTACATTCCTACCTCACACCACACATAAACATTAATTGCCAGTATATTGGGTAACTTAAATAGGAAACACAGTTCATGAAAAGGAATCTGAATAGTCAATGAATATTAGACATCCAATATCATTAGATATTCAAGGAAATGCAAATTAAAAGGAAATAACATTTTACAGCTATCAGCCTGGCAAAAATTTAGAAGCATGACTGTACCAAGTGCTGGTAAGGAAGTGAAACAGAGAAATCTCACATGCTGCTAGAGGGAAGTGAAAATTAGCACCATTTTGGAGAGCAATTTGGCAATACGTGTTAAAGCTGAGATGTGTATACACTATAACTCAGTATTCCATTGATTATACAGAAACAACAGAATAACATAAACCCTCACACATGTGTACAAAGAGACAGGTACAACAACCATATCCGTTCAGTGTTTGAAATGTGATTCTGTTTAGACTTAATGGTAGTAATAGGTATCTTTCAGCAAATAGGGTTGTCTATTTCCATCAGAAATAGGTATTCCTCTGCAATCACTGTAGATTAATGTGTTACAAGTAAGATGGGGTCTCATTCGTTTTGTCATGGAATAAATTAATGTGGTAGGCCCAGCTGAACTGAGCATAACCCAGGCTTTTTACCTAGAATCAGACATCTTTACTTCACAATTCAAAATTAGTAGTTTTTCCTCCCATGTCTTTATTACAGTTTTCCTATTCCTTTGACGACATTCTGAAGAATTTCATCTTCCAAATACACTGTCTGCCAAGTTATCTTTTCTTAACCTTAGCGTTAAGCCAGAAAACTCTCATATTTTTTTTCTCTTACATCAATATTAGCCAGAACGTGCTCTCTTTAAATTTTCTTATGAGGAGCCATCATCTATGTTGACATACATCTACACTGCCCTTACTTTTGCCTATTCTAACATTGAAATAGCTAGGCCTTGTTTCAGTACCCTTTGTTAGAAAACACACCATGTCTCACCAAACCTTGGTATTCACAGATTATAAGACTGGGACTCTGAGGGTATGCTGTTCACTCTTACCCTGCTTTAATCTTTTCCTAAAACACAGAACCAATAGCCCTGAGATTGGATCCTGGCTTTCCTATTTATTAAGTAACCTTAATAAATTTTAGTCTTAGTTTCCACCATTGTGAAATGAGGATATTAATACTTGCCCTCACAATAAACAAGGAGTTGTATATATCTTTCTGAATTAGTGTTTTCATTTTCTTCAGGGAAACACCCGGTAGTGAAATTACTGGTTTATATGGTATTTCTATTTTTTTAATATTTTGAGGAAACTCCATACTCTTTTTCACAGGGGCTATATAGATTTACATTCCCACGAACAGTGCACAAAGGTTCAACAGGGTTCAATAGTAATAAAAGATTTTTTTAACTTACCCTCACAGTTCCATTGTGAGAAGTTAGATAAAAAATAAATTAGATAAATAAAGTTAGATAAAAAATGTTGGATGTAGAAAAAGTACTTTGAATTTATAGAGTGGCACTTATAGTGTAGGATCTTTACTACAGAGTCTTGAGTCAGATAAAATCAATGATAGACTAAACCTTGGCTCTGCTCCCCACCTGATCTAATGCTACCTCCCTAGTAAACATTGCTGATAGCTATCCTCATTAGGAGATAAGGGGATGACTAAAGAAAACAATAATAATGTTGAAAGGCTGTTATTATTTGTCAGTTGGTGGCTACATTTATTCTCGGTCTTGGATTTTCTGGCTGCAGGTTTGGAAGACCTATACCTCTGTACTTCAATTTGGGCTTCTGCTGCCAACATTACTTTTTTTTTTTTAATTTTATTATGTTATGTTAGTCACCATAAAATACATCGTTATTTTTGATGTGGTGATCCACGATCCACTGTTTTCGTATAACACCAGTGTCCCATGCAGTACGTGCCCTCCTTAATACCCGTCACCAGGCTAACCAATCCCCCCCCCAAAGCCCTGTTTGTTTCTCAGAGTCCATAGTCTCTCAAGATTCATCTCTCCCTCCAATTTCCCTCCCTTCATTTTTCCCTTCCTTCTCCTAATGTCCTTCATGCTATTCCTTATGTTCCACAAATAAGTGAAACCATATGATAATTGACATTCTCTGCTTGACTTATTTCACTGAGCATCATCTCCTCCAGTCCCATCCATGTTGATGTAAAAGTTGGGTATTCATCCTTTCTGACGGCTGAGTCCTATTCCATTGTATATATGGACCACATCTTCTACATCCATTCATCTGTTAAAGGGCATCTCGGCTCTTTCCACAGTTTGGCTATTGCGGACATTGCTGCTATGAACATTGGGGTGCACGTGGCCCTTCTTTTCACTACATCTGTGTCTTTGCAGTAAATACCCAGGAGTGCAACTGCTGGGTCATAGGGCAGCTCTATTTTTAATATTTTGAGGAACCTCCACACTGTTTTCCAAAGTGACTGTACCCACTTGCATTCCCATCAACAGTGTAAGAGGGTTCCCCTTTCTCCAGAACCTCTCCAACATTTGTTGTTTCTTTCCCTGTCCATTTTTGCCATTCTAACTGGTATAAGGTGGTATCTCAATGTGGTTTTGATTTGAGTTTCCCTAATGGCTAATGATGATGAACATTTTTTCATGTGTCTGTTAGCCATTTGTATGTTTTCTTTGGAGAAGTGTCAGTTCATATCTTCTGCCCATTTTTTGACTTGATTATTTGTTTTTTGGGTGTTGTGTTTGAGAAGTTCTTTTTTTTTTTATTCTTTTTTTTAAGTTTTTATTTAAATTCCAGTTAGTTAAGAGTGTACTATTAGTTTCAGGTGTACAATATAGTGATTCAACACTTCCATACATCACCTGGTGCTCATCACAAGTGCGCTCCTTAATCCCCATCACCTAGTTCCCCCATCCCCCCACCCACAATCCCTCTGGTGACCAGCAGCTCTCTATAGTTAAGAGTCTGTTTCTTGGTTTGTCTCTCTCTTTTTCCCCCCACCCTTTTCCCCTTTTGTTTTTCTTCTTAAGTTCCACATATGAGTGACACGATATGGTATTTGTCTTTCTCTGACTTATTTCACTTAGCATAATACTCTCTAGCTCCATCCATGTTGTTACAAACGGCAAGATTTCATTCTGTTTTATGGCTGAGTAATATTCCATTGTGTATCTATATCACATCTTCTTTAAACATTCGTCTATCAATGGACACTTGGGCTGCCTCCATACTTGGCTATTGTAGATAATGCTGTTATGAAGATCAAGGTGCGTGTATCCCTTTGAATTAGTGTTCTTGTAGTCTAAATATCTAGGAGTGCAATTGTTGGGTTGTAGGGTGGCTCTGTGTTTAACTTTTTGAGGAACCTCCATATTGTTTTCCAGAGTAACTGCACCAGTTTGCATTCCCATCAACAGTATAAGAGGATTACCCTTTCTCCGCCTCCTTCAATACCTGTTGTTTCTTGTGTTGTTGATTTTAGCCATTATGACAGGTGTGAGGTGATATTATAGTTTTGATTTATTTCCCTGATCATAAGTGATATTGAGCATCTTTTCATGTGCCTGTTGGCCATCTGGATGTCTTCTTTGGAAAAATGTCTATTCATGTCTTGAGAAGTTCTTTATAGATCTTGGATACCAGCCCTTTATCTGTAGTGTCATTTGTAAATATCTTCTCCCATTCTTTGTTTTGTTGACTGTTTCCTTTGCTGTGCAGAAGCTTTTTACCTTGATGAAGTCCCAAAAGTTCATTTTTGCTTTTGTTTCACTATATTTTGGAGCTGTATCTTGAAAGAAGTTGCTGTGGGCGATGTCAAAGAGGTTACTGCCTATGTTCTCCTCTAGGATTTTGATGGATTCCTGTCTCACATTGAGGTCTTTCATCCATTTTGAGTTTATCTTTGTGTATGGTGTTAGAGAATGGTTGAGTTTCATTCTTCTGCATGTGGCTGATTAAAATTCTTCAGAGTATAGGGATAGAGGGAACATTCCTCAAGTTCATAAAATCCATCTATGAAAAACCCACAGCAAATATCCTCAATGGGGTAAAGCTGAGAGCCTTTCCCTTAAGATCAGGAACACATCAAGGATGCCCACTCTCGCCACTATTGTTCAACATTGGACTAGAAGTCCTAGCAACAGCAATCAGACAACAAAAAGAAATAAAAGGTATTCAAAATGGCAAAGAAGAAGTCAAACTCTCTCTTTTTGCAGACAACATGATACTTTATGTGGAAAACCCAAAAGACTCCACCCCCAAATTACTAGAACTCATAGAGCAATTCAGTAATGTGGCAGGATACAAAATCAATGCACAGAAATCAGTTGCTTTCTTATACACTAACAATGCAACTGTAGAAAGGGAAATTAGAGACACAATGCCATTTACAATAGCACCAAAAAAAAAACACAAGATACCTCAGAATAAACCTAACCAAAGAGGTAAATGATCTATACTCTAGGAACTACAGAACACTCATGAAAGAAATTGAAGAAGACACAAAAAGATAGAAAAATATTCCATGCTCATGGATCATAAGAATAAACATTGTTAAAATGTTTATGCTACACATTCTATACCTTCAATGTCATCCTGATCAAAATTCCAATGACATTTTTTAAAGTGCTGGAGCAAACAATCCTAAAACTTGTATGGAATCAGAAAAGACCCCGAATTGCCAAGGAAATGCTGAAACAGAAAAACGAAGCTGGGGGCATCACGTTGCCCAATTTCAAGCTATATTACAAAGCTGTGATCACCAAGACAGCATGATACTGGCACAAAAACGGACATATAGACCAATGGAACAGAATAGAGAACCCAGATATGGACCCTCAACTCTATGGTCAAATAATCTTTGACAAAGCAGGAAAAAACATGCAATGGAAAAAAGACAGTCCCTTCAATAAATGGTGCTGGGAAAATTGGACTGCCAACATTACTTTGTTCCCATGCTAGGCCAGCTCTGCCTAGTATCCTATTGCTAAGGATTCTAGACCAGTATACCATTAAAAGATTGTTCAGAGATTTGAAAGCAGAGAACTTGCTTCCTAATTTTCCTTACCTCTCACTTCCCCATTCTCATTATGAATGTGACCGAGCAGTAGTTTTGGCATATTAGGCTCAAATTCCTGCAAGAAAATATACATTTTCACTTCAGAAGCATAGGACCTCTCCATTAATCTACATCTCAATTTATGGCCAAGGGTTAAGTATCCTTCCACATCCCTGATAGTTGACTCCATGCTTAATAGGCAGATAACTCCACTTCTTCTAACACTCCTTTTTTCTTTCCTTCTGCAAAGAGTGAGAGCTTGACTTCTTCTTTGCTGATTTGAATGCCTTTTATTTCTTTTTGTTGTCTGATTGCCGAGGCTAGGACTTCCAGTAATATGTTGAACAACAGTGAGAATGGACATCCCTGTCATGTTCTGACCTTAGGGGAAAAGCTCTCAGTTTTTCCCCATTGAGAATGATATTCATTGTGAGCATTTCCTATATGGCTTTTATGTAATTGGAGTATGTTCCCTCTATCCCTACACTGTGAAGAGTTTTTTTTTTTTATGTTCAATTAGCCAACATATAGTACTAGTTTTTGATGTAGTGTTCAACGATTCATTAGTTGCGTATAACACCCAGTGCTCATCACATCACATGCCCTCCTTAATACCCATTATCTGGTTACCCCATCCCCCCACATCCCTCTCTTCTGTAACCCTCACTTTGGTTCCCAGAGTCAAGAGTCTCTCATGGTTTGATTTCTTCTCTGATTTCTTCCCATTCACTTTTCCCTCCCTTCCCCTGTGGTCCTCCATGGTATTCCTTATGTTCTACATATGAGTGAAACCATATGATAATTGTCTTTCTCTACTTGACTTATTTCACGTACCATCCATGTTGATACAAACAGTGGGTATTCATCCTTTCTGATGGCTGAGTAATATTCCATTGTATATATGAACCACACCTTCTTTAACCATTCATCTGTTGAAGGGCATCTCAGCTCCTTCCACAGTTTGGCTGTTGTGGACATTGCTGCTATGAACACTGGGGTGCATGTGCCCCTTCTTTTCACTACATCTGTATCTTTGGGGTAAATACCTAGGAGTGCAATTGCTAGGTCATAGGGTGGCTTTATTTTTAACGTCTTGGGGAAAGTCCATACTGTTTTCCAGAGTGGCTGTACCAGCTTGCATTCCCACCAAAAGTGTAAGAGTGTTCCTTTCTCCACATCATCACCAGCACTTGTTGTTTCCTGTCCTGTTAATTTTTGCTATTCTATCTGGTGTAAGGTGGTATCTCATTATGGCTCTGATTTGTATTTCCCTGATGCCAAATGATGCGGAGTATTTTTTCATGTGTCTGTTAGCGATTTGTATGTCTTCCTTGAAGAAGTGTCTGTTCATGTCCTCTGTCCATTTCTTGACTGGATTATTTGTTTCCTGCATGTTGAGTTTGATAAGTTCTTTATAGATCTTGGATACCAGCCCTTTATCCGTAATGTCATTTGCAAATATCTTCTCCCATTCCATGGGTTGCCTTAGTTTTGTTGACTGTTTCCTTTGCCGTGCAAAAACTTTTTATCTTGATGAAGTCCCAATAGTTCATTTTTGCTTTTGTTTCCCTTGCCTTTAGAGACATGTCTTGAAAGAAGTCACTGTGGCCAATGTCAAAGAGGTTACTGCCTGTGTTCTCCTCTGGGATTTTGATGGATTCCTCTCTCACATTTACATCTTTCATCCATTTTGAGTTTATCTTTGTGTATGGTGCAAGAGAACAGTCCAGTTTCATTCTTCTGCATGTGGCTGTCCAGTTTTCCCAGCACCATTTATTGAAGAGACTGTCTTTTTTCCATTGGATATTCTTTCCTGATTTGTCAAATATTAGTTGACCAGAGAGCTGAGGGTCCATTTCTGGGCTCTCTATTCTGTTCCACTAATTATGTGTCTGTTTTTGTGCCAATACCATGCTGTCTTGATGATCACAGCTTTGTAACAGAGCTTTAAGTCAGGTATTGTGATGCCCCCAGCTTGGGTTTTCTTTTTAACATTTACCTGATGATTCAGGGCCTTTTATGGTTCCATACAAATTTTAGGATTGTTTATTTCAGCTCTGTGAAAAATGCTGATGGTATTTTGATAGGGATTGCATTGAATGTGTAGATTGCTCTGGGCAGCAGAGACATTTTCACAATGTTTATTCTTCCAATCCATGAGCATGGAATATTTTCCCATCTCTTTGTGTCTTCCTCAATTTCTTTCATAAGTGTTCTGTAGTTTTTAGAGTATAGATCCATTACCTCTTTGGTTAGGTTTGTTCCTAGGTATCTTATGGTTTTTGATGCTATTGTAAATGGAATCGATTCCTTAATTTCTCTTCTTCAGTCACATTCTTAGTTTATAGAAATGCAACTGATTTCTGTGCATTGATTTTGTATCCTGCCACATTGCTGAATTACTGTATGAGTTCTAGCAATTTGGGGGTGGAGTCTTTTGGGTTTTCCACATAAAGTATCATGTCATCTGTGAAGAGAGAGAGTTTGACTTCATTTTTGCCAATTTGAATGCCTTTTATCTCTTTTTGTTTTCTGATTGCTGAGGCTAGGACTTCTAGTACTATGTTGAACAAAAGTGGTGAGAGTGGGCATCCCTGTCGTGTTCTTGACCTTAGGGGGAAAGCTCTCAGTTTTTCCCCATTGAGAATGATATTTACTGTGGGCTTTTCATAGATGGCTTTTATGATATTGAGGTATGTTCCCTCTATCCCTATATTTTGAAGAGTTTTAACCAAGAAAGGATGCTGTATTTTGTCAAATACTTTTCTACATCTATTGAGAGGCTCATATGATTCTTCCCCTTTCTTTTATTAATGTAGTGTATCACATTGATTTGCACATGCTGAACCATGCTTGCAGCCCAGGAATAAATCTCACTTGGTCATGGTGAATAATCCTTTTAATGTACTGTTGGATCTTATTGGCTAGTATCTTGTTGAGTATTTTGGCATCCATGTTCATCAGAGATATTGTTCTGTAATTCTCCATTCTGGTGGGATATTTGTCTGGTTTTGGGATCAGGGTAATGGTGGGCTCATAGAATGAGTTTGGAAGTTTTCCTTCCATTTCTATTTTCTGGAACAGTTTCAGAAGGATAGGTATTAATTCTTCTTTAAATCTTTGGTAGAATTCCTCTGGGAAGCCAGCTGGCCCTGAACTCTTGTTTGTTGGGAGATTTTTGATTCCTGATTCAATTTCCTTGCTAGTTATGGGTCTGTTCAGGTTTTCTATTTCTTCCTGTTTCAGTTTTGGTAGTTTATACATCTCTAAGAATGCATCCATTTCTTCCAGATTGCCTAATTTGTTGGCATATAATTCTTCATTATTCTAATTATATTTCTTTGATGTTGGTTTTTATCTCTCCTTTTTCATTTGTGACTTTATTAATTTGGGTCCTTTTTCTTTTCTTTTTGAATAGTCTGTTTAGATGTTTATCAATCTTAATTCTTTCAAAGAACCAGCTCCTACCTTTGTCGATCTGTTCTACTGTTTTTTTTTTTAATTTCTATATCATTGATTTCTATTTACTCTTTATTTCTCTTCTCCAGCTGGTTTTAGGCTTAGTTGCTGTTCTTTTTCCAGCTCCTTTAGGTGTAAGTTCAGGTTGTGTATTTGAGACTTTTCTTGTTTCTTGAGGAAGGCTTATATTGCTATATAGTTCCCTCTTAGGACCACCTTTTCCTGCATCCCAAAGGTTGAACTGTCATTGTTTCATTTTCATTTGCTTCCATGCATCTTTTAAATTCTTCTTTAATTTCCTGGTTAACCCATTTATTCTTTAGTAGGATATTCTTTAACCTCCATATACCTGTCATCCTTACAATTTTTTTCTTGTGGTTAACTTCAAGTTTTTTAGCATTGTGGTCTGAAAATATGCATGATATGATCTCAATCTTTTTGTACCAGCTGAGACCTGATTTGTGACCCAGTATGTGCTCTATTCTGGAGAATGTTCCATGTGCACTCAAGAAGAATGTGTATTCTGCTGCTTTAGGATGAAGCACTTTGAATATATGTTAAGTCGATCTGGTGGAGTGTGTCATTCAAAGCCCCTGTTTCCTTGTTTATCTTCTGCTTAGATGATCTGTCCATTGCTGTGAGTGGGGTCTTAAATTCCCCCACTATTATTATATTATTATCAATGTGTTTCTTTAATTTTGTTATTAATTGGTTTATATATTTGGCTGCTCCCAAGTTAAGGAAATAAATATTTGCATTTGTTAGATCTTCTTGTTGGATAGACTCCTTTATTATGATACAGGGTCCTTCTTCATCTCTTATTTCAGTCGTTGGTTTAAAATCTAGTTGTTTGATATAAGGATTGCTACTCCAGCTTTCTTTTGGTATCCGTCGGCATGATAAATGGTTCACATCCTCGCTTTCAATCTGGAGGTGTCTTTGGGTCTAAAATGAGTCTCTTGCAGACAGTATATCAATGGGTCTTTCTTTTTTATCCAATCTGATACCCTGTGTCTTTGATTGGGGCATTTAGCCTATTTACATTCAGAGTAATTATTGAAAGATACAAATTTAGTGCTATTGTATTACTTGTAAAGTCACTGTTTCTGTATATTGTCTCTGTTCCTTTCTGGTCTATGTTACTTTTGGGCTCTCTCCTCATTTAAAGAATCCTCTTTAATATTTCTTACAGGGCTGGTTTAGTGATATCAAATTCCTTTAATTTCTGTTTGTCCTGGAAGATTTTTATCTCTCCTTTTTTGAATGCCAGGCTTGCTGGGTATAGTATTCTTGGCTGCATATTTTTCTCATTTAGTACCCTGAATATATCATGCCAGTCCTTCCTGGCCTGCCAGGTCTCTGTGGATAGGTCTGCTGCCAGTCTGATGTTTCTATGCTTGTAGGTTACGACCTCTTTTCCTGAGCTGCTGTCAGGATTTCCTCTTTGTCTCTGAGATTTGCAAGCTTCACTCATATGTCATGGTGTTGACCTATTTTTATTGATTTTGAGGGGAATTCTCTGTCCCTCCTGGACTTGAATGCCTGTTTCCTCCCCCAAATTAGGGAAGTTCTCAGCTATAATTTGTTCAAATAAAACTTGTGCACATTTCTCCTGCTCTTCATCTTCCAGGATTCCTATTATATGGATATTATTTTGCTTTATGAATTTGCTGAGTTCCCTAAATCTACCTGAGTGATCTAATAATTTTTTTCCTTTTTCTTTTCAGCCTCCTTTTTTCCCCATCATTTTATCTTCTAGATCACTGATTCACTCTTCTGCTTCACTCATCCTTGTTTTGATGATCTCCACTTGGAACTTCATCTTGGTAATAGCTTTTATAATTTCAGCCTTACTAGATTTTATTTCTTTTATTTCTACAGTAAGGGATTCTCTAGTATTTTGAGTTTTTCAAGCCCAGCTAATATCTTTATATCTTACTTATAACCATATTGATTAAAATCTTCACAGTGATTACTACCTCCTGTTCTGTCTTGCAGTGAATTTCTCCATCTCGTCATTTTGTCCAGAAAAGAACAGAAGAAAGAAAGAGAAAAAAACAACAAAAAGAAAAAGAATAATAACAACAGAAAAAAAAAGAACTGGATCCTGGATGTGTTTTGGTCTGCTTGTTAATAGAAACTAGATACTCCAAAAAGAAAGAAAAACGTTTACATATATATGTGTGTGTGTGTATGTGTGTGTTTTACACACATATATAGTATATTGTGTGTGTATATGTATATAACAATGAAAGGAAACAAAAAATAAAAGTATATATTTAAAGTATATAAAGTATACATAAAAATAAAAATTGAAAAATTGAGAAAATCACTAAAAAATAATAGTAAAAGACTAAATAATAAAAATACAAAGAATCCTATATACTGTTTTCCTTAAGGGCTGATGCTTTCCAGCACTCTCTGATCAGTAAACTTGGTATGACCCCCCAGTTGTTTATGCTGGTCTAATGAGGGAGGGATCTGTTGTGCTGATTCTCAGGTGGACTTGCCCTAGTGGAAATGTGCCTCTAGTGTGAAGAGGCAGGGCTGGGTCAAGTGGACTACACTAGGTGGTGCTGTTTTGCTCCCTGATGGCTTTCAGCACTGATGGGTGGGATGAATATGGTGGCGCCCTGCTCTCTAGCCCCAGAGCTGAAAATTTGCATCCCCCACTCTTCAGGGAGCCTTTACAGAAAAGCAGTTAATCACTCTTGTCTCCCTGGTTTCCAACAGAACTCTTTGTTTATCCCACCTGTGACTGAACGTTATTATCTTAGGCACATGACTGAGTTTCAAAACTCCAAGTTTTATGGACTCCTGTGGTACAGATCATGCTGTTCCTCCTGGGGGAGGTAGGAGGGTCTCACCATGTTTCTGCCTTTTACTAGACCCCTCCCAGGAAAATGTTCACATGACTGTGCAGTTTATAGCAACACAGAGCAGAAAGCTGGCACCTAGACTCCCTTCTCAGCCAGCTTCCCCACTCCTATACCTGGGAACTCCGCCACAGTCAGGCACCACCAATTCTTCTTGGGACCCCAAGGGATCCTGAGACCACACTGTTATTCCTAGAATTCTGCCTCACTTCACCACCTGAATACCTTTAAGCCAGGTATGTTCCCCATGTAGCACACTTCTAAAAGTTCCAATTTTGCACTCTGCTGCTTATAATACTTTGTGGTAGCTTCCTTAAGCAGTCTCCTTCCCCTCCGCCACATCCTCAGCTATATCACACTGGATTCAAGTCTCTGCACCTCCTATCTTCCAAAGAGCGGTCACTTTTCTACCTGTAGACTTGCAGCATTTGTTTTCTCAGATCTAGGACTGATTTCTCGGGTATTCAGAATGATTTGATAACTATCTAGTTGTATTCAAGGGATGAGACAAACTTAGGGTCCCCCTACTCCTCTGCTGTCTTAATTCTTCCCCTTCTGCCCATTTTTTGATCAAATTATTTGGGAGTTTTTTGGTGTTGTTATAAGTTCTTTATATATTTTGGATTTTAACCACTTATTGGATTTATCATTTGTGAATATTTTCTTGCACTAGGTACATTGTCTTTTTTATTGCTGATGGTTTTCTTCACTGTGCAAAAGCTTTTTATTTTGGTGTAGTCCCAATAGTTTAATTTTGCTTTTGTTTCCCTTGCCTCAGGAGACATATCTAGCAAAATGTTTCTATGGCCAACATAAGAGAAATTACTATATTTTTTTCTAGGATTTTTATGATTTCAGGTCTCACATTTAGGTATTTTATTTTATTTTATTATGTTAGTCACCATACATCATTAGTTTTTGATGTAGTGATCCATGATCCATTCTTTTCATATAACACCCAGTGCTCCATGCAGTACGTGCCCTCCATAATACCCATCACTGAGCTAACCCATCCCCCTACTCCCCTCCCCTCTAAAACCCTGTTTCTTTCTCGGAATCCATAGTCTCTCATGGTTCGTCTCCCCATCTCATTTTCCCTTCATTTTCCCCTTCCTTCTCCTAATGTTCCCCATGCTATTCCTTATGTTCCACAAATAAGTGAAACCATATGATAATTGACATTCTCTGCTTGACTTATTTCACTGAGCATCATCTCCTCCAGTCCCATCCATGTGGATGTAAAAGTTGGGTATTCATCCTTTCTGATGGCTGAGTAATATTCCATCGTATATATGGACCACATCTTCTTTACCCATTCGTCTGTTGAAGGGCATCTTGGCTCCTTCCACAGTTTGGCTATTGCAGACATTGCTGCTATGAACATTGGGGTGCACGTGGCCCTTCTTTTCACTACATCTGTGTCTTTGGGGTAAATACCTAGTAGTGCAATTCCTGGGTCATAGGGTAGCTCTATTTTTAATTCTTTGAGGAACCTCCACACTGTTTTCCAAAGTGGCTGTACCCACTTGCACTCCCACCAACAGTGTAAGAGGGTTCCCCTTTCTCCAGAACCTCTGCAACATTTATTGTTTCTTTCCCTGTCCATTTTTGCCATTCTAACTGGTGTAAGGTGGTATCTCAATGTGGTTTTGATTTGAATTTCCCTGATGGCTAATGATGATGTACATTTTTTCATGTGTCTGTGAGCCATTTGTATGTCT
Organism: Callorhinus ursinus; assembly: GCF_003265705.2. Classification (NCBI taxonomy): domain Eukaryota; kingdom Metazoa; phylum Chordata; class Mammalia; order Carnivora; family Otariidae; genus Callorhinus; species Callorhinus ursinus. The sequence continues at coordinate 1,984,067 of NW_027397146.1, forward strand.
TCTTTGGAGAAGTGTCAGTTCATGTCTTCTGCCCTTTTTTTGACTTGATTATTTGTTTTTTTGGGTGTTGAGTTTGAGAAGTTCTTTAGAGATCTTAAATATCAACACTTTGTAGTGTTATTTGCAAATATCTTCTCCCATTCTGCAGGTTGCCTCTTTGTTTTGTTGACTGTTTCCTTGGCTTGCAGAAGCTTTTTATCTTGATGAAGTTCCAAAAGTTCATTTTTGCTTTTGTTTCACCAGCCTTTGGAGATGTATCTTGAAAAAGCTGCTGTGGCCGATGTCAAAGAGGTTACTGCCTATGTTCTCCTCTAGGATTTTGATGGATTCTTGTCTCACATTGAGGTCTTTCACCCATTTTGAGTTTATCTTTGTGTATGGTGTTAGAGAAGGGTCGAGTTTCATTCTTCTGTATATAGCTGTCCAATTTTCCCAGCACCATTTATTAAAGAGACTTTTTTCCATTGCATATTTTTTCCTGCTTTGTCAAAGATTATTTAACCATAGAGTTGAGGGGCCATATCTGGGGTCTCTATTCTGTTCCATTGGTCTATAACACATTTAGGTCTTTAATCAATTTTGAGTTTATTTTTGTGTATGGTCTAAGAAAGTGGTCCAGTTTCATTCTTTTGCATATTGCTATTCAGCTTTCCCAACATCATTTATCGAAGATACTATCTCTTCCCCATTTTATATTTTTGCTTCATTTGTCATAGATTAAGTGACCATATAACAGTGGTTTTATTTCTGGGCTCCCTATTCTATGCCATTGATCTATGTGTCCATTTTTGTGCCAGTACCATACTGTTTTGATTACTACACCTTTGTAGTATACCTTGAAATCTGGGAGTATCATATATCCGGTTTTGTTCTTCTTTCTCAAGATTGCTTTGGCTACCCAGGGTCTTTTGGGCTTCCATATAAATTTTAGGATTGTTTGTTCTAGTTCTGTGAAAAATGCTGCTGGTATTTTTTAGCAGGGATTGCACTGAATCTGTAGATTGCTTTGGGTCATACAGACATTTTAAATATATTAATTCTTCCAATTCATGAGCATTGAATATCTTTCCATTTTTTGTGTCATCTTCAATTTCTTTCATCAACATTTTATAGTTTTCAGATTACAGGTATTTCACCTCCTTGGTGAAGGTGATTCCTAGGTATTTTATTCTTTTTGGCACAATTGTAAATGGAGCTGTTTTCTTAGTTGTGTTTTTTTTCTACTTCATTATTAGTGTATAGAAACACACAACTGATCCCTGGACATCAATTTTGTATCCTGCAACTTTCCTGAATTAATTTATTATTTCTAATAGGTTGTTTTTTTGTTTGTTTGTTGTTGTTTTTTGCTGACACATTTGTGATCTCATCTCTTTGAGCAAATCCGTACTGAATTGTCCTTGACCACAGTGACCTCTGTGTGCTTACCATCTTTTTAAAAAGTATTATTATGTGATTGGAAACAGGAATTTTTTAAAATTTGTGTATAGTTGACACATAATCTTATGTTAATTTCAGGTACACAACATAGAGATTCAATAAATCTATTCCATCTTATGTATAGGGAAAAAAGTGATGATTTGAAGACAGTCTTCCAGATAGGTCTTCACCAAGAGGAGTATGCTTATAACAATTTGTGTAACATCCAAGCTACCTTCCAGCCTTGATGACCTCCATATTTTTTTAAAGATTTTATTTATTTATTTGACAGAGAGAGAGAGATCACAAGTAGGCAGAGAAGCAGGCAGAAAGAGAAGGGGAAGCAGCCTCCCCGCTGAGCAGAGAGCCCGATGCAGAGGTCGATCTCAAGACCCTGAAATCATGACCTGAGCTGAAGGCAGATGCTTAACTGACTGAGCTACCCAGGTGCTCCCAATGACCTCTATATTTTTAAAAATGCCTCTGAATACAATAGTTTATTTGATCAGCTTCCTGTTTGTCATTACAAACTCAAAATTCCTTGAATACCTGACTCGGGTTTTTTTGTACTACTTATGTCAGCAACTTCTCTGGACCAACCAAAAGGAATACATATCTACTACTCTTAAGATGGAATTTCTGAGCCACATCTTATCTGTCACAGGGTCTGTGTGATGTTTAACAAGGTGTCAGTAGTTCTGAAGTGAGGACTTTTCATCCCCTGTCAATTAAATACTCAGCAATTCTTGGGATTGACCAATACCACTGATGGATGGTTTATTCTTCAGTTTTCTCTACTTATGATCTCTCTGATGTCTTTTCCTGGAAGCTTGAAGATGATGAGATAGAGAATTTGATGTAATCATATGTATGTATGTATGTCTGCTTAAAGTATTCTAGCATGCATAGGAGATACATCAATGCTCAGTTGAATCATCTAAATACTTAGATTTGTATAAATGACAGTACTTAGAGACACAGAATGCTGATAACTGTCAATCAATGTATATTTTGAAAGAGGAAGCCTATATCTAGGCATTCCATGAAGGCACTCTAGTGAATCAATCTCACTTATAATAAGGAGTATGGCTCTCAGGTATCTTTGGTGGCTTCAAATCAGAAATACCACCCTACATTATATCATTATCTGTGACACCTATGTGGTCCAAGAATTTACTGCAACCTTCCCCAAACTTCAGTATACCCTGGGCATTATTATCTTGGACTTTGATCCCTGAACTCCTACTCCAATAGAGAATAAGAGTTGCTTACTCTTATCCTGTTTTTCAAAATGTTCTTATACTCAATGGGCAGCCAAGCTACCGCATTTCTGTCCACATTCTCCTCTGGATTTTGAACTTACCAGTTGGGTCCTTGAAAAATTGCTACACTACTATACTCCCAATGATACTGCCACTGATCAATTTACCTTGCTACACTCCACATAAAAGACCACCTTCCATAAACACAGAAGTTTCTACCCCCATGATTTCCTCAAAATGACTATCATAAGTGTCACCCTGGAAGCTGGTCCCTGAGCAAATGAGGTTTCCCAAAGTGACCTTCATAATATCTGGCAGACCAAGGTTGGGATAAGGAATATGATGACTAGTACTGGACCTTGAGAGAAAAAAAAAAAAAGATGACACTTGGCACTCCTCTCAATAGATATAAATTACCAGCCCAAATTTGAGCTCAGTGCTCAAAGCCGGATGACCATTAATTCCCTGTGCCCTTGAAGATAACAGTAATCATCAGTCTAGTTACCTTTTGACTCTGGAGCTGACTTGCAGGCATTTCTACTCTTTATTGCTTTCATCTAGATCCTATCTCTTTCTCAGGGATCAGTTGGGGCAATCCAGAAAAGTAGAGTATAATTCAAAGGTGATGTTGAACATACAATTCCTTGGCTAGCTCTGGTATCTGGCTCAGTAGGATATGCCCAGAAAAGCCATAATAGTGCTGTCTCCCACCTTCAGAATGTTCTAGAGATTGTCCAAGCTTTCCACTTAGTGTCTCCAGGGGAACAATGGTCTTATTCTATGTCAAGGGTTACAGAGAGGTGGTATCTGAAACAGCTCAGAATTATCAATAGCTCCCATAGGTAAGGCCAAAGGTGATTTATAGTATATTTCTATACAAAGGTGATGTATAGTATAGTATATAGTAAAGGTGGTTTTGCAACAACTTCTCAGAAAACTCTCCAGGTTCTACCTTTTACCTTTTCTTCTATTTTTCTCACTCAGAAAACCTACTTTTCTTGCCTTGCTCTTGTGATTTTCCACACTGTTGTCTGGTAACTGGTTTCTTTTTCTCCGCATTGTTTGCACTAGTTGGATTGTCTGCTTGAGCTCTCTCTTTCGATTTCACTCCTGAGTATATCCTTTCAGATCTTTTTATCTCCACATTTTGTAGCCCATGAGTTGGTCACTACCTACTCAGCTCTGACATTAAGAATTCCAACATAAATTTAAGATAATGGACCTTCACTTTTTCCAGAGAGAAAAAAGTTATGATACAGACACCTAAATAACCCCCCCACCACCCCAAGCAAAGAAGGGCTGCTGGGATTTTACCAACAGACAAGTTTGGGATAGGAAATGGCTAACTTCAGGTGAGGGAAATAATAAAAATGATAACTCATATTTATAGTGTTTAATCTTATGAAACCCTTCCATAATATATTATTTCATTTGATTTTCACAATAAACCTGTAAGGTAAGTATTCACTCATTAAACAAATATTGAAGACCTACTACGGACTGGGCAATGTTTGGTGATTTAGTATTGAACCAAGGAGTCAAAAACCACACCCTCTAAAGCATACATTTAAGTGGGAGGAAAGCAGAATATATATAAGTAAATTATTATAACGCAACAGGTACTATAGAGAAAATAAAGCTGGGAATGGGATGTGAAATTTTAAATAGGATCACTAGAAAAAGCCTCACTGAGAAGGTGCTATCTGATCAAGAGGAGACTAGTATAATAATTCAGGTGATAAATGATGGTGGCTCAGACCAAGTTGGTAGTGGTAGAGGTGGTGGAAACTGGTCAGAGTTTTGGACGTTTTGATGCAGAATTTATTACTGAATTGAATTTGGAAGAGAAGTCAAGTTTCCTTGACAGCTAGAAGATATACTGGTTATCCTCACTTTGTAGCCAAAGGAAGGACAAGGAGGCTCAGAGAGGTCAATTAGGTGACTTTCTTGAGGACACTCAGCTAGAATGAACTGAAATAAAGTTGCAAATTTAGATTTTCTAGCCCACCTGGAAGCCCTTGTATTAAGTCTTGAAGAAACAATAGGATCTTGAATGGTAGAGAGTTATGAGAGCATACTGGGCTAAGGGCATAGCCTAAGTGAATCCATTTCTAGGCTTCTAATCTATTGATGGCATTTTTATTAGTGAGGTTCCTATGATGAATGCTGAATCACTCAAAGCAGAGGAAGAGAAAGATTAATGACAAAAAAGAGAGAGAGAGAGAAAGAAATAAAGCAAAGGAATCAAGCCTGAAACCAAAAGATGATAGTCAGATGAAAGATACTAATACAAACAGATCAGGCAAAAGCAGTGACAGATCACACTGAACAGAAACTAGTCAAAAAGCTGGTGTCTACTGATTTGGAAACTTGTTGTTCACAGTTCAGACAGTGAACTGACAAAGACAGAAAGTAGTGAGGGGACAGGCACAAGAAATCGATTTGCAACTCTCTTTAAGTGAGGCAGAATAAGAAGGTGATATCACAGAGGCCAAAAATTTTAAAGAAAGAAAGAAAAGAAAGAACGAAGAAAGAAAGAAAGAAAGAAAGAAAGAAAGAAAGAAAGAAAGAAAGATCTTCATAAGAGCTTTGACTCAACCAAAAAAATAAATAAAAAGAAGAGAATGAGACAAAAATCAAGGCCTGTGGGATTACAAGAAGAACCCATCAGTTATTTCTTGTTTATGGCTTTCCTATACCTCTTCTATGGGCAAAGCTCTATGCTCAGCACTTCAGGGGTATAGAGCAATTGATAGGACATGGTTTCCACCTTAAAGTAACTTGTTGAGGAAGAGGAAGATCAAAGGAGACAGAACACAGAACGATGTTATTGTCTACTCTGTAGCTAGGACTACTTCTCTTAGAAATCATTTCAAAAATCCATTACGTTGGACTGCAAAAGTGGTACTTTGGATTGGATGACAGAAGGGACTTTCTGCTCACTGATTTGCCTCATGCCTTTCCTTCCAGTGTGAAGGCTTCTGGATTGTTGACTAAAACCAAAGAATTCCACTGACAGAAAGGGAGACTGAGCTGGTAAAAATCCCATTGGGAAATCCCACCAGAGCTTGACTAAAACATTAATGCTAATTATGTCCTTATAACCTCATTAGAAAGGCATAAAAGGTAATGTTCTGATATTCCAGAAGTTCTTTCCAGTGTCTATCCTAAATACCTTCTGTTATTATTCCCTTCTGTCATGTTTTCAGAGATAGTGGTGACCATCTGGTGATCCTAAACAACCATCATTACATGGAAACACTGTTTTGGTTATTTGAAAATGAATTTTTAAGTTACTTATGTATTATTGATATCAGAAAAGTTTGTTCTTTTTCCCCCCACCCTCATGTGATAAGTGGGGAAACTTTTGTGCTATAAGACAAAGTACTTATTTGATGTTATGTGATAAATTGGTGCTAAAGCCAAAGACATAATTTAATCTCTGCAATCCTGACCTTAGTTATATTCTAGCTGTCTAGATCTATGCTTTCTCTAACAGTGGTTGGTAGCTCTCTACTTCTCCACATTAATAGGATCCCTGGAAAGAAAGATCTAAAGAAGAGTTATAGCAGGAAGGAGCTATATTAATAGAAAATTTGTGGTAACAGGTAGGTCTCAGATCCATTAAAAGGAAGACTATAAAAGAGAACTGCAGATAACTTATTTATAGAAATGGCAAGCAATTGCAAGAACTATTATTATAAGGGTGAGTTAAAAATGGATCTTCTGTTCATGTATCAAATTAGAGAGAGTGACTAAAATGTGGAAATATTGGTGATGGATGAGAGGGTGAAAATCCATGAATGTGTGACAATGTGGAAGATGGAGTATGACATGTAATGTACTCAGAAGATGAATCAGCTCAAAGGCAGCTTATTGGCAGGATGATTGCTAGCAAAGTTAGTTTGTGAGAAGAGTCCATGGTAGCTAGCTCTGCTATGACTAGATACATATGCAATACTTTATACATCCTGTCTTCTGTACTTATTTTCCTGGGATGCCCTCTGCCATCCTTTCTGTTTATCAAATACTTACTTTTCCTCTGACATACACATATTTTCCTTTTCAAAGCATTTTCTGGTTCTCTATTCCACTGGCTACACCCCTCATTGCTCTCTCAGTACCACACATATACTTCTATTGTCTTTATCACACACTATTGTAATTTTATGTTTACAAGTATCAGTTTTGCTCACCACATTTAGCTTATTTTTAATTAAAGTATAGTTGACACACAATGTTACATTGGGTGTACAACATAATGATTCATGTCTGTATGCTATGCTATGTTCACAAGTATAGCTACCATCTGTCACCATACAAAACTATTACAATACCATTGACTATATTCCCTATTCTGTACCTTTTATCATTCCATAACTGGCTTATTCATGACTTATTCATTCCATAACTGGAAGCCTGTATGTTCCACCCTCCTTCACCCATTCTGCCCAGCCTTCCACCCCCTTCCCTTCTGACAACCATCAGTTTATTCTCTGTATTTAGGGTTCTATTTCTGCTTTTTGTTTTTGTTTATTTATTTTTAGACTCCACAATAAGTGAAATCATATAGTACTTTTCTTTCTCTATTTGACTAATTTATCATAATACCTATATTTAGCTTCTTGAGGGCAGGAATCATATATTGCTCATTTGTGTCTATCCAGGGCCCCCAAACCAGGAGATCTATAAATATTGGTTGAATTAAGTAAATGAATGAAGCTGTCAAACTGGCCATTCTTCAGAGTAATGATTTATTTTAAAAGTAAAATCTTATCATTTCCCTGCTTCAAAACCTTCTGATAACTTCAAAACACACTTTGAATAAAACTCAAGTCCTTATCATGACTTAAAAGGTCTGCATGATCTGGTTTCTGCCCACCTCTACAGTTTCATGATCTCCTTGGTCTCTTTTTTATTATGTTCCAGCCCCAGTAGCTGTTTTATTGTTTGTCTCTGTAATCGAGGCCTTTATCAACCCCAGATTCTTTACATATGCTGCTCCCTCCATCTGAGCAATGCTGGTGAATATTCACTTATTCTTTAGGTCTTGGCTTAAATGGCACTGTATCAGAGAGGTATTCTCTGATTCCTTCTCCTGAATCTGAATTTGGTTGTACTGTTATTTTATTTCACATCACGGTTTGTAATTAGAAATTGTGATTCCTTTAATGTTGTTCCCTCCCATGCACCAGATTATAAATATAAAGTAGAATTTTTTGCCATTTTATTTACTAATCTAACCTCAGCACCAAGCACAATGGTTGACACATAGCTGGTGATCAAAAGAAGTATTCAATGAAAAGATGGATAGGCAGGTATATAAATGGAAAAATGTCAGGCATATCTGCTTTTAAGTCACCTGGGTGACCTCTGAGTCAGTCATTCTTAACACTGATCAAGTAGAGCAGGAATCAATCTTCTCAAGGCTCTATAATCTTCAATAGCTTGTTATTCTTCCACCTCCCACCCCCACCCTGACCAACCTGATAAAGGCTTTGACTAAAACAAAATAAAACACATTTCTTCTCTGCTGCTTGATTATTTGTGGCTAAGTCTGTTCATTTACTAAGCACCTGGTAATCATCTACTTGATCATAAATTGTTTCATTTTTGCCTGTTCCAGAGTCCTCTCTAGTGTGGAGGTTAAGACGTGGTTGAAAGGAATTGGAGATTTCAAGGTGGAGAATAAAAAAAAAGGATAAAACACAGGGAGATTACTTTCCTGCAACCCTTCTAGGCAGGGACTCATAAAGTTAAAGCAGTAGTTCCCAAACTTAGCCGCATATTAGGTTCACCTACAAAGCTTTTAAATTTTTTGGTGTCCTGGTTCTACCCTAGGCCAGTTAAATCAGAACACCTGGGGATAGGAGCCAGGGATCAATATTTCTGTTATGGTAAAATACAAGGAATCAGTGTTTTTTAAGGATACCCAAGGGATTACAGTGTTCATCAAAATTTGGGCACTTCTGGCTTGAAGATGTCCTGGCCTCACTGTTGATATGATACATGACTCTCTGTATTAGCCTTTAGGTATCTCCTCGGTCTAACTCCAGATCCAAACCAACTCTGTGGAGATTTATATTAAACCCTAATTTTATTCAACCTCTTGGGCAGAAAATCAAACCAGTTAGGATTTGTAGTCTTCTTGTTGCCATATAGACTGTCTCTCCTCATCTGTCATTGATCCAGAAAATGTCCATAAGCATCTTCCCATTTTCTTAGGTGTTTATGCAAGAGAAACCACCTCACAATTTCCAATGACAAATAGTGCGATTTACACAAACTACACACCTTCATTTCAAACACACTGACTTCTCTCTCTCTTTCCCCACCATAAATTAATTAAGTTAAACAGTGTGACAATTCCCCAAAAACTTAAGCATAGAATTATTTTTTGAAAACACAATTTCACAAACCTAAGAGAATTGAAAATTAGTGGTCAAACAAAAGCTTGTACAAGAAAGTTCATAGAGCACTATATAAAATAACAAAAAGGCAGAAGCAGCCCAAATATTCATCAACAAATAAACAAATTGTATATATACATAATGGAATATTTTTCAGTCAGAAAAAGGAATAATATGCTGATATATGCTACAATATGGATGTACCTCCAAAACATTATACTAAGTGAAAGCATCCAGCCATAAAAGGTCACATATCATGTGATTCTATCTATATGAAATATCCAGAATAAGCAAATACATAGAGACAAAACACAGACTGATGGTTGCAAAAGACTGGGGAAAGGGAGGAATAGAAAGAAACTGTTCAATGGGTATGGGGTTTTACTTTGAGTGATGAAAGATTTTGGAAGTAGGTAGAGGTGGTGGTTGCACAACATGGTGAATGTACTAAATGTCATTGAATTGTTCACTTTAAAGTGGTTAATATTATGCTATGTGGATTTTACCTCAATAAATTATTTAAAATAAATAAGACTTAGGTTTAAGTATTAATTAGTCATCCCAATGGCTTTGCCTCCATCAACCACTACCAAATGGTTTGGAGTGGGATATGATTTATTATTATTCCCAAACCTACCTCCAGCATGGTTACTGTTTATTCTTTTTTACTTTTAGTTTTCACTTTATCTTGAGTTTCAGCTCTAGTATAGGTAGCAGTGGTAGAAGAGGAAATACACTGAACCAGAATTCAAGAGGCCAATGTTCTATTCCTGGAACTAGGTCAACTTGGGCATGTTTCTTTTCTTCCATGAGCCTTGGTTTCACCATCTATGACTTAGCACCCTCTCAGTGATGTTGTGAGAACAAAGTAAGACATGAAAGTAAATACTAAATAGACATGAAAATGTCCCACTACATGTCTAGGAAGGCTAACAAGGACACTGGGAATCTCCATTTTCTTTTCTAAATAGAGAATGAATTACTTCTTTACTAGTCGCAATTTGTAAATGAGTAATATATTCTTGGGTATATTTTTATCTTCACATCCTTTGAAGCAAATTTCCTAATGAGAAAATTGATTGTAATTGTTTTTTATTTAAAAAAATCAACACCAATCTTCTCTCTAAACAGACATATACACATAATACTATTTACATTTACACCGTTATCTTTTAAGAAAGCTCAAACACATAGCTTACCTGGACATTAAATTACTACTTAGGAAAAAAAAAGCAGAACAAAGGAACTCCCAAAAGATCAAGGAGTCCCTCTCCTTGTTTTCACTAAGTTTATTTCCCCTAACACAATCCAGACATCTTAGCTTTGGAAACTACCCTTTGTCTCATCTAGCTAATTGCCATATTTAATCTATAATATTTTATGAAAATACTACATCTTATTCATTCTTTTATACCTCAGAGCACCTAGAAGTACATCTGGCCTACAATAGGAACTTAGTAAATGAATTAAACAAATAATTCAATCTATCAATACCCCCAGAGCAGTGGTGGAAGGTATGATGCTCATTTTCTCATTGGTAGAAACTGCAACTACAGAGAGGCTAGGAAATTGTCCCAAAACCATGGAAAATATTCTCACTTCAACTGTGCTCTGTTATAATCAATGCTTTGGGAAAATAGATCAAACGGTTACATAGGATAATTTCCTTATTAAAGTTAAGTCAATCCATAGTAAAATTCCAAATCAGATTAGTACACAAAACACCATGAATATTGGAAAAAGATAATTACTAGCAGGAGCTACCATGAGTTCACTAAAAATAAATTATGCCAAGGCTATCGCTTATGGAAAATGAAATTGGCACATTGGAGAGAGGATCTGTTGAAAAGGTGTATCTGAATTTCATCAAGGCACTAACAAACTCTATTGTACATTTATAAGGCCATAAGAAAAAAAAACTGATTGGAATATATTTATGCATATCTTTAGCTGGTAAACATATCCAAAGATTCCATTTATCAGGTCAATGTCAAACATTTTAGTCTCTGACTGATGATTAAAACAAGATTTTTTCCTTAAATAATTCAAGAATTGTGTTTTTAAAAAACTAAATATTGACACAAAAATGAACACATAGATCAATGGAACAGAACAGAGAGCCTAGAAACAAACTCATGCATACACGGTCAATTAATTATAACAAAGGAGCCAACAATATACATTGGGAAATGGATAGTCTCCTCAATAAATGGTTTTAGAAACACTGGAAAACCACATGCAAAAGAATAAATCTGGATCCCATCTTACACCATACACAAAAATGGACTCAAAGTGAATTAAAGATGTAAATATAAGCCCTAAAACAATAAAACCTCTATGAGAAAACATAGGGGGTAAGCTACTTAACACTGATCTTGGCAAAGAATTTTTTTGGAATTTGACATCAAAAACAAAGGCAATAAAAGCAAAAATATACCCAGAGAAAATGGTGGAGTAGGAGAACCTCAAGCTCACCTCATCCCATGGATACAACTAAACGTCAGTATCAGTGTAAATAATTCAGAAAACCAGGAAGACTGTCAGAACAGACTCTCCACAGCTAAATGTAGAGAAGAGCCCACACTGAAGAGGGTAGGAAGGGCAGAGATGTGGTGGGGAGCTAAACAGACCTGCAGGACTATCCACAGGAGGGAGGAATGCTGTGGATATGGAGAGGGGAAGAGAAACCAGCTCTCACACCAGGAGGCCCAGATGGGGAAGACAAATCCCCAATAACATTTGGCTTTGAAAAACAGAGGGGCCTAATATTGCAAGTTTTTAAATCATCTTAAAACTTGGAAATTTAAAAATCAGTGGGCTCATTGCAACACACGCAATGAGCATCAGGTGTTATACACAAGCAATGAATCATGGAACACTACATCAAAAACTAATGAAGTACTGTATGGTGACTAACATAACATAAAAAAATAGGAAAATAAAAAATAAAATAAAATAATAAAATAAAAATCAGTGGGCTGCTAGAAGAGCCAAAAGGGTAAGAGGAAACTGAGTCCCTGCCTTAAAGAGACAACACAACAAAAAGCCCACGTAGATACAGTATAGAAGCAGCAATTTGAAAAATGAATGGGGTATACAGGAGGGAGATTTGTTTACTAATCTCAGATCATGTGCTGGAGGGGCAGGTATTGTTAGGATACTTCTTCAGGAACAAAGGAGCTGGCAGTGCCATTTCCCTCCTCTGTCACCCAGCGCAAACACATGGACACCCATACGAACCAGTGCATCACCAACACTTGCTACCTAGTTCATTAACAGTTCACCATTTCTTCACATTCTTCTGCAGACATACCTCTTGTCCCAGGCCATGACTCTCTGTCTCCTCCCACAGGGGACCCCCACAGACCTTGATAACACCATCTGCCCACCCCCTTCAACTTGGTCTGCCCAAGTCCCTTGTGGCTGAAGGTCCCTTCCGGATGGCTTGGACCTTGCTAGCACAGTGTGTCTTGCCCTGCATTTTCCTGCAGCGCACAGCTACCGCATATCTGGCAAATAATGCCTGTTCATACTCAACCTAAGCCCAAGGCAGCCTCAGACTGGCCCACTAACAACACAGGGACCAAACATTGCCAAAAACAGGCAAAAAGAACCATGCAGACAACTGGACTGAAGGCAAAAGTGGCTCAGCCACAACAACAGGGCATATGCAACACACATAGGAGACATCTCTTAAGTGCCAAGTTCTGGTGACATGAAAAATTGCACTGCAGGGCACTTCAAGACTTCTTTTTCATAAGACCACTACTTTCAAGAGCAGGAGATGTACCTGATATTCCTAATACACAGAAACAGACACAGAGAATTAGACAAAATGAGAAGACAGTAGAATATGTCCCAGATGAAAGAACAGGACAAAATCACAACAAGAGATCTAAGCAAAAGAAAGATAAGTAACATGCCTGATAGAGAATTTAAAATAATGGTCATAAAGACACTCACTGGACATGAGAAAAGAGTGGAAGACCTCAGTGAGACCCTTAACAAAGAGATAGGAAACATAAAAAGGAACCAATCAGAGATGTAGAGCTCTATAAATGCAACTAAAAATACACTAGATAGAACAAAGAGTAGACAAGAGGAAGAACAAATCAGCAACCTGGAGGACAGAGTAAAGGAAAGCAATCAAGCTAAATAAGAGAGAGAGAAAAATAATAAAAAAATGAAAACAGACTTAGGGAACTCAGCAAAACCATCAAGCACATCCATCCGAATTAGAGGGATCCCAGAAGGAGAAGAGAGAAAAAAGGAGGCAGAAATTTAATTGAAGAAATAATAGCTGAAAATTTCCCAAATCTGGGAAAGAAAACAGAAATCCAAATACAGGAAGCATCAGCAATCCCCAAGAAAACCAACCCAAGGAGGTCTACCCCAAGACACATAGCAATTAAAATGGCAAAAAATAGTGATAAAGAGAGAATTTTAAAAGCAGCAAGACAAAGAAAACATTTACATACAAGGGAAACCCCATAAGGCTTTCAGGTGATTTTTCAGCAGAAACATTGCCAGCCTGAAGAGAGTGGCATGATTTATTCAAATTGCTGGAAGAAAGAAACCTGCAGCAAGAATAGCTAACAAGGCCATCGTGTAGAATAGGAGAGGTAAAGAGTTTCCTGGACAAACAAAAGTTAAAGGAATTCATAAACACTAAACCAGCCCAACAAGAAATGTTAAAGGGAACTCTTTGAGTGGAACAGAAAGGCCATAAGTAGGAGTAAGAAAAGTAGGAAACACAAAACCAATAAAATTATATCTAAAAAAATCAGGCAAGGGACTCACAAAATAAAAGGTTGTAAACTCTGACACCATATACCTTAAACATGGAGGAGAATGAGTAGCAAAGAATGGATTCAAACTTAAGGAACCATCAACTTAATATGGAATGCTATATGCATAAGATGATATACAAACCTAATAATAGGCACAAATCAAAAACCAGTAATAGATATGAAAAACATAAACAGGAGGGAACCCAAGTATATCACTAAAGGAAGCCAACAAAACATGAGAGAAGACAGCAAGAGAAGAAATGAAGAGAGAACTACAAAAACTACCATAAAACAAATAACAAAATGGCAATAAATACTTACCTATCAATAATAACTTTGAACGTAAATGGACTATATGGTCCAATTAAAAGACATAAGGTGACAGAATGGATTAAAAAAGCAAGACCCATCTATATGCTGCCTATAAGAGGCATATTTCAGACCTAAAGACACAGGCAGATTGAAAGTGAAGGGATGGAAAAACAATTGTCAGGCAAATGGAAGTGAAAATAAAGCCAGGTAGCAATATTTACATTGGACAAAATAGATGTTATTTTTTATTGAAGTTTTTATTTTAATGCCAGTTAGTTAATATACAGTGTTATATTAGTTTCAAGTATACAGTGTAGTAATTCAACAGGTCCATACATCACGCTGTGCTCATTAGGACAAGTGTACTCCATAATCCCCATCACCTATTTAACCAATCCACCCACCCCCTCGCCCCTCTCGTAACCATGAAATTGTTCTCCATAATTAAGAGTCTGTTTCTTGCTTTACCTCTCTCTCCCCCTCTCCCTCTCCCACTCCCTCTCTTTCTCTCCACCCCTCATTTTTTTCCTTTGCTTGTTTGTTTTATCTTTGAAAGACAGTGATTTTTTAATTCTATTTAATATCTTTTTTCTTTCAAATTTTTATTTTAATTCTAGCTAGTTAACAAATAATATTGTTTCAGGTGTAGAATTTAGATATTAATCACTTACATACAACACCCAGTGCTCATTACAAGTACCCCGCTTAATCCCCATCACCTATTTAACATGTAGCCTCCACCCCACCCCAACTACCACCCCTCCAGTAACCTTCAGTTTGTTCTCTATATATTTTGATGTAGTATTCCATGATTCATTGTTTGTGTATAACACCCAGTGCTCCATGCAGTACATGCCCTCCATAATACCCATCACTGGGTTAAGCCAAAGCCCCACCGACCTCCCCTCTAAAACCCTTAGTTTGTTTCTCAGAGTCCATAGAATCTCATGCTTAGTCTCCCCCTCAGATTCCCCCTCCTTCGTTTTTCCCTTGCTACTATCTTCTTTTTTTTTTTTAACATATAATGTATTATTTGTTTCAGAGGTACAGGTCTGTGATTCAACAGTCTTACACAATTCACTGCACTCATCATAGCACATACCCTCCCCAATGTCTACCACCCAGCCACCCCATGCCTCCCAACCCCCACTACTTCAGCAACGCTCAGGTTGTTTCCTAAGATTAAGAATTCCTCATATCAGTGAGATCATATGATACATATCTTTCTCGGATTGACTTATTTCACTAAGCATAATAGCCTCCAGTCCATCCACGTCATTGCAAATGGCAAGCTTTCACTTTTTTGATGGCTGCATAATATTCCATTGTATATATACCCCACATCTTCTTTATCCATTCATCTGTCGATGGACATCTTAGCTCTTCTGATACTTACGCTATTGTGGACATTGCTGCTATAAACATCAGGGTGCACATACACCTTTGGATCCCTACATTTATATCTTTGGGGTAAATACCCAGTAGTGCAATTGCTGAGTACTATGGTAGCTCTATTTTCAATTTATTGAGGAACCTCCATACTATTTTCCAGAGTGGCTGTACCACCTTGCACTCCAACAACAGTGTAGGAAGAGCCCCTTGCTCCACATCGCTGCCAACATCTGTCATTTCCTGACTTCTTAATTTTAGCCATTCTGACTGGTATGAGGAGGTATCTCATTGAGGTTTTGATTTGGATTTCCCTGACGCCGAGCGATGTTGAACACTTTTTCATGTGTCTGTTGGCCATTTGGATGTCTTCCTTGGAAAAATGTCTGTTCATGTATTCTGTGCATTTCTTGATTGGATTATTTGTTTCTGGGTGTTGAGTTTGATAAGTTCTTTATAGATTTTGGATACTAGCCCTTTATCTGATATGTCATTTGCAAATACCTTCTCCCATTCTGTTGGTTATCTTTTGGTTTTGTTGACTGTCTCTTTTGCTATGCAAAAGCCTTTTATCTTGATGAAGTCCCAATAGTACATTTTTGCCCTTGCTTCCCTTGACTTTGGCAATGTTTCTAGGAAGAAGTTGCTGTGGCTGAGGTCGAAGAGGTTGCTGCCTGTGTTCTCCTTTAGGATGTTGATGAACTCCTGTCTCACGTGTAGGTCTTTCAACAATTTTCAGTCTATTTTTGTGTGTAGTGTAAGGAAATACTCCAGTTTCATTTTTCTGCATGGCACTGTTCAATTTTCCCAACACCATTTGTTGAAGAGACTGTCTCTTTTCCATTGGACGTTCTTTCCTGCTTTGTCGAAGATGAGTTGACCATAGAGTGGAGGGTCCATTTCTGGGCTCTCTGTTCTGTTCCACTGATCTATGTGTCTGTTTTTGTGCCAGTACCATACTGTCTTGATGATGACAGCTTCGTAATAGAGCTTAAAGTCTGGAATTGTGATGCCACCAGCTTTGCTTTTCTTTTTCAACATTCCTCTGTCTATTCGGGGTCTTTTCTGGTTCCATACAAATTTTAGGAATATTTCTTCCATTTCCTTGAAAAAAGTAGATGGTATTTTGATAGGGATTGCATTAAATGTGTAGATTGCAATAGATAGCATTGACATCTTCACAATATTTGTTCTTCCAATCCATGAGCATGGAACTTTTTCCATTTCTTTGTCTTCCTCAATATCATTCATGATTATTTTATACTTTTCTGAGTACAGATTCTTTGCCTCTTTGGTTAGGTTTATTCCTAGATATCTTATGGTTTTGGATGCAATTGTAAATGGGATCGACTCCTTAATTTCTCTCTTCTGTCTTGTTGGTGTATAGGAATACCACTGATTTCTGTACATTGATTTTATATCCTGCCACTTTACTGAATTCCTGTATGAGTGCTAGCAGTTTTGGGGTGTAATCTTTTGGTTTTTCCACATAAAATATCATATCATTTGCAATGAGTGAGAGTTTGACTTCTTCCATGCTGATTCAGATGACTTTTAGTTCTCTTTGTTGTCTGATTGCTGTGGTTAGGACTTCTAGTACCATGTTGAATAGCAGTGTTAATAGTGGACATCCCTGCCGTGTTCCTGACCTTAGGGGGAAAGCTCTCAGTTTTCCCCACTGAGAATGATATTCACTGTGGGTTTTTCATAGATGGCTTTTATGATATTGAGGTATGTACCCTCTATCCCTATACTCTTAACAATTTTGTTCAAGAATGGATGCCGTACTTTGTCAAATGCATTTTCTGCATCTATTGAGAGGATCATATGGTTTTTGTTCTTTCTTTTATTAATGTATTGTATCACATCGATTGATTTGCAGATGTTGAACCAACCTTGCAGCCCAGGGATAAATCCCACGTGGTCATGGTGAAAAATCCTTTTATTGTACTGTTGGATCCTATTGGCTAGTATTTTGGTGAGAATTTTTGCATCCATGTTCATCAGGGATAATGGTCTGTAATTCTCCTTTTTGATGGGGTTTTGTCTGGTTTTCAGATCAACGTAATGGTGACCTCATAAAACGAGTTTGGAAATTTTCCTTCCATTTCTATTTTTTGGAACAGTTTCAGAAGAATAGGTATTAATTCCTCTTTAAATATTTGGTATAATTTCCCTGGGAAGCCATCTGGCCCTGAGCTTTGGTTTGTTGGGAGATTGTTGATGACTGCTTCAATTTCTTTAGTGGTTATAGGTCTATTCAGGTTTTCTATTTCTTCCTGGTTCAGTTTTGGTAGTTGATACGTCTCTAGGAATGCATCCATTTCTTCCAGATTATCTAATTTGCTGGCATAGAGTTGCTCATAATATGTTCCTATAACTGTTTGTATTTCTTTGTTGTTGGTTGTGATCTCTCCTCTTTCACTCATGGTTTTATTTATTTGGGTAATTTCTCTTTTCTTTTTGATAAGTCTGGCCAGGGGTTTATCAATCTTATTAATTCTTTCAAAGCACCAGCTCCTAATTCCGTTGATCTGTTCTACTATTCTTTTGGTTTCCATTTCATTGTTTTCTGCTCTGATCCTTATTATTTCTCTTCTCCTGCTTGGTTTAGGCTTTATTTGCTGTTCTTTCTCCAGCCCCTTTAGGTGTAGGATTAGGTTATGTATTTGAGACCATTCTTGTTTCTTGAGAAAGGCTTGTATTGCTATATACATTCCTCTTAGGACAGCCTTTGCTGCATCCCAACGATTTTGAACAGTTGTGCTTTCATTTTCATTTGTTTTCATGAATTCTTTTAAGTCTTCTTTAATTTCCTGGTTGACCCATTCATTCTTTAGTAGGATGCTCTTTAGCCTCCATGTATTTGAGTTCTTTCTGACTTTCCTCTTGTGACTGAATTCTAGTTTCAAAGCATTGTGGTCCGAAAATATGCAGGGAATGATCCCAATCTTTTGGGACCATTTGAGACCTGATTTGTGACCTAAGATGTGATCTGTTCTGCAGAATGTTCCATGGGCACTAGAGAAGAATGTGTATTCTGTTGCTTTGGGATGGAATGTTCTGAATATATCTGTGAAGTCCATTTGGTCCAGTGTGTCATTTAAAGTCTTTATTTCCTTGTTGATCTTTTGCTTAGATGATCTGTCCATTTCAGTGAGGGGGCTGTTAAAGTCCCCCACTATTATTGTACTGTTGTCAATGTGTTTCTTTGCTTTTGTTATTAAGTGCCTTATATAATTGGCTGCTCCCATGTTCGGGGCATAGATATTTACAATTGTTAGATTTTCTTGTTGGATAGACCCTTTAAGTGTGATAGAATGTCCTTCCTCATCCATTATTATAGACTTTGGTTTGAAATCTAAGTTGTCTGATAGAAGGATTGCCACCCCAGCTTTCTTTTGGTGTCCATTAGCATGGTAAATGGTTTTCCACCCCCTCACTTTTTCAATCTGGGGGTGTCCTTGGGTCTAAAATGAGTCTCTTGCAGACAGCCTATCAATGAGTCTTGTTTTTTTATCCAATCTGATACCCTGTGTCTTTTGATTGGGGCATTTAGCCCATTTACATTCAGGGTAACTAGTGAAAGCTATGAATTTAGTGCCATTGTATTGCCTGTAAGGTGACTGTTACTGTATGTTGTCTGTGTTCATTTCTGGTCTATGTTCCTTTTAGGTTCTCTTTGCTTCGAGGACACCTTTCAATATTTCTTGTAAGGCTGGTTTTATGTTTGCAAATTCCTTTAGTGTTTGTTTGTCCTGGAAGCTTTTTATCTCTCCTTCTATTTTCAGTGACAGCCTAGCTGGATATAGTATTCTTGGCTGCATATTTTTCTCGTTTAGTGCTCTGAAGATATCATGCCAGTCCTTTCTGGCCTGCCAGGTGTCTGTGGATACATCTGTTGCCAATCTAATGTTTCTACCGTTGTAGATTACAGATCTCTTCTCCTGATCTGCTTTCAGGATTTTCTCTTTGTCTCTGAGACTTGTAAGTTTTACTATTAGATGTTGGGGTGTTGACCTATTTTTATTGATTTTGAGGGTAGTTCTCTGTGCCTCCTGGATTTTGATGCCTGTTTCCTTCCCCAAATCAGGGAAGTTCTCTGCTATAATTTGCTCCAATATATCTTCTGCCCCTCTCTCTCTTTCTTCTTCTGGTATCCTAGTCATTTTAATATTGTTTCATCTTATGGTATCACTTATCTCTCGAATTCTGCCCTCATGATCCAGTAGTTGTTTATCTCTCTTTTTCTCAGCTCTTTATTTTCCATCATTTGGTCTTCTATATCATCAATTCTCTGTTTTGTCTCATTTATCCTAGCAGTTAGAGCCTCCATTTTTGACTGACCTCATTAATAGCCTTTTGGATTTTGACTTGGTTAGACTTTAGTTCTTTTGTTTCTCTAATATCTTCCATGCTTTTTCAAGCCCAGCTAGTATCTTTATAATTGTTATTCTGAACTCTAGTTCTGACATTGTACTAATGTCCGTATTGATTAGGTCCCTGCCAGTCGGTACTACCTCTTGTTCTTTTTTTGTGGGGGATGATTTTTTTCTATCTTATCATTTTGTCCAAAGAATAGATGAATGAGAGAACAAAATGCTATGAGGGTAACAACAACCCCAAGAAAATATACACTAAGCAAATCAGAAGATACCTGAAATCAGGGGAAAAGAAAAGGAAAGAAAGAAAAAAGAAAAAAAAAGAATATGATCA
>NW_027397146.1:2024364-2027046 GCF_003265705.2 Callorhinus ursinus
AGAGAGGGGCAGAAGGTATATTGGAGCAAATTATAGCAGAGAACTTCCCTAATGTGAGGAAGGAAACAGGCATTAAAATCCAGGAGGCACAGAGAACCCCTCTCAAAATCAATAATAATAGGTCAACACCCCGACATCTAATAGTAAAACTTACGAGTCTCAGAGACAAAGAGAAAATCTTGAAAGCAGCTCGGGAGAAGAGATATGTAAACTACAATGGTAGAAACATTAGATTGGCAACAGAGCTATCCACAGAGACCCGGCAGGCCAGAAAGGACTGGCAAGATATCTTCAGAGCACTAAACGAGAAAAATATGCAGCCAAGAATACTATATCCAGCTAGGCTATCATTGAAAATAGAAGGAGAGATAAAAAGCTTCCAGAACAAACAAAAACTAAAGGAATTTGCAAACACGAAACCAGCCCTCCAAGAAATATTGAAAGGGGTCCTCTAAGCAAAGAGAGAGCCTAAAAGCAAAGATCAGAAATGAACACAGAAAACATACAGTAACAGTCACCTTACAGGCAATACAATGGCACTAAATTCATACCTTTCAATAGTTACCCTGAATGTAAATGGACTAAATGCCCCAATCAAAAGACACAGGCTATCAGATTGGATTAAAAAACAAGACCCATCCATCTCCTATCTGCAAGAGACTCATTTTAGACCCAAAGACACCCCCAGATTGAAAGTGAGGGGGTGGAAAACCATTTACCATGCTAATGGACACCAAAAGAAAGCTGGGGTGGCAATCCTTATATCAGACAAACTAGATTTTAAAACAAAGACTGTAATAAGAGATGAGGAAGGACACTATATCCTACTTAAAGGGTCTATCCAACAAGATCTAACAATTGTAAATATCTATGCCCCGAACATGGGAGCAGCCAATTATATAAGGCACTTAATAACAAAAGCAAAGAAACACATTGACAACGATACAATAATAGTGGGGGACTTTAACACCCCCCTGACTGAAATGGACAGATCATCTAAGCAAAAGATCAACAAGGAAATAAAGACTTTAAATGACACACTGGACCAAATGGACTTCACAGACATATTCAGAACATTCCATCCCAAAGCAACGGAATACACATTCTTCTCTAGTGCCCATGGAACATTCTCCAGAATTGATCACATTCTAGGTCACAAATCAGGTCTCCCCCGGTACCAAAAGATTGGGATCATTCCCTGCATATTTTCAGAACACAATGCTTTGAAACTAGAACTCAACCACAAGAGGAAAATCGGAAAGAACTCCAATACATGGAGGCTAAAGAGCATCCTACTAAAGAATGAATGGGTCAACCAAGAAATTAAAGAAGAATTAAAAAAATTGATGGAAACCAATGAAAATGAAAACACAACTGTTCAAAATCTTTGGGATACAGCAAAGGCAGTCCAGAGAGGAAACTATATAGCAATACAAGCCTTTCTCAAGAAACAAGAAAGGTCTCAAATACACAACCTGACTCTACACCTAAAGGAGCTGGAGAAAGAACAGCAAATAAAGCCTAAACCCAGCAGGAGAAGAGAAATCATAAAGATCAGAGCAGAAATCAATGAACTAGAAACCAAAAGAACAGTAGAACAGATCAACGAAACTAGGAGCTGGTTCTTTGAAAGAATTAAGATTGATAAACCCCTGGCCAGACTGATCAAAAAGAAAAGAGAAATGACCCAAATCAACAAAATCATGAATGAAAGAGGAGAGATCACAACCAACACCAAAGAAATACAAATAATTATCAGAACATATTATGAGCAACTCTATGCCAGCAAATTAGAGAACCTGGAAGAAATGGGTGCATTCCTAGAGATGTATCAACTACCAAAATTGAACCAGGAAGAAATAGAAAACCTGAACAGACCTATAACCACTAAGGAAATTGAAGCAGTCATCAAAAATCTCCCAAGAAACAAAAGCCCAGGGCCAGATGGCTTCCCAGGGGAATTCTATCAGACATTTCAAGAAGAATTAATACCTATTCTCCTGAAACTGTTCCAAAAAATAGAAAGGGAAGGAAAACTTCCAAACTCATTTTATGAGGCCACCATTACCTTGATCCCAAAACCGGACAAAGACCCCATCAAAAAGGAGAATAACAGACCAATATCCTTGATGACCATGGATGCAAAAATTCTCACCAAAATACTAGCCAATAGGATCCAACAGTACATTAAAAGGATTATTCACCAGGACCAAGTGGGATTTATCCCTGGGCTGCAAGGCTGGTTCAACATCCGCAAATCAATCAACGTGATACAATACATTAACAAAAGAAAGAACAAGAATCATATAATCCTCTCAAGAAATGCAGAAAAAGCATTTGACAAAGTACAGCATCCTTTCTTGATCAAAACTCTTCAGAGTATAGGGATAGAGGGTACATACCTCAATATCATAAAAGCCGTCTATGAAAAACCTACAGTGAATATCATTCTCAATGGGGAAAGGCTGAGAGCTTTTCCCCTAAGGTCAGGAACGCGGCAGGGATGTCCACTATCACCACTGCTATTCAACATAGCATTAGAAGTCCTAGCCACAGCAATCAGACAACAAAAAGAAATCAAAGGCATCCAAATCGGCAAAGAGGAAGTCAAACTCTCACTCTTTGCAGATGATATGATACTGTATGTGGAAAACCCAAAAGACTCCACCCCAAAACTGCTAG
>NW_027397146.1:2027146-2104259 GCF_003265705.2 Callorhinus ursinus
AATGGGGAAAGACTGAGAGCTTTTCCCCTAAGGTCAGGAACGCGGCAGGGATGTCCACTCTCACCACTGTTATTCAACATAGTATTAGAAGTCCTAGCCACAGCAATCAGACAACAAAAAAAAATCAAAGGCATCCAAATCGGCAAAGAGGAAGTCAAACTCTCACTCTTTGCAGATGATATGATACTCTATGTGGAAAACCCAAAAGACTCCACCCCAAAACTGCCAGAACTCATACAGGAATTCAGTAAAGTAGCAGGCTATAAAATCAATGCACAGAAATCAGTGGCATTCCTATACACCAACAACAAGACAGAAGAGAGACAAACCAAGGAGTCTATCCCATTTACAATTGCACCCAAAACCATTAGATACCTAGGAATAAATCTAACCAAAGAGGCAAAGGATCTGTACTCAGAAAACTATAAAATACTCATGAAAGAAATTGAAGAAGACACAAAGAAATGGAAAAATGTTCCATGCTCATGGATTGGGAGAATCAACATTGTGAAGATGTCAATGCTACCTAGAGCAATCTACACATTCAATGCAATCCCCATCAAAATACCATCCACTTTTTTCAAAGAAATGGAACAAATAATCCTAAAATTTGTATGGAACCAGAAGAGACCCCGAATAGCCAGAGGAATACTGAAAAAGAAAAGCAAAGCTGGCGGCATCACAATTCCGGACTTCCAGCTCTATTACAAAGCTGTCATCATCAAGACAGTATGGTACTGGCACAAAAACAGACACATAGATCAATGGAACAGAATCGAGAGCCCAGAAATGGACCCTCAACTCTATGGTCAACTTATTTTTGACAAAGCAGGAAAGAATGTCCAATGGCAAAAAGACAGTCTCTTCAACAAATGGTGTTGGGAAAATTGGACAGCCACATGCAGAAGAATGAAACTGGACCATTTCCTTACACCACACACAAAAATAGACTCCAAACGGTTGAAAGACCTAAATGTGAGACAGGAGTCCATCAAAATCCTAAAGAACACAGGTAGCAACCTTTTCGACCTTAGCCGCAGCAACTTCTTCCTAGAAACATCGCCGAAGACACGGGAAGCCCGGGCAAAAATGAACTATTGGGATTTCATCAAGATAAAAAGCTTTTGCACAGCAAAAGAAACAGTCCACAAAACCAAAAGACAACCGACAGAATGGGAGAAAATATTTGCAAATGACATATCAGATAAAGGGCTAGTATCCAAAATCTATAAAGAACTTATCAAACTCAACACCCAAAGAACAAAGAATCCAATCAAGAAATGGGCAGAAGACATGAACAGACATTTCTCCAAAGAAGACATCCAAATGGCCAACAGGCACATGAAAAAGTGCTCAACATCGCTCGGCATCAGGGAAATCCAAATCAAAACCTCAATGAGATACCACCTCACACCCGTCAGAATGGCTAAAATTAACTAGTCAGGGAACAACAGATGTTGGCGGGGATGTGGAGAAAGGGGAACCCTTCTACACTGTTGGTGGGAATGCAAGCTGGTGCAACCACTCTGGAAAACAGTATGGAGGTTCCTCAAACAGTTGAAATTAGAGCTACCGTTCGATCCAGCAATTGCACTACTGGGTATTTACCCCAAAGATACAAATGTAGGGACCCGAAGGGGTACGTGCACCCCAATGTTTATAGCAGCAATGTCCACAATAGCCAAACTGTGGAAAGAGCCAAGATGCCCATCGACAGATGAATGGATAAAGAAGATGTGGTATATATACACAATGGAATATTATGCAGCCATCAAAAGGAATGAGATCTTGCCATTTGCAACGACGTGGATGGAACTGGAGGGTGTTATGCTGAGTGAAATAAGTCAATCAGAGAAAGACATGTATCACATGACCTCACTGATATGAGGAATTCTTAATCTCAGGAAACAAACTGAGTGTTACTGGAGTGGTTGGGGGTGGGAGGGATGGGGTGGCTGGGTGATAGACATTGGGGAGGGTATGTGCTACGGTGAGTGCTGTGAATTGTGCAAGACTGTTGAATCACAGATCTGTACCTCTGAAACAAATAACGCAACATATTTTAAGAAAAAAGAAAAAGAAGAAGATAACAGGAGAGGAAGAAAAGGGGAGTATGTCAGAGGGGGAGACGAACCATGAGAGATGATGGACTCTGAAAAACAAACTGAGGGTTCTACAGGGGAGGGGGGTAGGGGGTTGGGTTATCCTGGTGATGGGTATTGAGGAGGGCACGTTCTGCATGGAGCACTGGGTGTTATGAACAAACAATGAATCATGGAACACTGCACCAAAAACTAATGATGTAATATATGGTGATTAACATAACAATAAAAAAATTAAAAAAATGGGCCCCTACCTTATACTTATCACAAAAATTAAATTGAAATGGATTGAAGATTTAAATGCAAGACTTAAAACCATAAAATTTCTAGAAGAAAACATGGGGGAAAAGATCCTTGACATTGATCTATGCAATGATTTCTTGGATAAGTCACCAAAATAGAAGAAACAAGAACAAAATAAAGAAGTGGGACTGCATTAAACTAAAAGGCTTCTGCTCAGCAAAGGAAACAATAAATAAATTGAAAATATAACCCACAGAATGGGAGAAAATATTCACAAACCATATACTGAATAGGGGACTAGCATCCAAAATATATAACAAATCCCTACAACTCAATAACAAAAGAGAAAACAATCCAATTAAAAATGGGAAAAGGACCTGAATAGATATTTTTCTGAAGAAGACATACAAATGGCCAAAAGGCATGTGAAAAATCAACATCACTGATCATCAGGGAAATGAAAATGAAAAGGACAATGAGATATCAACTCACACCTGTCAGAATGGCTAAAATCAAAAACTCAAGAAACAACAAGTACTGGCAAGGATCCAGTAATTGTACTACTTGGTATTTAGCCCCAAAATACACAAACACTAATTCAAAGGGATAAAGCCTTTGTTTATTGCAGCATCACTTACAATAGCCAAATTGTGGAAACAGCTCAAGTTTCCATCAATAGATGAATGCATAAAGATGTGGGGTGTGTATACACACACACACACACACAGTGGAAAACTAGTTAGCCATAAAAAAGAATGAAATATTGTCATTTGCAAAAACATGGGTGGATCTGGGGAGTATAAGGCTAAGTGAATTAAGTCAGTCACAGAAAGACAAATACCATATGATTTCACTTATATGTGGAATTTAAGAAACAAAACAAATGAACAAAGAAAAAAGAAACAAACCAAAAAAATAGTCTTTTAACTATAGAGAGCAAACAGATAGTTACCAGTGGGGAGGTTGGTAGGGGGATGGGTGATGGGGATTAAGAGTACACTTCTCATGATGAGGAGTGAGTAATGTATAGAATTGTTGAATCACTGGGTGCCCAGGTGGCTCAGTCAGTTAAGTGTCTGACTCATGGTTTTAGCTCAGGTCATGATCTCAGGGTTGTGGGATTGAGCCCTGCCTCAGGCTCCATTCCCTCTCCCTCTGCCCCTCTCCTGCTCTCTCTCTCTCTCTCTCTCTCTCTCTTTCTCTCTCTCTCTCTTAAATAAATAAATAAATAATAAAAACTTTAAAAACAAAAGAACTGTTGAATCACTATATTGTACACTTGAAACTGATATAACACTGTATATTAAGTATACTGGAATAAAATTTAAAAAAATAAAAAAAGCAAAATAAGCAAGTGGAACTACATCCAACTAGCCTCTGCACAGCAAAGGAAACAGTCAGTAAAATGAAAGGCAACCTATGGAATAGGAGATAATATATGTAAATCATATATATGATAAAGGGTTAATATCTGAAGTAATTCACACAACTCAATAGCAAAAAAAAAAAAAACAATTTAAAAATGGCCAAAGAAACTGACTCAACATTCTCCCAAAGAAGACATACAAATGGTCAATAGATAATGTAAAAGGCACAACTTACTGGGGAAATGCAAATCAAAAACCACAATGAGATATCACACTTGTTAATATGGCTATCATCAAAAAGATAAGAGAGAACAAATTTTGGCAAGGATATGGAGAATAGGGAACCCTTTTGCACTGTTGGTACAAATGCAAGTTGGTGTAGCCAGTACAGAATACAGTATGGAGGGCTCTCAAAAAATTAAATATAGAACCACCATATGATCTATCAACCCCATTTCTGGATGTGTTTGAAGGAAATGAATTTAATATCTGGAAGAAATAACTGTACCTCCATGTTCACTGTAACATTATTCATAATAGCCAAGACATGGAAACAACCTGTGTCCATTAGGAGATGAATGGATAAAGAAGATGTAATACACACACACACGGGACTACTATTCAGCCATTAAAAGATAGGAAATCCTGCCCTTTCAACAATATGGATGGATCTTGAGGGCATTATGGTAAATGAAATAAGTCAGAGAAAGACAAATACTGCCTGGTATCACTTATACATGGAATCTAAAAAAAAAAGAAAGAAAATGTCAAACTCATGGAAAAAGAGAGTAGAAAAGTAGTTGCCCAAGGCTGGGGGTGGAGGAAATAGAGAGAGGTTGGAAAAAGGGTACAAATTTTTACTTATAAGACAAATTAGTTCTGAAGATCTAATGTAAAACATGGTGACTATAGTTGATAACACTGTATTGTAGAATTGAAATTTGCTAAGAGAGTAGAATTTAAGTATTTTCACAATGCCCCTCAGAAAAAGATAACATAAATAAGCTAATGGATGTGTTAATTAACTAGATGGGAAAAATCCTTTCACAATATATATGTATATCAAATAATCACAATGTATACTTTAAATATTTTATAATTTTGTCATTTATATTTCAATAAAGCTGGCAAAAACTTAAAAGATGTAGAAGACATGCTGATTCAAATACAGAGATAACATTAAGCTAGAAGAGATAGTCAATAAATTAAATAGCATAACTAAAACTTCAAAAGTTTTATGTGAGTTGAAATAAGAGAGAAATATATAGGATGAAATTTAATAAGGATAAATAGAAATTCCTGCATCTATATTCAAAAATATATAAGATTGAGGCAACTGGCTGGCCAACAGCCATGACAGTAAGATCCGGTGGATTTTATTTGATTAAAAAGCTCAAAGTAAACCAAGAGGGTAATGTCATCACCAAATAGACTAATTATATTTTAGGCTACATTAATAAAAGTATGATACATAAAATGGGAGAAATAATAGTCCTCATTGTATTGTGAAGTCTCTAGAAAACATCTAGAATATTGTGCTCAGTTCCAGAAAGTACAGCCTACATTGTACATTGTACACTGAAAGTTTCCAAAGCAGTATTTCCCAAGCTGATCTATGGATTACTTGCATGTAAGTGAGATGTTAATAGGTGTTTGGAGGTGAAGGTAAAGTCCCATGGTTACAAAAGACTACATACTAAAATTTCTTCCTACTTATTCATAATTATTATTAAAACATTAAGGAATCTATATAGTCCTACATTAAAAACCTATTTGACTTTGTTAAGGTACCCAAATATTTGATAAAATAAAATCGTTTTTAAAAAGACTGGATCACTTACTGATTTCTCATAGGATATTAATATTTAGTGGAACACAGTTTGAAAAATTCTGACAGGAACAGTGATCAGGATTGTGAAAGGCCTTGAAACCAGATAGTATAAAGGATCTTGAAGACACTGAAGATAGAATTCCCCTCAAATATCTAGAGGCCCTTTATGTGAAAAGGGGAATAGATTTTAGAGGGCAAAAAGAATCAACTCCCTCAAAATAAGGGATAACTCTCGGATTAAAACTGCCCAATAATGGAAAGAACTTCCTACAGAGGTTTAAAGTGGGAATAACTACCTCACCTACTAGAAATACTCAAGTATAATCTAGATAGTTACCATTAGAGTTGCTACAAAAGGGATTATTATCCTGGAAGAGAGGTTGGTCCAGAAAAAGTTGGAAGTTCATAACATTCTGTGCCTCACTATCCAGCCTACAGATATTTCATGATTTAACAGACATTCAACTGTGTTTCTGAAATAGTGATTCAGGGCGCCTGGGTGGCTCAGATGGTTAAGCATCTGCCTTCGGCTCAGGTCATGATCACGGGGTCCTGGGATCGAGTCCCACATCAGGCTCCCTGCTCCTTGGGAGCCTGCTTCTCCCTCTGCTTCTCTCTCTCTCTCTCTCTCTCTCTCTCCCCCTCTCTCTCTCATGAATAAATAAATAAAATCTTAAAAAAATGAAATAGTGATTCAGTGATGAATTGAAACTCGTGATGGTGTTTACCCAGGGATACACAGGGTGTGCTCCTTGGTAAAGTAGGGATCAGGTGCCACACTTAATTTCATACTATCCAGTCATTGTACCCTAGGGGGCCAGGAAATGATACACAGTGGGCAAGAACTTGTATGGCAGTACTTTGTACTGCCATAGTACTCTAAAGTAGCACTTTAGAATCATCAAACAGAAGAATAAAAGAGCTGGAATCTAAACTCATTTACAGGTCATCAGGTAAAGGACAGGAATGGGTTTGCTCAAAATTAATAAGATATTGGTAGAAGAACTATCAATATAACTGAAGTCTTCTCTAAGTCCAAGACTATTTGCACCATGCCAAACCCCTGAGATCCTATGACAGGGGTTTATAATAATGTGGAGTCCTCTCAAGAAGGAACTTACCCTTTGGTTTTAATATAAATCTAATTAATGTTCAATAAATCTATGTTTAGTCATTAAAATCTTTTCTGAGGAGTTAAGTGTCCCTTTGACCAAGTTTAGACTTGGTGTATTACACTGCCTCAAATCTTCTATAATTCCATCATTATGCCCAATAACTTGCTTATACATTTTCTATTTAACTCCTTTTTGCTAAAATCAAAATGCTGTAGTTATCTCCTGAACTGAAAAGCTGTCTTGGTTATTTTTAAGATTATATCTATCTTTCAGTCGAACATTACTCTGTCAGATATGTTTATATGGCTTCCCTCTTCATAATTCATGGAGGAGAAAATGCTTACAAACATTCATTCATTCATCTTGTCCCTTTTCCTGTGGAGAATGGAAGCTATTTCCCAAAAAGAATGTTATATTAAAATTGCCACTTGGGAGAGGTTTTACCCTTTCTGTCCATCTTGTGTTCATTATTTCAGTAAGCACCTGACAAGCACCTTCCTTCATAGTACTTAGGTGGAAGAAAAGGAACAAAACTAACTCACACTCATTGAGTTTGCCTAGTGATTTATGTAATTTATTTTCTTAATCTCCAGAACAACCTGACAAAATACATATCTCAACCCTGTTTTTACAGATGAGAAAAGACTTGGGGAAGGTAAGAAAGTGCTCCACATTCACATAGCTCGAACAATTGACAGAGATAGGACTGACCTCTTGTTCTGTCTGACTAAAAGTCAGTGTTCTCTGGTGCAATTCCTGTTTGAAGGGGAAGAGATCCATGTCAAGGCAGAGTACAGAGTACACAGAAGCTATCCTACTGTGAGCATGACATAGGCCCTAGAATGCTTTTGCTTTCACCCACAAATGTTATCTTGCTTTGATGAAAGGGATGAAAGGTACAGTACAAGAAATATAGTCAACAGTATTGTAATAGTGTTGTATAGTAACAGATGGTAGCTACACTTGTAGTGAGCATAGCATAACATACAGAGAAGTTGAATCTCTATGTTGTATACCTGAAACTAATACAACATTGTGTATCAACTATACTCCAATTTAAAAAAAAAGAAGATGTGTGGGAATTCACAGTGTCTGGATAGACAATATCTGACTTGTATATGCCTCCCTGGATGAGACTAACTGAAAAGCAAAAGAGGAGTGCCTGGAACACTGGTCCTCCTTTGAAGTTTCTTGGCTGAAAGTGGCCAGATTCTTACTGTGGCTCAAGGTTCTCATCTAGGGAGTAAATGTTTAAATTTTGAAGAAAAACAGGCACCTGTGGCAGTCACATCTTTCACAAACTTCTTGCCTCCTTGTTTTGTGCTTGCACTTGGTGTATTGATACGACCCCAATAAAAGTGGAGACAGAGCTTGGCTTGAGGCCTTTTGCCACTAGAGTATCTTGTTCACAGGCCTCTCCTTTCTTCTGCTAAGGTGTCTGGAGTAATTTTTTCATTCACCATCTCAGGGTTTGGTGGCCAAACCCAACAAAGGTGGGCAAGTAGAAAAAATATTAAGGTAGTATAAATGATCTTTTAGCAAATTATTTTAAATATAAATTAACTACTCCAGGTAAAAGACTAAGATTTTCAAACTGGATAAAACAATAAAACCCAACTATCAGTGACTAACAAGCGAAACATTTAAATATAGGTATACATAAACTTTGAAAAGAATGGACAAGGATATACAATGCAAATACTAACTCCCCCACTGCCCCCCCAAAAGCACTGTAGCTATACTGGTTGTAGTCAAGGTGCATAGACTTTGGAGCAAGAAGCATTATTGGAAAAAAAAAAAGAGGGACTCTTCATGATGATAAAGGAGTTAATCAATCATGAAAATATCACAACTGTAATCTGTATGTAGTCTATATCTTACATTAATATCTGTAAAATAAAAACTGAAAGAAGTAAAAGGTGAAATATACATATCAATCAGATAGAGTTTTTTCCAGCTTAAGAT
The DNA here is from genome assembly GCF_003265705.2 of Callorhinus ursinus. Classification (NCBI taxonomy): domain Eukaryota; kingdom Metazoa; phylum Chordata; class Mammalia; order Carnivora; family Otariidae; genus Callorhinus; species Callorhinus ursinus. Next base: position 2,035,770 of record NW_027397146.1, read on the forward strand.
ATTATTGACATAAAACATATATGTTTAAGCTGTAAAATGGAATGATCTGATACATGCATATATTGTAAAATGATTATCATTATAAGGTTAGTTAACACTTCCATCCCTTCACATAATTACCTTTTTTGTGTGGGGGGGTGATAACATCTAAGTTCTACTTTCTTACCAACTTTCAAGTATATAATACAGTACTGTTAATTGATTACAGTCAACCATGCTGTACATTGGACTTCCAGAACTTATTCATCTTAACAGCTGGAAGTTTGTACCTTTTGACAAACATCTCTCCATTTTTCCACTCCCCCACCCAGGCCCTGGAAATTACCATTCTATTCTCTATTTCTATGAGTTTGGATTTTTTAGTTTTCACTTATAAGTGAGAACATAAAATATTTGTCTTTCTCTGACTTATTTGACTTAGCATAATGTCTTCTAAGTTATATTTGTCTGTGTATTTACCTTATGTTTTACAATATCAAAATCATTTAGACTTTATTCTCTAACCATAAAGAAATTAAGGTAAAAATAAGTTTCAAAATAATAAGAAAATCATAAACTCCATGTAAATTAAACAATAAACTTCTAAATAATTCATGGATCAAAAAGATTAAAAACAGATATTGAAAAATATTTTACATTGAATATATAATAATGAAGATACATTTTAAAATTCATGGGGTGCAGCTAAGTCAGTGTTTAGATGAAATATACAGTCTTGATATTGTATGTAAGAAAAAAAACTGAAAATGAGGAGAATCAATAAAATACAAAAGAAACAAATGAAAAAAACAATAAAGATGAAAATAGTTCTTTGAAAAAAAAATAAAATTGATGAATCCCTTGTAAGGCAGATCAAAAAAATAGAAAACAAAAATGACCAATATTAGGAATGGAAAGTTGATTATCACTACAGGTGCTACAGTCTAAAGGAGGAGGAGGAGGAGGAGGGATATTAACAGTTTCTTGGCAATAAATTTCACAACCTGTATAAAATGGATAAATTCCTTGAAAAACACTTCCTATAGACACGAGAGAAGAAACAGAAAATGTAATCGTCTAATGTCTAGTACTGATGTTTAATACTTGATAAAAATCCTTTTCACAAACAAAACGACTGGCTCAAATAGTTTCACCTGTGAATTCTTCTAATTTTTTAGGGAAAATATAACATTAATCTCACATGGACGTTTTCAGAAAATAGATATGGAGGGGAAACTTTCTAGCTCTTTTTATGAGATCAGCATAAACTTATTGCTAAAACTGAATGAGGACATTACAAATAAAGGAAATTGATAGACCAATATTTACTTAAAAAATGCAAAACTCCAAAACAAAGTATGAGCAAATTAAATACAGTGATATATAAAATGATAATGTACTATGATCAAGCAGAGTTTATTCTACGAATGCAAGGGTGGTTTATCATTCACAGTTTATTTTTTAAATTTTTTATTTGAGTAGAGTTGACACACAGTGTTACATTAGTATTAGGTGTACAATATAATAAATCAGCTTCTCTATATGTGATGCTATGGTTACTACAAGTATAGCTACTATCTGTCACCATATCTTTGACTATCTGTTCCACTGGTCTATCTGTCTGTTTTTGTGCCAGTACCATGCTACCTTGGTGATCACTGCTTTCTAATATAGCTTGAAATCAGGCAATGTGATGCCCCACCTTTGTTTTTCTTTTTCAATATTTCCTTGGTGATTCAGGGTCTTTTCTGATTCCATGCAAATTTGAGGAATATTTGTTCCAGCACTTTGAAAAATGTCATTGGAATTTTGATTGGGATGGCGTTGAAGGTATAGATTGCTCTGGGTAGCATAGACATTTTAACAATGTTTATTTTCCAATCCATGAGCATGGAATATTTTTCCATCTTTTTGTGTCTTTTTCAATTTCTTTCATGAGTGTTCTTTGGAATTCAATCACAAGAAAAAATTTGGAAGAAATTCAAACACTTGGAAGCTAAAGACCACTCTGCTCAAGAATATTTGGGTCAACCAGGAAATCAAAGAAGAACTTAAACAATTCATGGAAACCAATGAGAACAAAAACACATTGGTCCAAAACCTATAGGCTACTGCAAAGGCGGTCCTAAGGGAGAAATACATAGCCATCCAAGCCTCTCTCAAAAAAAGAGAAAAATCCCGAATTCACCAACTAACTTTACACCTTAAAGAACTAGAGAAAAAGCAACAAACGATGCCTAAGCCATGCATTAGAAGAGAAATAATTAAGATTAGAACAGAGATCAATGATGTAGAAACCAGAAAAACAGTAGATCAGATCAACAAAACTAGAAGCTTGTTCTTTGAAAGAATTAATAAGATCAATAAACCACTGGCCAGACTTTTACAAAAGAAAAGAGAAAGGACCCAAATTAATAAAATTATGAATGAAAGGAGAGATATCACGACTAACATCAAGGAAATAGAAACAATTATTACAAATTACTGTCAACAACTATATGCCAATAAGCTGAGCAATCTGGATGAAATGGATGCCTTCCTGGAAACCTATAAACTGCCAAGACTGAAACAAGAAGAAATTGACAAGCTGAATAGGCCAATAACCGTAATGAGATTGAAGCAGTGATCAAAACCCTCCCAAAAGGGGCGCCTGGGTGGCTCAGTCATTAAGATTCTGCCTTTGGCTCAGGTCATGATCCTGGGGTCCTGGGATTGAGCCCTGCATCAGGCTCCCTGCTCCGTAGGAAACCTGCTTCCCCCTCTCCCACTGCCCCTGCTTGTATTCCCTCTCTCACTGTGTCTTTCTCTGTCAAATAAATAAATAAAATCTTTAAAAAAAAAAAAACTCCCAAAAAACAAGAGTCCAGGGCCTGATGGATTCCCTGGGGAATTCTACCAAACATTCAAAGAAGAAATAATACCTAGTCTCCTGAAGCTGTTTCAAAATTAGAAACAGAAGGAAAGCTTCCAGACTCATTCTATGAGGCCAGCATTACCTTAATCCCCAAACCAGGCAAAGACCCCATCAAAAAGGATAATTTCAGACTGATGTCCCTGATGAATATAGATTCCAAAATTCTCAACAAAATCCTAGCTAATAGGATCCAACAATACATTAAAAGGATCATCCACCATGACCAAGTGGGATTTATCCCTGGGATGCAAGGGTGGTTCAACATTCACAAATCAATCAGTGCGACAAAAACACATTAGAGGAGAGAGAAGAACCATATGGTCCTCTCGATGCAGAAAAAGCATTTGACAAAATACAGCATCCTTTCCTGATTAAAACTCTTCAGAGTATAGAAATAGAGGGAACATTCTTCAATTTCATAAAATCCATCTATGTAAAACCCACAGCAAATATCATCTTCAATGAGGAAAAGCTGAGAGCTTTTCCCTTAAGATCAGGAACACGTCAAGGATGCCCACTCTTGCCACTATTGTTCAACATAGTACTAGAAGTCCTAGCAACAGCAATCAGACAACCAAAAGAAATAAAATGTATTCAAATTGGCAAAGAAGAAGTCAAACTCTCTCTCTTTGCAGATGACATGATACTTTACGCGGAAAACCAAAATATTCCACCCCCAAATTACTAGAACTCATACAGCAATTCAGTAATGTGGCAGGATACAAAATCAATGCACAGAAATCAGTTGCTTTTCTTATACACTAACAATGCAACTGTAGAATGAGAAATTGGAGAAACGATTCCATGTACAATAGCACCAAAAACCATAAGATACCTCGGAATAAACCTAACCAAAGAAGTAAATGATCTATACTCTAGGATATTTTAATAACATTAACTCTTTCAATCCATGAGCATGAAATATCTCTCCATTTGTTTGTGTTGTCTTTAATTTCTTTCATCAGTGTTTTACAGTTTTAGAGTACAGGTCTTTCACTTCCTTGGTTAAATTTATTCCTATGTATTTTGTTCTTTTTGAACAATTGTAAATGGAATTTCTTTCTTAATTTCTCTTTCTTCTACTTCATTATTACTGTATAGAAACACTATTAATTTATGGGTATTAATTTTGTATCCTGCAACTTTACTGAATTCATTTATTACTTCCAGTAGTGCCAGGATAAGGGTGGCCTCATAGAATGAATTTGAAATTTTTCCTTTCACTTCTATTTTTTTGAGTAGTTTAAAGAGAATATGTATTAACTTTTCTTTAAATGCTTGATAAAATTCACCTGTGAATCCATCTGATCCTGGGCTTTTATTTTTTGGTAGTTTTGGTTTATCAATTAAATTTTATTACTTGTAATTGATCTGTTCAGATTTTCTATTTCTTCCTGATTCAGTGCTGAAAGATTGTATGTTTCTACGAATTTATCCATTTCTTCTAGGTTGTCCAACTCACTGGTACGTAATTTTCCATAGTGTTCTCTTATAATCCTTTGTATTTCTGTTTGGTCAGTTGTTACTTCTTTTTTGGTTTTGATTTTATTTATTTGGGTCATTTCTCTTTTTTTCCTGATGAGTCTGGCTATGGGTTTATCAATTTTGCTTAGCTTTCAAAGAAAAATCTCTTGGTTTTATTGATTTTTCTATTGATTTTTTTAGTCTTGATTTCATTTATTTCTGCTTTGATCTTTATTATTTCCTTTCTTCTAATCACCTTGGGCTTTGTTCTTTTTCTAATTCCTTTAGGTATAAGTTGAGCTTTCTCTTGTTTCTTAAGGTAGGCCTATATTGCCATATATTTCCTTCTTAGAACTGATTTCACTGTGCTCCAAAGATTTTGGAACATTGTGTTTTCATTTTCATTTGTCTCTGTATATTTTTAAAAATTTTTAATTTGATTACTTCATTGACTCATTGGTTGTTTAGTATTATGTTGTTTAGCCTTTACATATTTGTGTTTTTTTCCAGTTTTTTCTTGTGATTGATTGTAGTTTCATACCATTGTGGTTGGAAAAGATGCATGGTATGATTTCAATATTCTTAAATTTATTGAGACTTTGTAGCCTAACATGCGATCTATTCTTGAGTATATTCTATATACCCTTGAAAAGAATGTGTATTCTGTTGTTTTAGATTGATATTTTATATATATCCGTTATGTCCATCCATCTAATGTGTCAAAGACATTGCTTCCTTATTGATTTTCTGCATACATGACCTATCCACTGATATAAGTGGGATGTTGAAGTCCTCCACTATCATTGTGTTACCATCAATTTCTTTTTTTATGTTTATTAATATTTGTTTTAATTATTTAGGTACTCCATTTTTGGGTGCATAGATATCTACAGTTTTTATATCCTCTTGCTGGATTGTTTTATCATTATGTAATGTCTTTCTTTGTCCCTTGTTAGTCTTTGTTTTCAAGTCTGTTTTGTCTGGGGGTGCCTGGGTGGCTCAGTTGATTGAGCACCTGACTCTTGATTTTGGTTTAGGTCATGATCTCAGGGTTGTGAGATCAAGCCCCACATCAAGCTCTGTGCTGAGCATGGAGGCTGTTTAAGACCCTCTCTCTGCCCCTCCCCCCTCTCTCTATTTCCCCCTATAAAAAAAATAAAATATAAAAAAAGATAAAAAATAGTCTGCTTTGTCTGATGTACTGCTGCCCTGCCCAGGCTTCTTTTCTTTTCACTTCTATTTGCATGGTAAATATTTTTTCATCCCTTCACTTTCATGTGTCCTTAGGTCTGAGGCGAGTCTCTCTCTTATAGGCAGCATATAAATGGGTCTTGCTTTTTTTTTTAAATCCATTCCACCACTTTATGTCTTTTCATTGGAGCATTTAGGTCATTTATATTTAAAGTAATTATTGATAGGTATGTACTTATTGCAATTTTGTTATTTATTTTCTGGTTGTTTTTGTAGTTCTTCTCTGTTCTTTTCTTTTTCTCTTGCTCTCTTTTGCAGTGATTGATGAGTTTCTGTAGTGTTATGTTTGGCTTTTTTTCTCTTTATTTTCTGTGTATCTATTATATGTTTGGGGTTGTGGTTACCATAAGGTTCATATATAAAATCCCAAGTATATAGCAGTCTGTATTAAGTGGATGGTCATTTAAGTTCAAATACATTCTTTAAAAAAAATATTTTTCTTTTTTTTTTGAGTCCTTCCTCCCTCCCTCCTCCATGTTTTATGTACATGCTGTTATATTTTACATGTTTTTATTTATAATTTTCTTATGTCTAATTATGGCCATTTCTTTTTTTTTTAATTATGTTCTGTTAGCCACTGTATAGTCATTTCTTTTCCACTTAAATCCCTTTAACATTTCTAGTAAGGCTGGTTTAGTGGTGATAAACTCCTTTAAATTTTGTTTGTCTGTAAAACTATGTTTCCTTCAAATCTGAGTAGTAATCTTGCCAGGTAGAATATTCTTGGTTGGGGCGCCTGGGTGGCTCAGTCGTTAGGCGTCTGCCTTCACCTCAGGTCATGATTCCAGGGTCCCAAGATCGAGCCCTGCATCGGGCTCCCTGCTCAGCAGGAAGCCTGCTTCTCCCTCTCCCGTTCCCCCTGCTTGTGTTCCCTCTCTCACTGTGTCTCTCTCTGTCAAATAAATAAATAAAATCTTTAAAAAAGAAGAATATTCTTGGTTATAGGGTTTTTTTTTCTTTCAGCACTTTGAATACATCATGCCAGTGACTCTAATTTGGGTAAGGCAGTGCTGAGAGTACTATGGCCTCAAGTGTCCTTAATCTGGCTTGTGGAGCAGTGATCCATGCTGGAAAGTGTGAGCTGAGGAAATTTGGGGCTGCTACCAATACCCCTCCACCAAGCACCTGGTAATTAAAGTGGGATTGTCCCTCAGAGAAAAGTATGCCACTGTTCTCACCCTTAGAATCAGAATCATGACTCAGAAATTTTGCCCTATTGAGTCTTGCTCATATATTTATTATTTATATCACTATTGTTAGCTCTTCTTTTTTTCTAGTTTCTTAAGTGAAGGCTTGGGGCATTAATTTAAGGTTAATCTTTTCTGATATAGCCATCTAGTGTTATAAGTTTTTCTCTTAGCACTGCTTTATATCACATTTTTTGTTTTGTTCAATTGAAAAAGTTTTACATTGGGATGGGGTGGCTGGGTGATAGACATTGGGGAGGGCATGTGCTATGGTGAGTGCTGTGAATTGTGTAAGACTGTTGAATCACAGACCTGTACCTCTGAAACAAATAATACATTATATGCTAAAAAAAAAAAAAAAGAAAAGATAGCAGGAAGGGAAGAATGAAGGGGGAGAAATTGGAGGGGGAGACGAACTATGAGAGACTATGGACTCTGAAAAACAAACTGGGGGTTCTAGAGGGGAGGGGCGTGGGGGGATGGGTTAGCCTGGTGATGGGTATTAAAGAGGGCATGTACTGCATGGAGCGTTGTGTGTTATATGCAAACAATGAATCATGGAACACTACATCCAAAACTAATGATGTAATGTATGGTGATTAACATAACATAATTAAAAAAAAAGTTTTACTTTTTTTTTAAGTTCTTCTTTGTCATGATTTATTTAGGAGTATATTTCTTAGTTCTCAAATACATTGAGATTTTTAAGATATATTTCTATTTTTAATTTCTAATTTTATTCCATTTTGGCCAGAGAATATACTTTATATGTTATAAGTTCTTTTAATCTTTTTTATGACAAAGAATATGGTATATTTTGGTAAATGTAAGTATACTTGAAAAGTATATGTATTCTGCTTTTGTTGGTTGGAGTGTTCTATAAATGCCAATCAAGACAAGTTGGTTGATAGTGTGCCTCCTGTTTCTGCTACTTTTACCTATTTTCTATCTACGGTTCTATTGCTTATTGAGGACTATTGAAATCACTATAATTAGAGATAACCTTTTTCTGATTTCAGTTCTCAATCTTTGCTTCATGTGTTTAGATGCTCTGTGACTAGGTGCAGAAATATTTAGGATTGTTATGTACTCTTAATGAATCGACCCCTTCATTACGGAAAGGCCCTCTTTATTGCTAGCAATATTTTTTGCTCTAATATGTCCTATTAGATATTAAAATAGCCATTCCAACCTTCTTTTGATTAGTGATGGCATGATGCACCATTTTCCATCCTTTTATTTTTAACTTATTTACGGCTTTATATTTAAGGTGGGTTTCTCTCAGTAATTTTGCATCTTGCTTTAAAAAATAATCCAATTTCACCATCTCTGACTTTTAAAATGGATGTTTGAATTATCTATATTTAATGTGATGATTGATATGGTTGCTATCGCTTTTCTATTTATCTATTTTTATTACATTTTCTTCTTTTTCTGCCTTCCTATCAATTATTTTTATTATTCTATTTTTATAACATTTCTTGCTTTATTAGCTATAATTTTTCTTTAAGTTCTACAGCACACATCTTTATCAGAATCTGCCTACAAGTAATATTAAATCATGTCATGTGCAGTGTAAAAAACTTTCAACAGTATATTTCCATTTCATCTTCTCCTGGCCTCTGTGCTATTGTTGTCATACATCTTCCTCATACATTTCAAGCCACAAAATATGCTGTTATTATTTTTTGCTTTAAGTAGTTTAAGTTTAAGTAGTCATTTATCATTTACAGAGATTTGGAAAAAAATATTTTATATTTACCCACATAGTTTTTATTTGTGTTGCTCTTCCTTCCTTTGTATAAATCCCTATTTCTCTCTAGCATTATTTTCCTTCTGCCTGACACCCTTCCATTTACATGTTTTGCAGTACACATCAGTTGGTGAATTTTTCAGCTTCTATGAGTCTGAAAAAGTATTTATTGTGCCTATATTTTTAAAATATATTATCTCTGGTTACATAATTCTAGATTGACAGATTTTCTCCAGTACTTCAAAGCTGTTGCTAACTACATTCTTGCTTGCTTATTTATGACAAGAAGCCTGCTGTCCTTCTAAAATTTTCCCTCTGAACATAATGTTTTGTTTTAGTTTGCTTTTAAGATTTTCTCTTTATCTGAAGGGGAGCAAAAATGTATTTGAAGAAAAAATGATAAAAAAACATTCTAAATTTGATGACAATTATAGTTTCCACAAAGAAGCTCAACAAATAAGAAATATTAATAAAATTACACAAAGGGATATAATCAGATTACTTAGAACTAGTGATAAAGGTAAATATTGTCTCTGTTACTCTATATTACCCAATAGCAAAAAACTCCACCCATATTTTTCATGGGTAGTCAAACTCTACATGTCTACAACCAGTTAATTTCCACCTCTTCCCCTACCTTATATGTTCCAACCACAACTCCAAAAGAAATAGAATAAAAACAAATATCCTGTTCCTCTTCCAATGTTCCCTGTTTTAGAAAATAGCACCAGGAAGGGAGTTAAGATGGGAGACCCTGGGCTTACTCATTCCTTCAAACACAGCCAGATCAACAACAAATCATTTTGAATACCTAGGAAATCAAGCTGAGGATTAAGAGAACAATTTGCACAATTAGAGGGAGAGAACATGGCAGGTAAGAGGTGCAGAGATGTGAAGTGGGGGAGAGAAAAATCCATGGTACTGTGGAGGAGAGGACACAGAGAAAGAGAGGGGGAGAGAGAGCAGTGCCTCAAACACACCCCCCAAAACCACTGACTGGGGAATGGAGAAGAACTATCACAAGTTTTTACAAACAATGAAGCTCAACTTCTGAGGTTTTAGAAGTTCATGCCATTGGCCAGAGTCAAGCTGGGTGGCCAGCAGTGCTCCTGGGGTAAAGGAGGGCAGAGGCCCAGGAGCGGAGAGTGGACAGCATGGTATTGAGATCCCCTGGGTCACACTGGGAGAGAATGTTTCCCTTCCTAGACTATATTTGGAAGAGACTATATTGCCTCTCCAAGGACAAAAGACTCGCCAGGCACCATTGAACAGCTGTTCATCAGCAAGGGACAGAAGCACATGCAAAGGGCAGATAACCTGGTCATAGCTTTTTATTGTGCTTCACCATAAACTACAAGCCCCCATATGACCACACAATTGCTCTTTTGGGACCAACAGCACCAGACACAGTGCTGTGAGGCTTTCCTCTAGAGGAGAGGAGCAGGTCTGCATCTTTCCAGGTCTTTTAAGACTTGAAGTTTTGAGTTCCAGCCACATGCCAGAGATAAAACACAGGAGAATTATGGAGCCAGGGATCCTGATGGCATGGGCATAGACAGGTTGAGGGTAGGGATCTGATAGAAGCCTGGGACACAATAGGGGAGATGGTTCACTTTTCTGTGAGGGTTTCCTGAATGGTGGTGGGCACGAGTTTCCCTCCCTGGGGACAAGAGAGTGGGGTGATGTCACCTTCCCCACACACACTAGAACAGTGGGACTTCATGGAACAACACAGCACTCCCAGTTGGGGGTGGAGCCATTTACATCAAACCCCAACCCCTGCACCCTACAGGGGCATCTTTAGTTGGGCAGGTCTGACTGTAAGCCAGTACAGCAGTCCCCTACCCAGAGGACCAGCACAGGCTGCCCCCACATGCACCAAGTCTACTGATCATAGAATGCTTCAAAGCATCAGCTTCAGTTCTGGCGGAAATAGGACCAAGCTTTTGTCCCCCACTTTGGAATCAGGTTTATAGTTTTTAGCTTCTTTGTTTGTTTCCTTTTTCTCTTCTTCTAGATTAGGCTTCTTTTTTCTTTTTCTTTAGAATCGGGCTTATAGTTTTTTTGTCTGTTTCTTTGTTTTTCTTACTCTTTTTCCTTTTCTCATTTTTGGATCAGGCTTTTTTGTAACCAGGCTTACTTTAACAAACAAATCAAAGCACATCTAGTTAAAGGTCCAAACACTCTCCACTGCAAGCAAGAAAGAACTCTTTAGAGGATTGACTTGTGGGAAAGAGCAGCCAAAACCCAATAGCTGAATGCACACAGCATACACCAGAAACACTTCCTGAATTGCCAGGCCCTGGACAGTTTATTATCCCTTATAAATATAGCATTACTCTCAGGAACAGGAAACATATCAAGCTTTCATAACATGCAAAAGACAAAAACCTAGACAAAATGACAAAAGAAAGATCAAGAAGGAACCACAGCCAGGGATTTATTCAAAACAGATAGAAGCAATATATCTGAACAAGAATTTAGAAAAACTATCATAAGAACACTAGCTGGGCTTGGGAAAAAAAAAAAACATAGAAGACACCAGAGAAACCCTCACTACAGACATAGAAGACCTAAAAAACTAATCAGGGTGAACTAAAAACTGCTATAACTGAGATACAGAATCAACTGGATGTAATCACAAAGAGGATGGAAGAAGCAAAGGAATGAACTGGTGGTATAGAAGATAAAATTATGGAAAATACTGAAGCTAAAAAGAAGAGGGAAAGAAAACTATTAGATCACCAACATAGACTTAAGGAACAAGCAATTCCATAGAATGCAATAATATCCATATCATAGGAGTTCCAGAAGAAGAAAAGCAGGTAAAGGGCAAAGAAGGTTTATTTGAACAAATTATGGCTGAAGCTTCCTCCTCTGGGGAAAGAAACAGGCATTCAAGTCCAGGAGGTACAGAGAACTCCCCTCAAAATCAACAAAAACAGGTCAACACCAAGACATATCATAGTGAAACTTGCAAAATACAAAGATAAAAAGACAATTCTGAAAGCAGCTAGTGACAAAAGTTCCTTAACCTACAAGGGTAAAGACATAAGGTTAGCAGCAGACCTGTCCACAGAAACATGACAGGCCGGAAGAAAGTGGCAATGGTATATTCAACATGCTAAATGGGAAAAATATGCAGCCAAGAATAGTTTATCTAGCAACACTATCATTCAGAATAGGACAGATAAAGAGATTACCTGACAAGCAAAAACTAAAGGAATTCGTGAACACTAACTAGCATGGTTAGAAATATTAAAGGGAACACTTTGAGCAAAAAAAGAGAGAACAAAAGCAACAACAACTAGAAAGGAATAGAGACAATCTACAGGAACAATGACTTTACAGGTAATACAATGACACTAAATTCATATCTATCAATAAATACTCTGAATGTAAATAGACTAAATGATCCAATCAAAAGACAAAGGGTATTAGAATGGATTAAAAAAAGAAAACAAGACTTATCTATATGCTGCCTACAAGAGATTTATTTTAGACCTAAAGACACCTGCAGATTGAAAGGGAGGGGATAGGGAAGGATTTATCATGCTAATGGACATCAAAAGAAAGCTGGGGTAGTAAACCTTATATCAGACAAACTAGATTTTAAACCAAAGACTGTAATAAGAGATGAAGAAGCATACTACATCATAATAAAGGGGTCTATCCAACAAGAAGACCCAACAGTTGTAAATATTTATGCTCCCAAGTTGGGAGCACCCAAATATATAAATCAACTAATAACAAACTTAAAAAAACTCATTGATAATAATACAATAATAGTAGGGGACTTTAAAACCCCATTTATAGCAATAGATCATTTATGCCGAAGATCAACAAGAAAACAATGGCTTTGAATGACACACTGGATCAGATAGACTTAACAGATATATTCAGAACATTTCATCCTAAAGCAGCAGAATATGCATTCTTCTCGAGTGCACATGGAACATTCTCCAGAATAGATCACATACTGGGTCACAAGTCAGCCTTCAACAAGTACAAAAATATCATACCATGCATATTTTCAGATCACAACACTAAGAAACTTGAAGTCAAACACACAAAAAATTCTGGGAAGACCAAAAATACAGGGAGGTTGAAGAACATTCTACTAAAGAATGAATGGGTCAACCAGGAAATTAAAGAGGAAATTTTTAAAAAATATATGGAAGCAAAAGAAAATGAAAACATGACAATCCAAAACCTTTGGGATGCAACAAAGGTGGTCATAAGAGGGAATTATATAGTGTTGCAGGCCTTCCTCAAGAAACAAGAAAAGTCCCAAATACACAACCTAATTTTACACTTAAAGGAGCCAAAAAAGAACTACAAATAAAGCCTAAAACCAGCAGAAGAAAGGAAATAATAAAGATTAGAGCAGAAATATATGATATATAAATTAAAAAATAGCACAGATCAATGAAAGTAGGACCTGGTTCTTCGAAAGATTTAAAAATTGCTCATTTTCATTGATAAACCACTAGCCAGACTCATCAAAAAGAGAAAGGACTTAAATAAATAAAATCACGAATGAAAGAGAGATCATAACCAACACCACAGAAATACAATTATAAGATAATATTAAGAAAAAATTATATGCCAACAAATTGGGCATTCTGAAGAAAAGGATAAATTCCTAGAAACACATAAACTACCAAAACTGACTAAAATTAAGAAGACAGGGAACAACAAATGTTGGTGAGGATGTAGAGAAAGGGGAACCCTCTTGAACTGTTGGTGGGAATGCAAGTTGGTACAGCCAGTCTGGAAAACAGTATGGAGGTTCCTCAAGAAGTTCAAAATAGAGCTACCCTATGACCCAGCAATTGCACTCCTGGGTATTTACCCCAAAGATACATATGTAGTGAAATGAAGGGGCACCTGCACCCTAATGTCCATAGCAGCAATGTCTACAATAACCAAACTGTGGAAGGAGCCGAGATGTCCTTCAACAGATGAATGGATAAAGATGATGTGGTTCATATATACAATGGAATATTACTCAACCATCAGAAAGGATGAATACCTACTATTTACATTGACATGGATGGAACTGGAGGGGATTATGCTAAGTGAAATAAGTCAATCAGAGAAAGACAATTATCATATGGTTTTACTCATATGTGGAACATAAGGAATAATGCAGAGAACCATAGAGGAAGGGAGGGAAACCTGAATGGGAAGAAATCAGAGAGGGAGACAAACCATGAAAGACTCTGGACTCTGGGAAAAAAAACTGAGGGTTGCTGAAGGGGAGGTAGGTGGGGGATGGGGCAACTGGGGGACGGGCATTAAAGATGGCATGTGATGTCATCAAAATACCATCCACTTTTTTCAAAGAAATGGAACAAATAATCCTACAATTTGTATGGAACCAGAAGAGATCCCAAAGAACCAGAGGAATGTTGAAAAAGAAAAGCAAAGCTGGCGGCATCACAATTCTGGACTTCCGGCTTTATTACAAAGCTGTCATCATCAAGACAGTATGGTACTGGCACAAAAACAGACACATAGATCAATGGAACAGAATAGAGAGCCCAGATATGGACCCTCAACTCTATGGTCAACTCATCTTTGACAAAGCAGGAAAGAATGTCCAATGGAAAAAAGACAGTCTCTTCAACAAATGGTGTTGGGAAAATTGGACAGCCACATGCAGAAGAATGAAACTGGACCACTGCCTTACACCATACACAAAAATAGACTCCCAATGGTTGAAAGACCTAAACGTGAGAGAGGAGTCCATCAACATCCTAAAGGAGAACACAGGCAGCAACCTCTTCGACCTCAGCCGCAGCAACTTCTTCCTAGAAACATCGCCAAAGGCAAGGGAAGCAAGGGCAAAAATGAACTCTTGGGACTTCATCAAGATAAAAAGCTTTTACACAGCAAAAGAAACAGTCCACAAAACCAAAAGACAACCGACAGAATGGGAGAAAATATTTGCAAATGACATATCAGATAAAGGGCTAGTAGTATCCAAAATCTATAAAGAACTTATCAAACTCAACACCCAAAGAACAAAGAATCCAATCGAGAAATGGGCAGAAGACATGAACAGACATTTCTCCAAAGAAGACATCCAAATGGCCAACAGGCACATGAAAAAGTGCTCAACATCGCTCGGCATCAGGGAAATCCAAATCAAAACCTCAAAGAGATACCACCTCACACCAGTCAGAATGGCTAGAATTAACAAGTCAGGGAACGACAGATGTTGGCGGGGATGTGGAGAAAGGGGAACCCTCCTACACTGTTGGTGGGAATGCAAGCTGGTGCAACCACTCTGGAAAACAGTATGGAGGTTCCTCAAACAGTTGAAAATAGAGCTACCATACGATCCAGCAATTGCACTACTGGGTATTTACCCCAAAGATACAAATGTAGGGATCCGAAGGGGTACATGCACCCCAATGTTTATAGCAGCAATGTCCGCAATAGCCAAACTGTGGAAAGAGCCAAGATGTCCATTGACAGATGAATGGATAAAGAAGATGTGGTATATATATACAATGGAATATTATGCAGCCATCAAAAGGAATGAGATCTTGCCATTTGCAATGACGTGGATAGAACTGGAGGGTGTTATGCTGAGTGAAATAAGTCAATCAGAGAAAGACATGTATCATATGACCTCACTGATATGAGGAATTCTTAATCTCAGGAAACAAACTGAGGGTTGCTAGAGTGGTGGGGGGTGGGAGGGAGGGGGTGGCTGGGTGATAGACAGTGGGGAGGGTATGTGCTATGGTGAGTGCTGTGAATTGTGCAATACTGTTGAATCACAGATCTGTACCTCTGAAACAAATAATGCAATATATGTTAAGAAAAAAAAAGAAGATAGCAGGAGGGGGAGAATGAAGGGGGGGAAATTGGAGGAGGAGATGAACCATGAGAAACAATGGACTCTGAAAAACAAACTGAGGGTTCTAGAGGGGAGGGGGGTGGGGGGATGGGTTAGCCTGGTGATGGGTATTAAAGAGGGCACGTTCTGCGTGGAGCACTGGGTGTTATGCACAAACAATGAATCATGGAACACTACATTAAAAACTAATGATGTAATGTATGGTGATTAACATAACAATAAAAAATGAAAAAAAGAAAAGAAAAAAAACCCTCAACAAATAGGGATAGAACAACATACCTCAACATCATAAAGGCCATATATGAAAGACCCACAGCAAATATCATCCTCAGTGGGAAAAAAAACTGAGAGCTTTTCACCTACAAGTAGGAAAAAGACAAGGATGCCCACTCTTACCATTACTATTTAACATAGTACTGGAAGTCTTAGCCTCAGCAATCAGACAACAAAAAGAAATAAAAGGCATCCAAATAGGCAAGGAAGAAGTCAAATTTTCACTCTTTGTAGACGACACAATACTCTGTAGAAAACCCAAAAGACTCCACCAAAAAATTGCTAGAATACATGAATTCAGCAAAATTGCAGGATACAAAATCAATGTGCAGAAATCTGTTTCATTTCTATACACCAATAATGAAGCAGCAGAAAAAGAAATCAAGGAATCAATCCCATTTGCAATGGCACCAAAAACAGTAAGATACATAGGAATAAACCCAACCAAAGAGTTAAGAGATCTGTACACTGAAAACTAATGAACACTTATGACAGAAATTGAAGAGGACACAAAGAAATAGAAAAACATTTCATGCTCATAGGGTAGAAGAACAAACATTGTTAAAATGTCTATACTACCCAAAGCAATCTACACATTTAATGCAATCCCTATGAAAATACCACCAGCATTTTTCACAGAGCTAGAACAAAACATCCTAAAATTTGTATGGAACCATGAAAGTCCTGGAATAGCCAAAACAATTCTGAAAAAGAAAAACAAAACTGGCAGCATCACAATTCCGGACTTCAAGCTCTATTACAAAGCTGTAATCATCAAGACAGTATGGTACTAGCACAAAAACAGACACATAGATCAATGCAACAGAACAGAACAGATGACCCAGAAATGGACCCACAACTATATGATCAACTAATCTTTGACAAAGCAGGAAAGACTATCCAGTGGAAAAAAGACAGTGTCTTCTGGTGTTGGGAAAACTGGACAGCAACATGCAGAACAAAACTGAACCATTTTCTTACACCATACACTAAAATAAACTCAAAATGGTTGAAAGACCTAAATGTGAGACAGGAAACCATTAAAATCCTAGAGGAGAACAAAGGCATCATCCTCTTTGACTTTGGCTGTAGCAACTTCTTACTAGACACATCACCGGAAGCAAGGGAAACAAAAGCAAAAATGAACTATTGGGACTTCATCAAGATAAAAGGCTTTGCACAGTGAAGGATTAGTTTTGTAAATTAATTTCTTTGTTCTAAGAAAAAGCACATTGAAGTATTTAGGGACAAAGGGGTATGATATCGGCAACTAGTTCTCAAATGGTTCAGGAAAAAATTAAATTCATACATCTGCATACTTGCCATTTCAGTACAGCCCATCATATATTATAATGCATTTATCTCATTGTGATCATATTGCTGATCATACTAAACTAATGGCCAACTAAGATCTCACCTAGCCAGCAGGTTGCTCCTAACTGGAATTTCAGGCTGATATGTGCTCAGGGTTTTGAAAACAAAAGCATGCTTCCCAGATATGCCTGGGCCACACCTCCTGTTCAGGCGGGGATTGGTATTTTGTTACCAGAAATGGGTTTGGCCAAATATTGTGGTATAATACCCTATATGCATTTAGCTAAGTAAAATTCAGAATTTTCCAAAACCATACCAGAGAGATTGACCATAAAATGAAGGGTTAGAACTAATTTCTAGTGCTCAGAAGGATGAAACCCAACTTTGCACTAAACTCACTGGTCAGTAGAGTGCTGAAGTTACCTTAAGAATCTTTTTAGATGACAATAATCAAGAAAAGGATCTTAAAATAGTAACTGACCTCCAAGCCCAGGTCGTAGTCGGTTATCATAGCCATCCAGAAGACGGTCTAAAATTCTGGTGAATATGGTGATGTTGTCAGTGCTGTCATCAGGAATATCTGGGGCATGCTTAGGAGAGAGTCTGAGACAGTGGAAGAAAAAGATAAAAAATAATATTCTTCATAGGAAACAATTACATGTGTAATTACTTTAAGAAGATTTCAATCAATAGAGTGGGCCAAATAAATAGCCCTGTATCTTAACCAAATCAGCACTTCCTATTCATCACAATGATTATCTGTGTAAAAGGCAGGTGGTGGTCACTATACTTGAGGCCTTACTCCAGCTTTGTCAAGAGGTTAACCAAATGTGCTCCAGCTCCAGCCCAGTAGTGAAGAAACACAAGCAGAAATTAACAGAATGTGCCTGTGAACAGTACCCGTCATAAAGTTATTCACCAAGGGGCACCTGGGTGGCACAGTCGGTTAAGTGTCCAACTCTTGGTTTCAGCTCAGGTCGCAATCTCAGGGTCATGAGATTGAGTCCCGGGTTGGACTCCATGCTCAGCATGAAGTCTCCTTAGGACTCTCTCTCCTTTGCCCCCCCCCCACAAAATAAATAAATACATCTTTATAAAGAAGCTATTCACCAAATTTTGCTGCATGAATGAACAGTCCACAAAATTTAAAAAAGAAAATTGTGTTACAAAGAACTTATCCCTCTTCTAGCCTAGAGAAGCATAGGCTCACAGAACAACAGAGCCAGATTGTTGAAGTGCATTTAGTCTACCTACCTCCCACCTATGGAGATAGGGCAACAAAACAATAGTATTCCATTAAATGTAAAGCTACCAGGACTCTTAGGAGATTCTCTAATTTTTCTCATTTTATACATGGGGAAATAAGCTCGAAGAGGACACCACCAAATTTGCCCCCCATCATATTGCTAGTGAGAGGCTAAAATAGGACTGGAATCCAAGTTTTCTAATTTTCTATTGACCCTCAGCTACCTCCTGATTATCCAGTTTGGATGCCTTCTGTAAGTCTTTCCAAGCACTAGGCACTTTAATAACCACCTACTCAGGTCCAGGCTGACTGATATTTTCACTTTGTGAGGAGGGGCTTGTTGTGGTTTCACAGGACTAAAAATGAAACTCTCTGCGTAATTTAGGAGAAAAGAGGGTATAGTGAAACAGATGGCTGTTGCCAAGGATCAAGAAACATAGTGTGGAATCAATTAATAAACTAGGAGTCAGGAATCCTGGGTTCTACTGCCAGCTCTATTCATGATTTGAAGTAGACCATTAAGCAAGTTACACTATTGCATCTCTATTCTTACCTTGGACCCAGAGGGTTTCCATTAATAGATATAACTGTTCCTAGCAACCAGTTAGTCAAGTCTATAAAAAACATAAAATAACAGTTGAGAAGGAGTCCTAAGAGTCAATATGTCTTCCCACAAATATTTATTCTTAGTGGCTACAAAGGTTCCTTTTATGAGAAAAGTCTACATAATAAAAACATCAAAAGTGAACAGTTCTCACTCTAAACTGCCACTCCAGCAGATAACCTTGGAAAAGTCGTTTTAGATCTCAATTTCCTTAATTCATAAGCCTAATTCAATTCACTTAATCATTCAATACATCTTTATTGAACATCAACTATGTGCCTCTGTTTAGGTATTGTGATAGAGCATAAAAAAGGTAAAACAAGGTGAGTAATCTTTCCTTGCTTACAGGGTTGCTGAGACAATCAAATGATAACATAGATATACATGGAAGGAAAAAGGGAACTTGGCTTAAAGAGTCTAGACACATACATTTGAATTTATTAGTGTGACCTTAGGCAAGTCATATAACACCTCTAGTAATAGCTTTCTCATCTTTAAAATTAAAATAATTATTTTAATTTTAAAATAAAATTTGGCTATCACAGATGGGTTGTATTAATATTAATAATATATTAAAATTGCCAGGCTTAATGTTTAATATCTGGAAGTATTCAGTTTGTTTTTTTTTCCTTTTCTGAAATAGTACTGTATGCACTTGACTGCATTATTCAAATGCAAATAGTAACAAAAAATATTGGCACCCCCATCAGCCAAAAGACAAAGAAAACTTTGGCCAGAGAGGCACTAGAACCCAGTGAAGAATAGAGATGATTGGCTGGGTTAGTGGACAGAGCACTAGAAGTGATACAGATACCTCACTGGGGAAGGGGAAGAAAGGAGGGAACTACACTGCAGAGCTAACAAACTGACATTAACATGTTGAAGAGATAAATACAGACACCCTTCAGGTGAAGCCCACACTTAGCTCAATCCGCCAATATTCTGAATCCACCTTACATAGGCTGTGGAGAGAGAGGCTCAACTGATTTTGTTCACACCACTTACTCATTATCCCTTAACTTTCACTGTGGGGACCCTTAGCCCTGGTTAGCCTGATTCAATTTCTGGGATATAGATCTATAAATTCCTTGATTATTGAAAGCAGATAGAAAGGAGAATCCTCACAGAGTTATAGATTAGCTATAAAGGGCTTCAGAGATTGTATTCACTCCAGGTGGATTGATAGATGGGAATTCTAAACCCCCTGAACATAATTTTTTAACTGCCCTGAATGTTAATGGGAAGCTAAAATTTGGAACTAGAATTATTGAATATAAGATATACTATATACTATGCCACCTCTTTTACTGAAATACTAACTTCCATGACTGCATTTCCATTCCTTGCTGATGTGTTGATTATGCTAGCAGCATTCTACACTAATAACTTATAAACTTTTAAGTAAAAAAAGTCAATGCTATTAAATATCACTCCAAAACAACTTTCAATAGGTTTCTCTGTGATTTTGCACTTGGCTACTAATCATTTTTTCTCCTGATGTGCACTAAACTATTGTATGGAGAGTTAGAAGGTTTACTCTAGAACCCAAGTCAGAATTCTCTCTTCTTCAGTAATTCAACTGCAACAAGATGAAAATTCTGTAGTTTGTTCCAATCCAAAGTAGTTTAGGGGAACAACAAAGACTCATGGTATGTCAGGATTGTGGAGAGCCTTAGAGATCATACAATTATTTTTTCCCACTTTACAGATGAAGCACCTAAGACACTGGTAAGAGAAAGAAATTGTTCAAAGTCACATGCTTATTAAGTTGATAAAACTGATGCAGCCATGCCTATTTTGCCTCATATCTGTTATTACCAATTAGGTTTAATATTAATAATCTACCATTTAAACATGAAAATAATGTTACTAATATGCTATGTATAGGTAAGGCAGGCTTAGTCATTTTTTAGATCTAAAGATGGAATAGTACTAAGTCCATAGAAAATGAACAGAGTTTTAGTCCTGGCTCTGCCATTAACTGATTGTGTGACCTATTTCCTTACATGTAAAATGGGGATAATAATATCCTATCTTAGAACGTTTTTGGAAGAAATAAGTAAATAAGATAACAAATAAAAATTTGCTTCATAAATGGTAAAGCTCCATATACACTGAGGTTGTTTCTCTGCCATCCCCACCAACTTCTAAAATGTAATGAGACACTTTTGCAAGACAGGCACTTTTTATTTAGTTATTTTTCTGAAGTTTTGTCTTGTTCTTTCAGTTGGAGCATATTCCTCTGTCTCCTCATTTTGCTTGACTTTCTGTGTTTGTGTCTATAAATTAGGTGGAATAGCTACTTCTCCTAAATTTGAAGGAATGTCCTTGGGTAGGGATGTCCCCTTTATAGACTGCATGGGCCTGATGGCTTTGGCTGGCTGGCTGGTGCTCTAGGAAGTGTAGGCTGGGGATTGCAGGGCACTCTGAGCTAGGGCCACCCTGGTAGGGTATCCGGAACTGAAGTGGGCATGAACCAGAGGGGAGTCCTGTGGCTCTCCATACAGATGGCACCCTGGCAAGACAGCTGAAGTGGGAGTAAGCTGGGGGGAGGGTTTCTCAGGGCATTCCATACAAAGGGCACCCTGGCAAGATGGTTGGAGCTGAAGTGGGCATGGGCCTAAGTGAAATAAGTCAGACAGAGAAAGACAAATATCATATGATTTCATTTATATATGAAATCTAATGAAAAACAAGTGAACAAACAAAAAAACAGAAACAGAACCATAAATACAGAGAACAAACTTGTGGTTGCGGGGGGGAAGGGGTGTGGGGATGGAAAAAATAGGTGAAGGAGGTTAAGAGGTACATACTTGCAGTTATAAAATGAATAAGTCATGGGGATAAAAAGTACAGCATAGGGAATATAATCAATAACATTGTAATAATATTACATGGTGACAAATGGTAACTATACTTATCCTGGTGAGCACAGCTTAATGTATAGAACTGTCAAATCACTATGTTGTACACCTGAAACTAATATAACATTGTACGCCAACTATATTTCAAATTAAAAATGTATAATTAAACCTTAGTCTTTTAAAAAAATAATTTCTGTTCAAGGAAATATACCTCAAATGTATTAATATAAAAAAAGAAATACAGGCACTTCTATGCTATGGGGCAATATTAAAATCATTAAACATCCTGGAATTAAACCCAGCATAGTGGTAGTAACAACATTATTTCAACTACATTGAGGTCCTAGGTATATTTATGTTGGGGGGGGAACAGGAGAGGCACAGATGGAGCTGCTGATACAGTTCATACAACAACCCAAAGAGAAGAGAAATTTACTTCATTAAAAGGATGTCATTGTCCCTAATACTGTATATCTTCTGGGAAAGAACAGATTTTTAAAAATAAAACAAATTTAAGGAGATAAGATGGTGGAGGAGTAGGGAATCCTAAGTTCATCTGGTCCCTTGAATTCAGCTAGTTATCAAATCATTCTGAACACCTGAAAATCAATTGGAGATCTGAGAAAACAAAAGCTGCAATTCTACAAATAGAAAAGCGACCACTTTTTGGAAGGTAGGAGGTGCAGAGACTTGAATCCGGAGTGCTATGTCAGAGGATATGGTGGAGGGGAAGGAGCCAGTTTAAGGAGGCTACTGCAAAGTATTATAAACAACATAGTACAAAATTGGAACTTTTAGAAGTCAGCTACAGTGGAGGACATCCATAGCTTAAAGGTGCTCAGGTGGTGAAGTGGAGTGGAATCCCACATATAACAGTGTGGTCTCAGGATGCCCAGGGTCACAAGAAGAATTGAGGTGTCTGAGTGCAGCAGAGCTCCCAGAAGTGGGGAAGCCAGCTGAAAAGAGTGAGTCTAGGTTTTCTAGACTGTGTCTCCAGACAGGGGCCCAGCAAAAGGCAGAAACATAGTGGGGCTCCCCCCTCCCCTGGAAGGAACAGCTTGGGTCCATGCCAGAGGAGTCTGGAAATTTTTGAGACATGAAACTCAGTTGCGTGGCTGAATAAAAATGCTCAGTCACAGGATGGGTGAACACAGTTCAGACAGAAACCAAGGAGACAAGAGTGATTGACTGCTTTTCTGTGAGGACTCACTGAAGAGTGTGGGGGCACATAGTTTCAACTCCTGGGCTAGACATCAGGGCGCTGCCATTTTCATTCTGCCCATCCAGGCTGAAAACCTTTAAGGAGCAAAACAGCGCCACATAGTGGTATCCAGAGCTGCTTACACTGAGTCCGGCCTCCTGGCTAGAGAGGCACATTTCCAGAAGAGGAAGGGCACCTGAGAATCAGCACAACAGGCCCCTCCCCCAGAAGACCAGCAGGAACAACTGGCTAGCCGCATGTTTACTGATCACAGAGAACTGCAAAGCTTCAGCTCTTCAAAACATATAGCATTGTGGCACTTTTTTTTTATTCTTTAGTCTTTCATTTGTATTTTTTTCCAGCTATTTTTTATTTTTTTAATTTTTTATTTTTTATATATAGTATTTATAAATATATATATAGTATATGTAATACTATATATGTATAAATATATATGTATATATATACATACATATATACTATACATGTAGAGTATTTATACATATATATAGTATTTTTGGTTTACTTTCTTGTATTTTATTTTATTTTTTATGTATATAAGTATTTCTTTCATATTTTGGGATCTAGTTTCTTTTAACAAGCAGACCAAAATACACTCAGAATCTAGTTTTAACTTCTGTTCTGTTTTGTTTCTTGTTTAATTTTTTCTTATTTTCTATTGTTTTTGTTTTCTTCTTTTTTTTCTGTTGTTGTTGTTATTGCTGTTTTTTCTCTCTCTTTTCTATTCTTTTCTGGACAAAATGATGAGATGGAGAAATTTGCCCCAAAAGAAAGAACAGGTGGTAGTACTAACTGCCAGGGATTTAATCAATACAGATATAAGTAAGATGTCTGAACTAGAATTTAAAACAATGATTATAAAGACACTAGCTGGGCTTGAAAAGAACATAGAGGACACTAGAGAATCCCTTACTATAGAAATAAAAGAACTAAAATATAATCAGGCCAAAATTAAAAATGCTATTACTAGGATGCCGCCCCAAATGGAGGCTCAGAAAGCAAGGATAAATGAAGCAAATGAGAGTCAGTGATATAGAAGATAAAATGATGGAAAATAAGGAGGCTGAAAAGAAGAGAGTAAGGCAAATACTGGATCACAAAGGGAGACTTCAAGAATTCAAATCTGAAAAGTGAAATAATATCTGGAAAATATAGATTCCAGAAGATGAAGAGAGGGAGAAGGGGGCAGAAGTTTTATTTGAACAAATTATAGCTGAGAACTTGCCTAATCTGGGGAAGGAAACAGGCATTCAAGTCCAGGAGGCACAGAGAACCCCCCTCAAAATCAACAAAAAAGGTCAACACCTCAACATACTGAAGCTTGCAAATTACAGATAGAGAGAAAATACTGAAAGCAGTTTAGGACAAGAGGTCCTTAACCTACAGGGGTAGAAACAAGGCTGGGAGCAGACCAGTCCACAGGGACCTGACTGCCAGAAAGGACAAGCATGATATATTCAATATGCTAAATGGGGAAAATGTGTAGCCAAGAATACTTTATCCAGAAAGGCTGTCATTCAGAACAGGACAGATGAAGAGTTTCCAGAACAAAGAAAAACTAAAGGAATTTGTGCACACTACACCACCCTGCAAGAAATGTTAAAGGGGACTCTTTGAGGAAAGAGAGAGCTCAAAAGTAACAAAGACCAGAAAGGAACAGAGATAATGTACAAGAACATAATTTTACAGGCAATACAATGGCACTACCTTCATATCTTTCAATAATTACTCTGAGTGTAAATGGACTAAATGCTCCAATCAAAAGACATAGGGTTTCAGAATAGACTTTTTAAAAAAACAAGATTGATCAATGTGCTGCTTACAAGAGACTCATTTTAGACCCAAAGACACCTACAAATTGAAAGTGAGGGGGTAGAGAACTATTTATTATGCTAATGGACATTAAAAGAAAGCTGGAATAGCAATCCTTATATCAGACAAACTAGATTTTAAATTAAAGACTATAATAAGAGATGAAGAAGGACACTATATCATAACAAAAAGAGTCTATCAAACAAGAAGATCTAAAAATGCAAATATTTATTCCCCTAATGTGGGAGGAGCCAAATATATAAATCAATTAATAACAAAATTAAAGAAACACATTGATAATAATACAGTAATAGTAGGGGATGTTACAACCCCATTCACAGCAATAGACAGATCATCTAAGCATAAGATCAACAATGAAACAAGGGCTTTGAATGACACACTGGATCAGATTAACGTAACAGATATATTTAGAACATTTCATTCTAAAGCAACAGAATACACATTCTTTTCAAGTGCACATGGAACATTCTCCAGATTAGATCACATACTAGGTCACAAATCAGGTCTCAACTGGTACAAAATGATTGAGATAGTCCATACATGTTTTCAGACAACAATACTTTAAAACTTGAAGTCAACTACAAGAAAAAATTTGGAAGGACCACAAATACATGGAGGATAAAGAGCATCCTATTAAAGAATGAATGGGTCAATCAGGAAATTAAAGATGAATTAAAGAACTACATGGAAGCAAAAGAAAATGAAAACATGACAGTTCAGAACCTTTGGAATGCATCAAAGGCAGTACTAAGAGGCAAGTATATAGTGATACAGGCCTCCCTCAAGAAATAAAAAAGGTCTCAAATACACAACCTAAACTTACACCTAAAGAATCTGGAAAAAGAACTGCAAATAAAGCCTAAATCCAGCAGGAGAAGAGAAATAATAAAGAATAGAGCAGAAAACAAGGATATAGAAATCAAAAAATCAGTAGAACAGATCAAAAAACCTAGGAGCTGCTTCTTTGAAAGAATTAATAGGATTGATAAATCCCTAGACAGATGATTCAAAAAGAAAAGAAAAAAAATAAAATCATGAATTAAAAAGGAGAGATCACAACCAACACCAAAGAAATACAATTATAAGAGAATGAGGAATTATATGTCAACAAATTAGGCAATCTGGAAGAAATAGATGCATTCCAAAAAACATATAAACTACCAAAACTGAAACAGGATGAAATAGAAAAGCTGAACAGACCCATAACAAGCAAAGAAATTGAATTAGTAATCAAAAATCTCCCAACAGACTCCAGAGTCAGATGGCTTCCCAGAAGAATTCTACCAAACATTTAACAAAGAATTAACACCTATCCTTCTCAAATTGTTCCAAAAAATAAAAATGGAAGGAAAACTTCCAAACTCACTCTATGAGGCCAGCATTACCTTGATCCCAAAACCAGACATATACTTCAATAAAATGGAGAATTACAGTCCAGTATCCCTGATGACCATGAATGCAAAAGTTCTCACCAAGACACTAGCTAACCAGTTCCAACAGTACATTAAAAGGATTATTCACCACAACCAAATGGGATTTATTCCTGAGCTGAAGGGGTGGTTCAATATCCACAAATCAATGTGATACACTACATTAATAAAAGAAAGAAGAACCATATGATCCTCTCAATAGAGGAGAAAAAGCATTTGACAAAATACAACATCCTTTCTTGATAAAACCCCTCCAGCATGTATAGATAGAGGGACCATATCTCAACATCATAAAGGTCATATAAGAAAGACCCACAGCAAATATGATCCTCAATGGAGAGAAACTGAAAGCTTTTCCCCTAAGATCAGGAACATGATAGGAATGTCCATTCTTACCACTGTTGTTCAATATATCACTGGAAGTCCTAGCCTCAGCAATCAGACCACAAAAAGAAATAGAAGTCATCTAAATTGGCAAAGAAGAAGTGAAACTTTCACTCTTTGCAGACGACATGATATTCTATGTAGAAAACCCAAAAGATTCCACCAAAAAATTGCTAATACTGATATAGGAATTCAGCAAAATCACAGGATATAAAATCAATGTACAGAAGTAACTTGGTTTTCTATACACTAACAATGAAACAGAAGAAAGAAAAATCAAGGAATCAATCCGATTTACAATGGTACCAAAAACCATAAGATGCCTAGGAATAAACGTAACCGAAGAGGTAAAGAATCTGTACTCTGAATACTATAGAACACTTATGAAAGAAATTGAGGAAGACACAAAGAAATGGAAAAACATTCCAAACTCATGGATTGCAACAACAAATATTGTTAAAATGTATATGCTACACAAAGCAACCTACACATTCAATGCAATCCTTATTAAAATACCATCAACATTTTTCACAGAGATGGAACAATCCTAAAATTGGTATGGAACCAGAAAAGACCCTGAATAGCTAAAGGAGTGTTGAAAAGGAAAATCAAAGCTGGAGGCATCACAATTCTGGACTTCAAGTTGTATTACAAAGATGTAATCATCAAGACAGTATGGTATTGGCACATGCAGACAAATAGATCAATGGAAGCGAATAGAGAACCCAGAAATGTGCCCTCAATTCTATGGCCAACTAATCTTTGACAAAGTAGGAAAGAATATCCAATGGAAAAGACAGTCTCTTCAACAAATGGTGTTGGGAAAATTGCACAGCCATATGCAGTAGAATGAAACTGGACCACATTTCTCAAAATGGATCAAAGACCTAAATGTGAGATAGAAATGCATCAAAATCCTAGAGGAGAACACAGAAAGCAACTTCTTTGACTTTGGCTGTAGCAATTTCTTACTAGACAAATCACAGGAGGCAAGGGAACAAAAGCATAAATGAACTATTGGGACTTCATGAGGATAAAAAGCTTTTACACATCAACGGAAATAGTCAACAAAACTAAAAGGCAACCTACAGAATGGGAGAAGATATTCACAAATGACATATCAAACTCAACACCAAGAAAACAAAAAATCCAGTCAAGAAAGGAGCAGAAGACATGAATAGACACTTTTCCAAAGAAGACATCCAAATGGCCAACAGACACGTGAAAAAATGCTCAACATTACTCAGCATCAGGGAAATACAAATCAAAAGCATGAGATACCATCTCACACCAGTCAGAATGGCTAAAATAAACAACTTAGGAAACACGAGATATTGGTGAGGATACAGAGAAAGGGGAACCCTCTTACACTGTTGGTGGGAATTCAAACTGGAGCAACCACTCTGGAAAACAGTATGGTAGTTCCTCAAGAAGTTAAAAATAGAATTACCATATGACCCAGCAATTGCCCTACTAGGTATTTATCCAAAGGATACAAACATAGTGATTTGAAAGGGCACATGCACCCCAACGTTTATAGCAGCAATGTCCACAATAGCAAAACTATGGAAAGAGCCAGATGTCCATCAAAAGATGAATGGATAAAAAAGAAGTGGTGTAGGGATTCGGAAGGAAAGATGGCAGAGGAGTAGGGGACCCTATTTCAACTGGTCCCCAGAATTGAGCTGGATATCTACCAGACCACTCTGAGCACCCATGAAACCAGCCTGAGATGTAAGATCTGGATCTCTACAAAAAGAATATCGCAGATGGTTGGTTTCGAGGTAGGAAGCGGGGAGCTGTGATTCTGCAGGCAGATATCAGAGGATAAATGGCAGCGGGAGGGTGCCTGGCCGTGAGGATCCTACACCGCTGGTTAGAGACAGCCTTGTGTGCTGGGGACCGGGCACAGACTTGCAGACCGGGAGCGGTGGGGAAAGGACTTTAGGGCAGCCCCCGGGGCGGAAACCCGGAACAGCAGGGTCACACGTGCGAACTGGGAGCGGCTGGTGGTTTCAGAAGCACAAAGGGCAGAGACACGCCCCGACCTAGAGGCAGGACTGGGGGCGCTGCAGAGGAGCACACAACCCAGGCCGCTGCAGTTTATAGCAGCACGGACAGAAACGGAGACAGTGTGGCCTGGAGAGCTCACTGAAAAACAGACTGGGGTCTCTCTGTTCTGAGGCAGAGGGTTGGAAACGGTCTCTTCTGCTCTGACTCAAGGAAGAGACATGGAAAGCCACCAGGGAAAGCTGCCAGAGAACAAAAGCCCCCAAAACTGATTCCCACTGAACCCATTCCCCACCAGAGGGGGGGAGGGCAACTCCGCCCAAACAGGGTTGCCTGAGTAACAGCACGGCAGGCCCCTCCCCCAGAAGACAGGATGGGAAAACAAGAGGCCAGCAACCCAAAGGTCCCAAGAACACAGGTGCATCTTGCTTGGGTTCTGGTCAATAATTTGGACTCTACACAATCCCTCAACCACCCATCAACAGAATGACTAGGAGGAGGAACCCACAAAATAGAAAAGACTCAGAGATTATGATTTATGCAGCAGATTTACAAATGGATGCAGATATAACCAAGATGTCGGAGATGGAATTCAGGCTAGCAATTGTGAAGACAATGGCTAGAAGGGAGAAATCAATTAATAGCAACATAGAATCTCTAAGGGCAGAACTGAAAGCTGAATTGGCAGAACTTAAAAATGCTATCAGTGAGATCCAGTCCAATCTAGATAATCTAACAGCTACTGTAAGTGAGGCAGAAGAACGAATAAGCGACCTGGAAGACAATAGAATAGATAAAAAGGGAAAAGAGGAGGCCAGGGAAAAACAACTCAGAATCCATGAAAATAAAATCAGAGAAATAAGTGACACCATGAAGCATTCCAATGTCAGAATAATTGGAATCCTGGAGGGAGTGCAGGGAAAAAGAGGACTAGAAGATGTATTTGAGCAAATTGTAGTTGAGAACTTCCCTAAACTGGGGAATGAAACAAACATTCACATCCTAGAGGCAGAAAGGACCCCTACCAAGATCAAGGAAAACACGCCAACATGCTGGCATGTAATAGTAAAACTTGCAAACCTTAGAACCAAGGAAACCATCTTAAGGGCAGTTAGGGGGAAGAGATTCCTTACATACAGAGGGAGGAACATCAGATTAACGTCAGACCTATCCCTAGAGACCTGGCAAGCCAGAAAGGCCTGGCAAGACGTATTCAGGGTGCTAAATGAGAAGAACATGCAGCCAAGAATACTTTATCCGGCAAGGCTGTCATTTAGAATGGATGGAGAGATACAGAGCTTCCATGATCAGCAGAAACTGAAAGAATATGTGACCACTAAGCCTACCCTGCAAGAAATATTAAGGGGAGTTCTACAAAAGGAGAAAGACCCCAAGAGTCATATACAACAGAAATTGACAGGGACAATCTATAAAAACAATGACTTTACAGGCAACATAATGACAATTAATTCATATCTTTCAATAATCACTCTCAATGTGAATGGCCTAAATGCTCCCATAAAACGGCACAGGGTTGCAGATTGGATAAAAAGACAGGACCCATCCATATGCTGCCTACAAGAGACTCATTTTGAACCTAAAGATACATCCAGACTGAAAGTGAAGGGATGGAGATCCATCTTCCATGCCAGCGGATCTCAAAAGAAAGCTGGCGTAGCAATTCTTATATCAGACAAATTAGATTTTAAAACAAAGTCTGTAGTTAGAGACACAGAAGGACACTATGTCATTCTTAAAGGGTCTATCCAACAAGAAGATCTAATAATTGTAAATATCTATACCCCCAACATGGGAGCAGCCATTTACAAAAGCCAACTGCTAAACAAAATAAAGAGTCATATTAAAAACAATACATTAATTGGAGGAGACCTCAAGACTCCACTCTCAGCAATGGAAAGATCACTGAAAATCAACAAAGAAACAAGAGCTTTGAATGATACACTGGACCAGATAGACCTCATAGATATGTACAGAACATTCCACCCTAAAACAACAGAATACTCATTCTTCTCAAGTGCACATGGAACTTTTTCCAGAATAGACCACATACTGGGTTACAAATCAGGTCTCAACCGATACCAAAAGACTGAGATTATTCCCTGCATATGCTCAGACCACAGTGCTTTAAAACTGGAACTCAATCACAAGAAAAAATTTGGAAGAAATTCAAACACTTGGAATCTAAAGACCACTCTGCTCAAGAATGTTTGGGTCAACCAGGAAATCAAAGAAGAACTTAAACAATTCATGGAAATCAATGAGAACAAAAACACATCGGTCCAAAACCTATGGGATACTGCAAAGGCGGTCCTAAGGGGGAAATACATAGCCATCCAAGCCTCACTCAAAAAAATAGAAAAATCCCGAATAAAACAACTAATTCTACACCTTAAAGAACTAGAGAAAAAGCAACAAACGATGCCTGGCCATGCATTAGAGGAGAAATAATTAAAATTAGAGCAGAAATGAATGAATTAGAAACCAGAAACGGTAGATCAGATCAACAAAACTAGAAGTTGGTTCTTTGAAGGAATTAATAAGATCGATAAACCACTGGCCAGACTTATCCAAAAGAAAAGACAAAGGACCCAAATTAATAAAAATATGAATGAAAGGGGAGAGATCATGACTAACACCAAGGAAATAGAAAAAAATTATTAGAAATTATTATCAACAACTATATGCCAATAAACTGAGCAATCTGGATGAAATGGAGGCCTTCCTGGAAACCTATAAGCTGCCAAGACTGAAACAGGAAGAAATTGACAACCTGAATAGGCCAATAACCAGTAATGAGATTGAAGCAGTGAAGTCAAGAGTCCAGGGCCTGATGGATTCCCTGGGGAATTCTACCAAACATTCAAAGAAGAAATAATACCTATTCTCCTGAGCTCTTTCAAAAAATAGAAACAGAAAGAAAACTTCCAAACTCATTCTATTAGGCCAGCATTACCTTAATCCCCAAACCAGGCAAAGACCCCATCAAAAAGGAGAATTTCAGACTGATATCCCTGATGAATATGGATTCCAAAATCCTCAACAAAATCCTAGCTAATAGGATCCAACAATACATTAAAAGGATCATCCACCACGACCAAGTGGGATTTATCCCCGGATGCAAGGGTGGTTCAACATTCGCAAGTCAATCAATAAGATAGAAGACATTAATAAGAGGAAGGAGAAGAACCATATGGTCCTCTCAATTGATGCAGAAAAAGCATTTGACAAATACAACATCCTTTCCTGATTAAAACTCTTCAGAGTATAGGGATAGAGGGAACATTCCTCAAGTTCATAAAATCCACCTATGAAAAACCCACAGTGAATATCATCCTCAATGGGGAAAAGCTGAGAGCCTTTCCCTTATGATCAGGAACACATCAAGGATGCCCACTTTTGCCACTATTGTTCAACATAGTACTAGAAGTCCTAGCAACAGCAATCAGACAACAACAAAAAATAAAAGTATTCAAATTGGCAAAGAAGAAGTCAAACTCTCTCTTTTCGCAGATGACATGATACTTTATGTGGAAAACACGAAAGACTCCACCCCCAAATTACTAGAACTCATACAGCAATTCAGTAATGTGGCAGGATACAAAATCAATGCACAGAAATCAGTTGCTTTCTTATACACTAACAATGCAACTGTAGAAAGAGAAATTAGAGAATCGATTCCATTTACAATAGCACCAAAAACCATAAGATACCTTGGAATAAACCTAACCAAAGAAATTAAGGATCCATACTCTAGGGACTACAGAACACTCATGAAAGAAATTGAAGAAGACACAAAAAGATGGAAAAATATTCCATGCTCATGAATCGGAAGAATAAACATTGTTAAAATGTCTATGGTACCCAGAGCATTCTATACCTTCAATGCCATCCCGATCAAAATTCCAATGACATTTTTCAAAGTGCTGGAACAAACAATCCTAAAATTTGTATGGAATCAGAAAAGAGCCCAAATCGCCAAGGAAATGTTGAAAAAGAAAAACAAAGCTGGGGCATCACGTTGCCCAATTTCAAGCTATATTACAAAGCTGTGATCACCAAGACAACATGGTAATGGCACAACAACAGACATATAGACCAATGGAACAGAATAGAGAACCCAGATATGGACCCTCAACTCTATGGTCAAATAATCTTTGACAAAACAGGAAAAAACATGCAATAGAAAAAAGTCTCTTCAATAAATGGTGCTGGGAAAATTGGACAGCCACATGCAGAACAATGAAACTCGACCATTTTCTAACACCATACACAAAGATAAACTCAAAATGGATGAAAGACCTCAATGTGAGAAAGGAATCCTTCAAAATCCTAGAGGAGAACATAAGCAGTAACCTCTTTGACATCACCCACAGCAACTTCTTTCAAGATACATCTACAAAGGCTAGTGAAACAAAAGCAAAAATGAGCTTTTGGGACCTCATCAAGATAAGAAGCTTCTGCACAGCAAGGAAACAGTCAACAAAACAAAGAGGCAACCCACAGAATGGGAGAAGATATTTGCAAATGTCACTACAGATAAAGGGCTGGTATCCAAGATCTATAAAGAACTTCTCAATCTCAACACCCAAAAAACAAATATTCAAGTCAAAAAATGGGCAGAAGATATGAAAAGACACTTCTCTGAAGAAGACATACAAATGGCTAACAGACACATGAGAAAATGTTCATCATCATTAGCCATCAGGGAAACTCAAATCAAAACCACATTGAGATACCACCTTACACCAGTTAGAATGACAAAAATGGACAGGGAAAGAAACAACAAATGTTGGAGAGGTTGTGGAGAAAGGGGAACCCTCTTACACTGGTGGTGGGAATGCAAGTTGGTACAGCCACTTTAGAAAACAGTGTGGAGTTTCCTCAAAAATTTAAAAATAGAGGTACCCTATGACCCAGCAATTGCACTACTGGGTATTTACCCCAAAGACACAGATGTAGTGAATAGAAGGGCCATATGCACCCCAATGTTCATAGCAGCAATGTCCAGAATAGCCAAACTGTGGAAAGAGCTGAGATGCCCTTCAACAGATGAATGGGTAAAGAAGATGTGGTCCATATATACAATGGAATATTACTCAGCCATCAGAAAGGATGAATACCCACCCTTTACATCAACAGGGATGGGACTGGAGGAGATTATGCTAAGTGAAATAAGACAAGCAGAGAAAGTCAATTATCATATGGTTTCACTTATTTGTGGAACATAAGGAATAGCATGGAGGACATTAGAAGGAAGGGAAAAATGAGGGGGGCGGGAATTGGAGGGAGAGATGAACCATGAGAGACTATGAACTCTGAGAAACAAACAGGGTTTTAGAGGGGAGGCGTGAGAGGGGGATTTGTTAGCCCAGTGATGGGTATTAAGGCGGGCATGTACTACATGGAGCACTGGGTGTTATATGAAAACAATGGATCATGGATCACCACATCAGAAACAAATGATGTACTATATGGTGACTAACATAACCAATAAAATTTAAAAAAAAAGTGGTGTATACAGACACACACAGTGGAATATTACTCAGCCATCAAAAAGAATGAAATCTTGCCATTTGCAAGGATGTGGATAGAACTAGAGGGTATTATGCTAAGCAAAATAAATCAGTCAGAGAAAGCAAATACCATGTTTTCACTCATATG
Organism: Callorhinus ursinus; assembly: GCF_003265705.2. Classification (NCBI taxonomy): domain Eukaryota; kingdom Metazoa; phylum Chordata; class Mammalia; order Carnivora; family Otariidae; genus Callorhinus; species Callorhinus ursinus. Next base: position 2,070,054 of record NW_027397146.1, read on the forward strand.
TGGAATTTAAGCAACAAAACAGATGAACATAGGGGAAAGGAAAGAAAAGTAAAATAAGATGAAAACAGAGAGGTTGGCAAATCATAAGAGCCTTTAACTATAGGAAACAAACTGAGCGTTGCTGGAGGGGAGGTGGGTAGAGTGATGGGGTAATTGGGTGATGGACATTAAGGAGGGTACTTGAAGTAAAGAGCACTGGGTGTTGCATGCAACTGATGAATCACTAAATTCTACCTCTGAAACTAATAATACAGTATATGTTAACTAAACTAAATTTAAATATAAACAAATAAAACAAATTCAAAATTACTGCACAGAAGGTGACATCAGCAAGACAGAGGGCTAGGATGTCCCAAAACTCATCTCCCCCCAACAAAACCGGAAGAAAACTAACAAGAACTATAAACTCTAAATTAGAGAAAACAACTCAGGGAAAACTCTAGACAACAAAGAGCCAGCAAATATCCAAGGAGCTCAAAAATCGAGAATGGCTACATAGAAAACTAAAGGAAGCATATTACCTGTGTCATCCAGTCCCCTAGCCAGGAGCTGTCCCACATCTAGAAGAATGCCCTCAGAGGAAGTTCACCACACAGGGAGGAGAGCAGGAGAACCATAGGAAGCCTCACCATTGTGGATATTTGCAGCTTTTGCTATGGATGTCTCCCACAGTCTTCACTGATATTGATTCCAGCTGATGGAGTAGTATCGAGTGCACCACTCTGCGTCTACTCCCTAGGCTGAAGTTGTTGTCAAAGTGAGACTTACCCTCAGGGGCCCCAATCACTGCTATGCCCTACTCTCAGAGAACTGGTATCACAATACTTCATCATCTATGAAAGTGGAGCTGCCACTGCTCTTAGCCCACCCCCAGCCCCAGGTCAGGGCTTTGTCCCACCATTACCAGGGCAGCCTCCACTGCCCTGAGTCTGCCCCCTGGGTCACAAGTTTTGCTTTGACAGTCATTATTAGGGCCCTGCTGTTGTCTTCCTGATCCCCTCTCACCAGGTTCCACATCTTGGCTCTGGGTTGTCATTACAAAGTATGCTACCGCTGCCCTGGCCAACCCCGATCTCAGGTCAAGACTCTAAACTGTCATTGCTGAGACAGGCTCTCACTTCTCTGAACCTTACTCCCTGGGCTCTTGGTCATACCTCTGACCCATTATTGCCATGGGTGCTACTACTGACATGAGTCCCATTCTCCCCACCCCATGGCAGGTTGTGGCTCTGATCAGTTGCTGGGGCCATGCTGCTTCTATACTGAGCTCCACCTGCAAGTCCTAAATCAAGACTCTGAACTCTCAGTACAAGGGTGCTACTGCTGACCTGAGCCCTACCCCTAAGTTTTCAGGTTGGGGGTCTGACCCATTATAGCTAGAACCAGGCTACCATTGTCTTGAGCTTCATCCCTCAGATCCTAGGTCACAGGGCTCCCAACTGGCATTGCCAAGGCTGTGCTGCCACTGTTGTACCCATCTCCCTGAATCCTTACATATGGCTTTAACAGACCACCACAAGTTGTGCGGCTGCTATCCTGTGGCTGCCTATGGAGGCCACAAATTAAACTTTGACCTGCCATCTCCCTGTTGTGCTAGTACAGCACCCTGACCCCTGGACCCATGAGACATAGGTACTGGTTCCATGAGATATCTACACAGGCCCACACCCTAGACACATAGCTGCAGCAATTGTGCATATGCCCCAGGACCCAAGTGCTATGGTAGTTCCACATGACATGATTTGACAAATATTGGTTCCAATAGTGTTCTGAGGGCTCTGAGTGTCAGGACACCCAACCAGGCACTGGGAAGGATCTTCTTGGCTAGAACCTCCTCCCAGAGGCATAAAAGGAGAGGGGGGAGAATAGGAAGACACCAGCAGCCTCACCCTCTGAAGATATAAATAGCCCTACCTGCTACTACTACCTGCAGGGCCCCTGTAGGCTTAGCCACAGAAGACCCCTATAATCTGGCCAATGGCAACCTCAGCCAATGGAATAGCATAGAGAATGTACCACTGTGCCTTCTCAGGAACCAAAGATGCTGGATCCCACCCAGCTGGCACCCTTACAGCCACCTCTAGGTGAAAGTCTTTTATTAATGAAGCCATTTTGAAAAGACTGGAAAAGGTAACAGCACCCTCAAATCCACAGACATCAATGCAAACCCATCAAAAACGTGAAAAAGCAAGGAAATATGATACCACCAAAGGAACAAAATAATACTTCAGCAATGAGCCCAAAGAAATGGAGATCTGTGAGTTATCTGAAAAAGAATTCAAAATAATGATTTTAAGGAAGCTCGGTGGATTTGGAACACAGACAAATCAATGAACTCGGGAAAATAATACATGAACAAAACAAGAAATTCAACAAAGATCTAGAAATCATCAAAAGAACCAAACAGAAATTCTGGAGATGAAGAATATAATGAAGTAAAAAATGCAATAGATACCTTCAACAGTAAGATTAATCAGGCAGAAGAAAGAATCTTTGAGCTCGAGAACAGGTCTCATCATATTATCCAGTCAGAAGAGAATAAAGAAATTAGAATGAAAAAGAATGAAAAAAACTACACAAACTGTGGGACATAATCAAAAGTAACAATATTTGCATTATGGGAGGAGAGGAGGGAAAGGGACAGAAATTTATTTAAGGAAAAATGGCTGAAAACTTCTCAAATCTGGGGAGAGTTATGGCCATCCAAGTACAGGAAGCTCAAAGATCCTCAAAGAGAATTCAGCTTAAAGAGATCTTCACTGAAACACATTATAATCAAGCTCTCAAAAATCAGTGCAAAGTGAGAATCTCGAAAGCAGCAAAAGAAAAAAGAATCATCACATACAAGTGAACCAAAAATACTTTCCCCAGCAAAGCTGTCATTTGGAAATGAAGGAGAGATGAAAAATGTCCCATATAAAAGTTGAAGGAATTCATAACCACTATACCTAAATTACAAAAAATGCTAAAGTTCTTCAAGATGAAAAAAAAGTGCTAATAAGTAATATGAAAACATACAAAGGTATAAAATTCACTGGTAAAGTTACATATATAAATTCAAAATACTCATAATACATTGGTGGGGGTATAAATCACTTTGAAATCTAGCATATAGGTTAAGAGATAAAAGTTTTCAAAATAGCTAGAGCTACAATAGTATGTTAATGGATACAAAATATAAAAAGATTAAAATTGGAACATCAACATAAACTGTGGGAGGCAAGTAAATACATAAAAGTTGATTATGTCACTGAAGTTAAGCTGTTATCTGTTTAAAGTAGATAATTATAATATGTATTTTGGAAAGCCTCCTGGTAACCAGAGAGCAAAAACCTATAATAGATACAAAAATGATAAAGAGAAAAGAATCAAAGCAAACCACTGCAAAAAATTATCAACTCCCAAAGAAAGATAGCAGGATGGGAAGAACGAAACTAAGGAACAACAAAAAAATCGGAAAGTAATTCACAAAATGATTATAGTAAGTCCTTATTTATCAATAATTACTTTAAATATAAATGGTTTAAATTGGACACAAAGAGACTGAATGGATAAAAAATGGATTATCTATATGCTGTATTGAAGAGACTCACTTAAGCATTAAGAAAACTCACAGGCTGAAAGTGAAGGGATGCAAAAAGATATTTCAAGGAAATGGAAACCAAAAGAGAGCAGGAGTAGCTATACTTAGATAAGGCAAAATACATCTTAAATCGAAAATTGTAATAATAGAAAAAGTCCTTATATAATGACAAAAATGTCAATTAGCCAGGAGTATATACCAATTATAAGCACCTATTCACTCAATACTGTAGCACCTAAATATATTAAACAATTATTAACAGATTTGAAGGGAGAAAAAGAAAAGCAATAATAGTAGGGGACTACAATACTCCACTTTCAGCAATGGATACATCATTCAGAAAGAAAATCAATAAAGGAATAATGGATTTGGATGACACTTTAGAACAAATGTACCTAAAATACATACAGAATATTCCATCTAGCAGCAGCAGAATATACATTCTTGTCAAGCTCACATGGAATATTCTCCAAGATAGATCACATGATAGGTCAAAAAATGTCTCCAAATTTAAGAATATTGAAATTATACCAACTATCTTTTCCAACCACAACAGCATGAAACTAGAAATCAATAACAGGAAGAAAGCTGAAAAATTCAGGTGGAGATTAAACAACATGTTTCTGAACAACCAATGAGTCAAAGAAGAAATCAAAAGGGAAATAAAAAATAAATATTGAACCAAACAAAAATGGAAGCATTACATATCAAAATATATGAGATGCTTCAAAAGCAGTTCTAAGAGGAAAATTTATAGTGATAAATGCCTAGATTAGGAAACAAGAAATATCTCAAATACACAACCTCACTTTATACTTCAAGGAATTAGAAATAGAACAAACTGTCCAACGTTAGCAGAAGAAAGGAAATAGCAAAGATCAGAGCAAAACAAACTAGAGACCAGAAAAACAATAGAAAAGATCAATGAAACTAAGAGCTCATTCTTTGAAAAGATAGATAAAATTGACAAACTTTTAACCAGATTAACTAAGAAAACAAGAGAGAGGATTCAAATAAATAAAATCAGAAATGAAAGATGAGAGGCAAGGAGTTAAAAATGGTGGAGGAATAGGGGAACCAGGACCCTAAGCTTGTCTTGTCCCTCAAACACAGCTAGATAGTTATTAAATCATTCTGAACACCTGAGAAATCAATCTGAGGTCTGAGAGAACAAAACTACAAATCTACAAATAGAAAAATGACCACATTTTGGAAGGTAGGATGTACGGACAGCTGACTTGGGGGAGATATAGCTGTGAGTATGGCAACAGGGAGGGAGCATGCATACAGAGGCTACTGCAAAGTATTATAAGCAGTGGAGCACAAAATCCAAACTTTTAGAAGTCCAATACTGGGGGATGTGCCTAGCTTAAAGGTGCTCAGATAGCAAAGTGAGGCAGAATCCCAGTAGTGACAGCATGGTTTGAGGATCCCCTGGGTCACAAGAAAAATGGGTGGTGCCAACCTGCTGCAATGTTACCAGGCAGAGGAGCGGGGAAGCCAGCTGAGAGCAGAGGGTCTTGGTGCTGGCTTTCTCCACTGTTTTGCTATAAACCATGAACCACTGCACAGTCATGCTACTGCTTTCCTGGGACTGGCTGTAAACAGCAAAAGCATGGCAGACCCTTGCCCAGAGGGACATCATGGATCCACACCATGGGAGTCCCTAAAATTTGTAGTTTTGAAACTCAGTCCTGTACCTGAGATTAAAAAAAAAAAAAAAAAGCTCAGACACAGGGAGGGTGAATGCAGGGTTCAGACGGAAACCAAGGACACAAAGAGAGGTGATTGATTGCACTTCTATGAGGGCTCACTGAAGAATGGGGGTTTTGAACTTTCAGCTCTGGGACTAGAGAGCTGGGCGCCACCATACTCATCCTACCCAATAGCACTGAATGACTTCAACGAACAAAAGAGTGCTACATAGTGGAGGCCCAACCCACTTACAGCAAGCCCTGCCCCACTGTGCCCTGGAGAAACATTTCCACTGAAAGAAGCCAGATTGAGAATCAGCCCAGCAGGCCCCTCCACCAGAAGACAAGCACAAACAATTTGCTCCCACCAAGTCTACTGATCATAGAGTGCTGCAAAGATTGAGCTCTAGGGGAAATAGGATCTAGCTTCCTTTTATTTTTAATTATTTATTATTATTATTTGTTCATTTATTTTCTGATTTTTTCAATTCCCTTTAAAATTGATTAAATTAATTTTTATTTATGTATATATTATGTATTTTTTTAATTTTTGTTTTATTTTTTTATTTTTTTATTTGGGGATCTAGATTCTTTTAACAAGCAGACCAAAACACACCCAGGATCTGGGGGGGGAGTGGCTTCTTGGGCTTTTTCTTTGTTTTTTGTTTCTTTGTTTGTTTTTTCTTTCTTCCTTTCTTTTCTGGACAAAATGACAAGACAGAAAAATTCACCCCAAAAGAAAAAACAGGAAGTAGAACTCACCACCAGGCATTTAATCAATATAGATATAAGTAGTATGCCAGAACTATAATTTAAAATAACAATTATAAAGATACTATCTGGACTTGAAAAAAGCATAGAAGACACTAGGGAATCCCTTACTGCAGAGATAAAAGAACTAAAATCTAATAAGGCCAAAATTAAAAATGCAAACCCAAAGGAATGTCATGACAACAAGAATGGACAAACTAGAGTAATGAATCAGTGATATAGAAGGTAAAATTGTGGAAAATAATGAAGCTGAAGAGGGAAAGAAAGGTATTGGATCAAGAAAAAAAAGAGGATTCAAATAAACAAAATGACAAATGAGAGAGAAGAAATAACAACCAAGCAACAACACTGAAGAAATACAAACAACTGTGTCCAGAAAAGAAAGGAAGAATATTATGAAAACATATGCCAAAAAATTGGACAAACTAGAAGAAATGAATAAATTCCTAGAAAAATATATCCTAGCAAAACTTAAGCAGGAAGAAATTGAAAATTTGAACAGAATGATTACTAGCTAAGAAATTGAATCAGTCATCAAAAAAAAATCCAACAAAAATCCAGAACCAGATAGCTTCACATGGGATTTTTATCAAACATTTAAAGGAGAGTTAGTACCTATTCTTCTCAAACTATTCCAAAAAATAAGAGAGAAAGGAAAAATTCTAAATTCATTCTAAGGGGCCAGCATGACCCTGATTCCAAAACCAAATAAAGACACCACAGAGAAAGAGAACTAAAGGCCAAATAAGTCTGATGAATATAGATGTAAAAATCCTCAAAAAAAATTAGCAAACCGAATCCAACAATACATTTAAAAAATCATTCACCATGATCAAGGGAACAAGGGATGCAAGGATGGTTCAATATTTGCAAATCTATCAACATAGTACATCACATCAATAAGAGAAAGGATAAAAAAATATATGATTATTTTGATAGAAACGTCATACTCAATGGGGAAAAACTGAGAGATTTTTCCCTAAGATCATGAGCAAGACAATACCTATTTTCACCACTTTTATTCAACATAGTCCTAGCCACAGCAATCAGAAAAAAAAAAGAAATAAAGGGCAGTTGAGTGGGTAAGGAAGAAATAAAACTTTCACTATTTGCAGATGAGATGAAACTATATATAGAAAACCCGAAAGATTCCACCAAAAAACTGCTAGAACTGATAAATGATTCAGTAAATTCTCAGGATATAAATCAACATACTGAAATCTGTTGTATTTGTATATATTAATAACAAAGAAGCAAAAAGAGAAGTTAAGAAAAGAATCCCATTTGTAACTGCAACAAAAATAATAAAATACCAGAGGAGTCCAAGATGGCAGAGGACTAGGAGACCTTAATTTTGTCTGCTCCTAGGAATTCAGCTAGACAACTATCAAATCATTCCAAACACCTGCGAACTCAACCAGAGATCGAAGAAAAAGATAGCTGCAAATCTATGAATAAAAAAGTGACCATTTTCTACAAGGTAGGAAGTGTGGAGAAGTGAATCCAAGGTGATATATGGGAAGATAGACTGTGGGGGGAGGGAGCCTCAGTCAACCAGCTACCAGCACGTGATAGAGCAGCGGAGCACAAAATTGGAATTTATAGAAGTCAGCTAAGCAATGGAGAGGGATATCACGCAGGTGGCTAAGCAGGGGGTGGGGGTGGAACACTTGCAGGAACAGTGTGGTCTCAATCCTTGGGGTCACAGGAAGACTGGGGGTGCCTGAGTGTGACAGAACTCCCAGAGTGGGGAAACAGGCTGCAAAGAGTGAGCCCAAAAGTGGGCTCTCAGCTCAGGGTTGCCATAAACTGTGATCCACAGCACAGTAGGGCCTCTGTTCTTCTAGCAGGGGCCCAACAAGCAGCAGAACTGGAGAGAGCCCCCTTCCTCCTGGGAGGAAGGGTGCAGGAGCGAGTCTCAGGAGTCTACTGGGATTGGAGACTTCAAACAAGGTCATGTATCTGAGATAGAAATGCTTAGTCACAGGCCAGGTGAGCACGGAGTGCAGCCAGAGACAAGTGAGATAGTACTGATTGACTGCTTTTCTCTGAGGGCTCACAGAGGAGTGGGGCCCTGAGCTTTCAGATCTGGGGCCAGAGATTGGGAGGCCACCCTTATTCTCATCTTCTGAACCTGCATGGAAAGCCTTCAGGGAACAAAAGATACAGAGAACAAACCAGAGCAGGTTACTTAGCCTGGCCCCCTGGCAAGGGAGGAGGAATTCTGCCTGGGGCAAATACATTTGAGAATCAATGCAACAGGCCCCTCCCCCAGAAGATGCATGAGTCTGTGGAGTTTGGTCAGTCTGGACAGAAGTGGAGACAGACTGACCTGGAGGATCTGTTGAGGGTGGTGGACCACCCACGACATTGCGGCTCTGGGCTAGAGATTCCCTCATGGCCACGTTTGCTCTGACCCTCTAAAGAGAAGCAAAAAGAGGCCAGGGAACAAAAGCACACAGCCAACCAGCTCACATTAAGCCCAGCCCCCTGACAAGGGGGAGGAGCTCCACCCATGCAAAGACGCCTGAGAAGCCAAGTAGCAGGGCCCTCCTCCAGAACAGACTGGAAGAACAGGTGAATGATAAGCTTAAGCTTATTTCCCACAGGACTATAAAACTCCAGGGCCAGGAGAAAATAATATAGGGAGATCCAGGTGTTCCCTCACGACTCATTTATACTTCAGGCTAACATTTTACATTTCATTTTTAGTTTAGTTTCTTTTCTTATTCTTTCATTTTTTTAACCTGCTCCAATTTCAAATAGATTTTTATTTCCCAACCTATGTTTTTAAGTCACTTACTAACTTTCATTTTTTCACATATATGTTTCATAGATTTATGCAACATAATAGCTCGTTTGTTACTCCATTCAATTTTATCTTGATATTCTGATTTTTTGTGCAATTTTCGGATATATTGTCTTCTAACAGACTGAAAATCAAGCAGGAACAGGCAGATCACCCTGCTGTGTCCACCCTGAGAGATTATACTCTCTCTCTCCGACCTCCTTTTTTTATTTCTTTCTTTTCTTTTTTCTTTCCTTTTTACTGTTTTGGATCATCATGGCTTTGGTGGTGTATCTGTGGTAGCTTTCAACCACTTTGGATTTTCCTAAAGTGTACTTTGCTTGGGTCATGGTTGATATTTTGGACCCTGTTCATTCCGTCAACCATCCCTAAACAGAATGACTATGAGGAGGAACTCCCAACAAAGAAAAGAACCAGAGACAATGAACTTTGCCACAGATCTAATGGATATGGATATAAGCAAGATGTCAAAGATAGACTTCAGGGTAGCAATTATGAAGTCAATAGCTAGGCTTGAAAAAAGCATTAGTGACAATATAGAATCTTTAAAGGCAGAAATGTGATATAATCCAGCTGAATTGAAAAATGCTATGAATGAAACAGTCAACAAAACAAAAAGACAACCCACAGAATGGGAGAAGATATTTGCAAATGACACTACAGATAAAAGGCTGGTATCCAAGATCTATAAAGAACTTCTGAATCTCAACACCCAAACTACAAATAATCAAGTCAAAGAATGGGCAGAAGACATGAACAGACACTTCTCCAAAGAAGACATACAAATGGCTAACAGACACATGAGAAAATGTTCATCATCATTAGCCATCAGGGAAATTCAAATCAAAACCACATTGAGATACCACCTTACACCAGTTAGAATCACAAAAATGGACAAGGCAAGAAAAAACAAATGTTGGAGAGCTTGTGGAGAAAGGGGAACCCTCTTACACTGTTGGTGGGAATGCAAGTTGGTACAGCCACTTTAGAAATCAGTGTGGAGGCTCCTCAAAAATTTAAATATAGAGCTACCCTATGACCCAGCAATTGCACTCCTGGGTATTTACACCAAAGACACAGATGTAGTGAAAAGAAGGGCCATATGCACCCCAATGTTCATAGCAGCAATGTCTGCAATAGCCAAACTATGGAAAGAGCCAAGATGCCCTTCAACAGATGAATGGATAAAAAAGATGTGGTCCATATATATAATGGAATATTACTCAGCCATCAGAAAAGATGAATACCCAACTTTTACATCAACAGGGATGGGACTGGAGGAGATTATGCTAAGTGAAATAAGTCAAGCAGGGAAAGTCAATTATCATATGGTTTCACTTATTTGTGGAACATAAGGAATAGCACGGAGGACATTAGAAGAAAGAAAGGAAAAATGAAGGGGGGAAAATCGGAGGGAGAGATGAACCATGAGAAACTATGGACTCTGAGAAACAATCTGAGGGTTTTAGAGGGGAAGGGGGTGGGGGGATGTGTTAACCTGGTGATGGGTATTAAGGAGGGTAGGTACTGCATGGAGCAATGGGTGTTATACGAAAACAATGAATCGTGGATCACTACATCAAAAACTAATGATGTATATTATGGTGACTAACATAACATAATAAAATAAAATAAAATAAAATAAAATAAATTACTCTGCATAAAAAAATGCTATGAATGAGATGCAGTCCAAACTGGATACTCTGGCAGCCAGGGTAAATGAGGTAGAACAAATTAGTGATCTACAAGATAAGCTGATAGAATGGAAGGAAGCTGAGGAAGATAGGGATAGGCAGCTAGTAGCCGATGAGAATAGACTTAGATCAATACTGCCATGAAACATTCCAATGTCAGAATTATGGGGATCCCCAAGGGGTGGAGAGAGAGAGGACTAGAAGGTATATTTGAGCAAATCATAGCTGAGAACTTCCCTAATCTGGGGAATGAAAGAAGCATTTGTGTCTAAGAGGCAGAGAGGACCACGGCCAAGATCAATAAAAATAAATCAACATCCGGACATATAATAGTGAATCTTGCAAATCTTTGATCCAAGGAAGTTATCCTGACAGCAGCTAGGGGGAAGAGATTTCTTATGTACAGAGGGAGAAATATCAGAATAACATCAGACCTATCCACAGAGAACTGGTCAGCCTGAAAGGGGTGACAAGACATATTCAGGGTACTAAATGAGAACATGCGGCCAAGAATACTTTATCCAACAAGGCTGTCATTCAGAACAGAGAAGGAGCTTCCAGGACCAAAAGAAACTGAAAGAATATGTGACCACCAACCCAACCCTGCAAGAAATATTAAGAGGGATTTATAAAGGAAGAAAGACCCCCAAAATAATATAGACCAGAAATTAACAGACACAATCTGTAGAAACATGAACTTTATACAGGCAATATGATGGCACTAAATACATACTTATCAATAGTTACCCTCAACATGAACAGCCTAAATGCTCCCATGAAATGGCACAGGGTTCCATATTGGATAAAAAGACAGGACCCATCCACATGCTGTCCACAAGAGACTCATTTTGAACCTAAAGACACCTCCAGATTGAAAGTTAGGGGGTTGAGAATGATTTATCATGGACTGCAAAAGAAAGCTGGGGCAGCAATTCTCATATCAGAAAAATTAGATTTTAAACCGAAGACTGTAGTAAGAGATACAGAGGGACACTATATCATACTTAAAGGGTCTATCCAACAAGAAAATCTAACAATTGTAAATATCTATGCCCCCAACATGGTAGCAGCTAAATACATAAACCAACTAATAACCAAAATAAAGAATATCAATAATAATACATTAATAGTAGAATTCAACATTCGACTCACAGCAATAGACAGATCATCTAAGAAGAAGATCAACAAGGAAACAAGAGCATTGAAGAACACATTGGAATAGATGGACATCATAGATATATACAAAACATCCCATCCTAAAACAACAGAATACTCATTCTTCTCGAGGACACATGGAACTTACTACAGAATAGATCACATCCTGGGTCACAAATCAGGACACACCTGATCCCAAAAGATTGAGATTATTCCCTGCACATTTTCAGACCACATACTTTTTACACTGGAACCCAACCACAAGGCAAAATTTGAAAGAATGCAAACACTTGGAGATTAAAAACCATCATGCTAAAGAATGAATCGGTCAACCAGGAAAATAAAGAGGAACTTCAACAATTCATGAAAACACATCAGTTCAGAACCTATGGGATACTGCAAAGACGGTCTTAGAGGTAAGTACATAATCATCCAAGCCTCACTCAAAAAATTAGAAAAATCCCAAATGCACAAGCTAACCTGACACCTAAAGGATCAGGAGAAAGAACAGCAAATAAAGCCTAAACCAAACAGGAGAAGAGAAATACTAAACATTAGAGCAGAAATCAATGAAATAGAAACCAGAAGAACAGTAGAACAGATCAACGAAACTAGAAGCTGGTTCTTTGAAAGAATTAATAAGATTGATAAACCTCTGGCCAGATTATACAAAAGAAAAGAGAAAGGACACAATTTAATAAAATCATGAATGAAAGGAGAGAAATTATGACCAATACCAAAGAAATACAGACAATTATTAGAACTTATTACAAGCAGCCATATGCCAACAAACTAGGCAATCTGGAAGAAATGGATGCATTCCTGGATACTTATAAAATACCAAGACAAGAGGAGCAAGATGGTGGAGGAGTAGGAGACCTGGATTTCGTCTGGTCCCAGGAATTCAGGTGGATAGGGATCAAACCATTCTGAACACCTACGAACTCAACAGAAGATCGAAGAAAAGAATAACAGCAACTCTCTGAACAGAAAAGCAACCACTTTCTGGAAGGTAGGACGTGCGAAGAAGTGAATCTGAGGCAATATTCGGGAAGATAGACAGTGGAGGAGGGGGCCTCCGTCAGCTGCTACTGGCAAGTGATAGAGCAGCAGAGCACAAAATCGGAATTTTAGAAGTCGACTCCACTGAGGGATGTCGCTCCAGTGTCTAAGCAAGGGGTGGAATCCTTGCTGGCACAGTATGGTCACAGGACCCTCGGGATCACGGGAAGACTGGGGTGCCTGAGTGCAGCAGAGCTCCCAGGTATCAGACTAGGGAAGCCGGCTGCAGAGACAGAGCCGAGGAGTGGGCTCTAAGCTTGGGGTTCCATAAACTGTGATCCATGGCACACTTGGGCCACTGCTCCTCTAGCAGGGACCCAACAAGCGGCAGGTCTGGGGAGACTCCTCTTCCTCCCCTGGGAGGAGCAGCGTGGGAGCATACCACAGGGATCTGCTGGGTTTGGAGACTCCACATGGGGTCGGGTGCCAGAGATAGAAATGCTCAGTCATAGGCTGGGTGAGCATGGAGTGCAGCCGGAGACCGGGGAGATGGGAGTGACTGACTGCTTTTATCTGGGGGCTCACTGAGGAGTGAGGCCCCGAGTTCTCGGCTCCTCCAGGGCGGAGATTAGGAGGCCGCATTTTCACTCTCGTCCTCCAAAGCTGTACGGAAAGCTTGCAGTGAACAAAAGCACCTGAAAGCAAACCCAAGCAGATTACTTAGCCTGGACCCATTAAGGGCGGGGCAATTCCACCTCTGGCAAAGACATTTGGGAACCACGGCAACAGGCCCCTGCCCCAGAAGATCAGCAAGAACAGCCAGCAAGCCAAGACCAAGTTTATCGATCAATGAGAACGGCAGAACACCAGGACTAGGGGAATACAGCACATAGAATTCATGGATTTTTAACATGATTCTTTAGTCTTTCAAACTTATTTTTTTTAACTGTCTTTTTTTGAATTTTCTTTTTCCCCTTTTTCAACCAACATCTTATCAATCCCTCTTTAAAAAAATTTTTATTTTTCATTTTTAGAGTCATATTCTATCCCTTCATAGTAGTTACCCTTATTTTGGGCATATATATATAAGTTGTACTCTCTTTAAAATTTTGAGATACAGTTTCTTCTAAAAGATCATAATATACCCTATATCTCTAGTGTATGGCTTTGTTCTAGTCTCCTGCCTGATCACATTCTTTCCCCCTTTTTTTTAATCCTCCTCTTTCTTTTTTCAACCAATTTCTTATCTTATCAATTCCTATCATAAAATCTTTTATAATTTTCATCCTTACAGTAATATTCCATCCCTTCATCATATTAATCCTTATATTTATACATATATAAGTTTTTCTTTCATTAAAATTTTGGGAAACACTTTCTTCTAACCGACCAAAATACACCCAAAATCTAGTGTGTGGCACTAATCTATGCACCAGCCTGATCATATTTCATCATATTCTGTTTTGTTTTGTTTTTGTTTTTACCTTTTTCTTTTTCTTTCTTTTTTCTTTCTTTCCCTTTCTTTTCCCCAGGTTTCAGGTCTTTTCTAATTTGTTTAGTGTATATTTTCTGGGGACGTTATTACCCTGTTAGCATTTTGTTTTACCATTCATCAATTCTCCTTTGGACAAAATAACAAGACGGAAAAAATCATCTCAAAAAAAAAAAAAAGGAACAAAAGTCAGAACCGACTGCCAGGGACCTAATCAATATGGACATTAGTAAGATGTCGGATCTAGAAATCAGAATGATGATTTTAAAGATACTACCTGGACTTGAAAAAAGCATGGAAGTTATTAGAGAAACCCTTTCTGGAGAAATAAAAAGAACTAAAATCTAACCAAGTAGAAATCAAAAAGACCATTAATGAGGTGCAATAAAAAATGGAGGCCCCAACTGCTAGGATAAATGAGGCAGAAGAGAGAATTAGTGATATAGAAAACCAAATGAGGGAAAATAAAGAAGCTGAGAAAAAGACAGATAAACAACTACTGGATCATGAGGGCAGAATTCAAGAGATAAATGATACCATAAGATGAAACAACATTAGAATAATTGGAATCCAGAAGAAGAAGAAAGAGAGGGGCAGAAGGTATATTGGAGCAAATAATAGCAGAAAACTTGCCTAATTTGGGGAAGGAAACAGGCATCAAAACCCAGGAGACACAGAGAACCCCTCTCAAAATCAATAAAAATAGGTCAACACCCTGACATCTAATAGTAAAACTTACGAGTCTCAGAGACAAAAAGAAAATCCTGAGAGTACCTCGGGAGAAGAGATCTGTAACCTACAAAGGTAGAAACATTAGATTGGCCACAGACCTATCCACAGAGACCTGGCAGGCCAGAAAGGACTGACATGATATCTTCAGAGCACTAAATGAAAAAATATGCAGCCAAGAATACTATATCCAGCTAGGCTGTCATTGAAAATAGAAGGAGAGAGAAAAAGCTTCCAGGACAAAAAAAAAACTAAAGGAATTTGCAAACACGAGACCAGTCCTACAAGAAATATTGAAAGGGGTCCTCTAAGCAAAGAGAGAGCCTAAAAGCAACATAGACCAGAAAAGAACAAGGACAATATACAGTAACATTCACCTTACAGGCAATTCAATGGCAGTAAATTCAAATCTTTCAATAGTTACCCTGAATGTAAATGGGCTAAATGCCCCAATCAAAGACACAGGATATGAGATGGGATAAAAAAAACAAGACCCATCGATATGCTGTCTGCAAGAGACTGATTTTAGACCCAAAGACACCCCAGATTGAAAGTGAGGGGTTGGGAGACCATTTACCATCCTAATGGACACCAAAATAAAGATGGGGTGGCAATCCTTATATCAGACAAATGAGATTTTAAACCAAAGACTGTAATAGGAGATGAGGAAGGACACTATATCTTACTTAAAGGGTCTATCCAACAAGAAGATCTAACAATTGTAAATGTCTATGCCCCTAACATGGGAGCAGCCAATTATATAAACTAATTAATAACAAAAGCAAAGAAACACATCGACAATTATAAGAACATATTATGAGCAACTATATGCCAGCAAATTAGATAATTTGGAAGAAATGGATGCATTTATAGAGATGTATAAACTACCAAAACTGAACCAGGAAAAAATAGAAAACCTGAACAGACCTATAACCACTAAGGAAATGGAAGCAGTTATCAAATATCCCACAACAATAAAAAGCCCAGGGCCAGATGGCTTCCGAGGGGAATTCTACCAAACCTTTAAAGAAGAATTAATACCTATTCTCTGAAACTGTTCCAAAAAAAATAGAAATGGAAGGAAAACGTTCAAACTCATTTTATGAGGGCATCATTATCTTGATCCCCAAACCAGACAAAGACCCAATCAAAAAGGAGAATTACAGACCATTATCCTTGAGAAACATGGATGCAAAAATTCTCAACAAAATACTACCCAATAGGATCCAACAATACATTAAAAGGATTATTCACCATGACCAAGTGGGATTTATCCCTGGGCTGAAGGTTGATTCAACATCCACAAATCAATCAATGTGATACAATACATTAATAAAAGAAAGAACAAGAACCATATGATCCTCTCCATAGTTGCAGAAAAAGCATTTGACAAAGTAGAGCCTCCTTTCTTGATCAAAACTCTTCAGAATATAGGGATAAAGGGTACATACCTCAATATCATAAAAGCCATCTATGAAAAGCCCACAGAGAATATCATTCTCAATGGGGAAAGACTCAGAGCTTTCCCCCTAAGGTCAGGAACGCGGCAGGGATGTCCACTATCACCACTGCTATTCATCATAGTATTAGAAGTCCTAGCCACAGCAATCAGACAACAAAAAGAAATCAAAGGCATCCAAATCGGCAAAGAAGAAGTCAAACCATCACTCTTTGCAGATGATATGATACTTTATGTGGAAAACCTAAAAGACTCCACCCCAATACTGCTACAGCTCATACAGGAATTCAGTAAAGTGGCAGGATATAAAATCAGTACACAGAAATCAGTGGCATTTTATACACCAACAACAAGACAGAAGAAAGAGAAATTAAGGAGTCGATCCCATTTACAATTGCACCCAAAACCATAAGATACCTAGGAATAAATCTAACCAAAGAGGCAAAGAATCTGTACTCAGAAAACTATAAAATACTCATGAAAGAACTTGAGGAAGACACAAAGAAATGGAAAAACGTTCCATGCTCATCGATTGGAAGAACAAATATGGTGAAGATGTCAATGCTACCTAGAGCAATCTACACATTCGAAGCAATCCCCATCAAATTACCATCCACTTTTTTCAAAGAAATGGAACAAATAATCCTAATATTTGTATGGAACCATAAAAGACCCCAAATACCCAGAGGAATGATGAAAAAGAAAAGCAAAGCTGGCGGCATCATAATTCCAGACTTCAAGCTCTATTACAAAGCTGTCATCATCAAGACAGTATGGTACTGGCACAAAAATAGGCACATAGATCAATGGAACAGAATCGAGAGCCCAGAAATGGACCCTCGACTCTATGGTCAGCTAATCTTCAACAAAGCAGGAAAGAATGTCCAATGGAAAAAAGTCTCTTCAACAAATGGTGTGGGAAAATTGGACAGCCCCATGCAGAAGAATGAAACTGGACCATTTCCTTACACCACGCACAAAAATAGACTCCAAATGGTTGAAAGACCTAAATGTGAGACAGGAGTCCATCAAAATCCTAAAGGAGAACAGGCAGCAACTTCTTCAACCTCAGCCACAGCAACTTCTTCCTAGAAACATTGCCAAAGGCAAGGGAAGCAAGGGCAAAAATGAACTATTGGGACCTCATCAAGATAAAAAGCTTTTGCACAGCAAAAGAAACAATCAACAAAACCAAAAGACAACCGACAGAATGGTAGAAGATATTTGCAAATGACATATCAGATAAAGGGCAAGTATCTAAAATCTATAAAGAACTTATCAAACTCAACACCCAAAGAACAAATGATCCAATCAAGAAACGGGCAGAAGACATGAACAGACATTTTTCCAAAGAAGACATCCAAATGGCCAACAGACACATGAAAAAGTGCTCAACATCGCTCGGCATCAGGGAAATCCAAATCAAAACTTCAATGAGATACCACCTCACACCAGTCAGAATGGCTAAAATTAACAAGTGAGGAAATGACAGATATTGGCGGGGATGTGGAGAAAGGGGAACCCTCCTACACTGTTGGTGGGAATGCAAGCAGGTGCAGCCACTCTGGAAAACAGTATGGAGGTTCCTCAAAAAGTTGAAAATAGAACTACCCTATGACCCAGCAATTGAACTACTGGGTATTTACTTTACCCCAAAGATACAAATATAGGGATCTGAAGGGGTACGTGCACCCCAGTGTTTATAGCAGCAATGTCCACAATAGCCAAACTGTGGAAAGAGCCAAGATGTCCATCGACAGATGAATGGATAAAGAAGATGTGGTATATATATACAATGGAATATTATGCAGCCATCAAAAGGAATGAAATCTTGCCATTTGCAATGACGTGGATGGAACTGGAGCATGTTATGCTGAGTGAAATAAGTCAATCAGAGAAAGACATGTATCATATGACCTCACTGATATGAGGAATTCTTAATCTCAGGAAACAAACTGAGGGTTGCTGGAGTAGTGGGGGTGGGAAGCATGGGGTGACTGGATGATAGACATTGGGGAGGGTACATGCTATGGTGAGTGCTGTGAATTGTGCAAGATTGTTGAATCACAGATCTGTACCTCTGAAACAAATAATACATTATATGTTAAAAAAAATAAAGAAGATAGCAGGAGGGGAAGAATGAAGGGGAGTAAGTCAGAGTGGGAGAGGAACCATGAGAGATGATGGACTCTGGAAAACAAACTGAGGGCTCTAGAGGGGAGGGGGGTGGGAGGATGGGTTAGCCTGGTGATGGGTATTAAAGAGGGCATGTTCTGCATGGAGCACAGGGTGTTATACGCAAACAATGAATCATGGAACACTACATCAAAAACTAATGATGTAATGTATGGTGATTAATATAACATTATAATAAAAAAGAATATTTTTTTCTTTGAGCTAAGAAAAAATAAAATAAAATAAAATACCAAGACTAAAACAGGAAGAAATAGACAATCTGAACAGACCAATAAAAAGCAAGGAAATTGAAACAGAAATCAAAAACCTCCTAAAAAACAAGAGTCCAGGGCCAGATGACTTCCCAGGGGAATTCTACCAAATATTTAGAGAAGAAATCTTACATATTCTACTGAAGCTGTTCCAAATAATAGAAGTGGAAGGAAATCTTCCAAACTCATTCTATGAGGCCAGCATTACCTTGATCCCAAAGCAAAAGACCCCATCAAAAAGGAGAATTACAGACCAATATCCCTGATGAACATGGATGCCAAAATACTCAACAAGATATTAGCCAATATGATCCAACAGTACATTAAAAGGATTATTCATCTTGACCAGGTGGGGTTTATTCCTGGGATGCAAGCGTCATTCAACATTTGCAAATCAATCGACATGATAGATCACATTAACAAAAGAAGTGACAAGAAACATATGATCCTCTCAATTGATGAAGAAAAAGCATTTGCCAAAATGCAGCATCTTTTCCTTATTAAAACTTCAAAATATAGGGATAGAGGGAATATACCTCAATATCATAAAAGCCATCTATGAAAATCCCACAGCAAGTATCATTCTTAGTGGGGAAAAACTGAGATCCTTTGCCCTAAGGTCAGGAACACAACAGGATGCCCACTCCCACCACTTTTGTTCAACATAGTACTAGAACTCCAGCCTCAACAATCAGACAACAAAAAGAAGTAAAAGGCATTCAAGTTGGCAAAGGAGAAGTCAAACTCTTTCTCTTTGCAGATGACATGACGCTTTATGTGGAAAACCCAAAAGATTCCACCCTGAAATTACTAGAACTCATACAGCAATCCAGCAACATGACAGGATACAAAATCAATGCACAGAAATCAGTTGCGTTTCTATACACTAAGAATGTGACTGAGGAAAGAGAAATTAAGGAATCAGTTCCATTTAAATAACACCAAAAACTGTAAGATACCTAGGAATAAACCTAACCAAAGAGGTAAAAGATCTGTACAGTAGAAACTACAGAACACTTATGAAAGAAATTGAGGAAGACAGAAAGAGATGGAAAAACATTCCAAACTCATGGATTGGAAGAATAAACATTGTGAAAATGTCTATGCTGCCCACAGCAATCTACACTTTCAGTGCGATCACTATCAAAATACCATTGACATTTTTCACAGAGCTGGAACAAACAATCCTAAAATTTGGAACAAAAAATCCTAAAATTTCAGAAAAGACCCTGAATCGCCAGGGAATTGTTGAAAAAGAAAACCAAAGCTGGGGTCATCACAGTGCCTGACTTCAACCTCTATTACAAAGCTGTGATCAGCAAGACAGCATGGTATTGGCACAAAAACAGACACATAGATCAGTGGAACAGGAGAGCCCAGAAATGGACCCTCATCTCTATGATCAACTAATCTTCAAAAAATCAGGAGAGAATATCCAATGGAAAAAAGACAGTCTTTTCAATAAATGGTGCTGGGAAAATTGGACAACCACATGTGGAAGAATGAAACTGGACCATTCTCTTACACCATACACAAAAATAAACTCAAAATGGATGAAAGACCTCAATGTGAGACAGGAATCCATCAAAATCCTGGAGGAGAACATAGGCAGTAACCTCTTTGACATTGGCCACAGCGACTTCTTTCAAGACATGTCTCTAAAGGCAAAGGAAACAAAAGCAAAAGTGAACTTTTGGGACTTCATCAAGATAAAAAGCTTTTGCACAGCAAAGGAAACAGTCAACAAAACTAAGAGCCAACCCACAGAATAGGAAAAGATATTTGCAAATGACATTATGGATAAAGGGCTGGCATCCAAGATCTATAAAGAACTTCTCAAGCTCAACACCCAAAAAACAAATAATCCAGTCAAGAAATGGGAAGAAGACATGAACAGACACTTCTCCAAAGAAGACATAAAAATAGCTAACAGACACATGAAACAATGTTCAACATTACTACCCATCAGGGAAATACAAATCAAAACCACAATGAGATACCATCTTACACCAGTTAGAATGGAAAAATTAACAAGACAGGAAACAAGTGTTGGTGAGGATGTGGAGAAAGGGAACCCTCTTATACTGTTGGTGGTAATGCACACTGGTACAGCCAGTCTGGAAAACAGTATGGAGGTTCCTCATGTCATTAAAAATAGAGCTACCCTATGACCTAGCAATTGCACTAATGGGTATTGACCCCAAAGATATAGATGTAGTGAAAAGAAGAGGCACATGCACCGCAATGTTCATAGCAGCAATGTCCACAATAGCCAAACTGTGAAAGGGGCCAAGATGATGTACTTTATGGTGACTAACATAACATAAAAAAAAAAGACCCCAAATAGCCAAAGCAATCTTGAAAAACAAAACTGGAGTTATCACAATTTCAGACTTCAAGTTATACTACAAGCTATAGTAATCAAAACAGTATGGTACTGGCATATAAACAGACACACACTCAATGGAACAGAATAGAACACCCAGAAATAAATCCATAATTATTCAATTAATCTTTAACAAAGGAGGTAAGAATATTCCATGGGGAAAAGACAGTCTCTTCAACCAATGGTGCTGGAGAAACTAGACAGCTACAGGCAAAAAATGAAACTGGACCACTTTCTTACACCACACACAAGAATAAACTCAAAATGGACTAAGGATCTAAATGTGAGACCTAAAACCATAAAAATCCTAAAGAAGAATACAGGCAGTAATTTCTCTGATGTTGGCTGTAACATCTTTCTAGATATGTCTCCTGAGGCAAGGGAATCAAAAGCAAAAATAAACTGCTGAGTCTGCATCAAAAGTTTCTGCACAGTGAAGGAAAGAATCAACAAAACTAAAAGGCAATGTACTGAACGGGAAAAGATATTTGCAAGTGACTTATCTGATAAAGTATTAGTATCAAAAATATATAAAGAACTGATACAACTCAACACCCAAAAATAAATAATCCAATTAAAAATGGGCTGAAGACACACAGACATTTCCTCAAAGAAGACATCCAGATGGCCAACAGACACATGAAAAGATGTTCAACATTACTCATTATGAGAGAGATGCAAATCGAAAGTACAATGAGATATTACTTCACACTTCGCAGAATGGCTAAAATCAAAAACTCAAGAAACAACAAGTGTTGGCTGAGATGTAGGGAAAAAGGAATCCTCATGCATTGTTGGTGTAAATGAAAACTGGTGCAGCCACTGTGGAAAACAGTATGGAGTTTCCTCAAAAAGTTAAAAATAGAACTATCCTATGATCCAGCAATTGCACTACTGGGTATTTATGTAAAGAATACAAAATCACTAATTCAAAGGTACACATGCACTCCTATGTTTTTAGCAGCATTATTTACAATAGCCAAACTATAGAAGCAGCCCAAGTGTCCATTGATAGATGAAAGGATAAAGAAGATGTGGTGTGTGTGTGTGTGTGTGTGTGTGTGTATCGAATATTATTCAGCCATAAAAAGAATAAGATCTTGACATTTGCAACAAAATGGATATAATGCTAAGCAAAATAAGCCATTCAGAAAGAGACAAATACCATTTGCATTGACACGGATAGAAATGGAGGGGATTATGCTAAGTGAAATAAGTCAAGCAAAGAAAGACAGTTATCATATGGTTTCACTCATATGTGAAACATAAGGAATAGCATGGAGGACATTAGGGGAAGGAAGGGAAAACTGAAGCGGGGGGAATCAGAGGGGGAGATGAACCATGAGATACTATGGACTCGGGGAAACAATCTGAGGGTTCAGAGAAGAGGGAGATGGGGGGATGGGGTAACCAGGTGATGGGTATTAAGGAGGGCACGTGTTGCAATGAGCACTGGGTGTTATACGCAAATAATGAATCATGGAACACTACATCAAAAACTAATGAAGTACTGCATGGTGACTAACACAACATAATAAAAAAAGAAAGAAAAAGACAAATACCAGATGATTTCACTCATTTGTAGAATTTAAGAAACTCACCAAATGAGCAAAGGAAAAAAAAAAGAGAGAGAGAGAGATAAACCAAGAAACAGACTTGAACTATATAGAACAAACTGATGATTACCAAGGGGAGTTGGTTGGGGGATGGGTGAAATAGGTGATGGGGATTAAGAAATGCACCTGTTTTGATGAGTACTAGGTGATGTGTGGAATTGTTGAATCACTATATGGTATATCTGAAAGTAATATAAAATTATATGTTAAGTACATTGGAATTAAAGTAAAAATTTAAAAAACATCTCAAGTTTCAACAAATTGCAGTCATACTTAGGAAAAAAGATCCATTTGACACTTGCTACTTAGTTTGACCAGTTATGAAATTACTTATAGTCAACCATTTTGGCCCAGAACATTATAGTTTCATAATGGTCTAACCTAACACTGTTCACACATATGGTTCTCATTTGCTGATGGTCAAACTACTGAACCAGAAAATAGGAATATAAGACATATCCTTATCACATAAAGCTGAAATTTTTCCCTGCAGCTTTTTCTTAAGAATATGGGACTGGCAAAGTAGGAAGATGGAGAGTAGGTGATCGGAGCTCACCTTGTCCTATAGATACACTAAAATAACAACTACATTTATACATCTAACTGTGAAAATGACCTGAATACTGGCAGAACAGATCTTCCATGACTAGTTGTAGAAAGAAAGCCATATTCAAAAGGAGAGTAGGGATGGAGATGTGGTTGGAAATCAAACCGTCAGCACAACTTACCACAAATGAGACAGAGATCACAAGCACAGAGAAGAAAGAGGATCAGACTTCAAACAGGGCACCCCTGACAGTGGGGACCTGAACTAGGAAGACGAGTCCCCATAATATCTGGCTTTGAAAACTAGAAGGGCTTAACTCTGGGAACTTTAAAAAATCAGTAGGGCTTAACTTTGGTACTTAAAAAATTAGCAGGTTTACCTCTGGGAGCACCAGACGGCAAGAGAAAACTCACTCCCTGCCCTTAAAGAGCCAGTGCACTAAGTAACTCAGCCCAAGACACACCACAAAATCAGCAGTTTGAAAAGTGCCTGGTGAATACATGAAGGAGATATGTTGACTAACTTTAGAACATTTGCCAGAGAGGCATAGATTTTTCTGGGAATTAAAGGGCTGGAGGGCAGCATTTCTTTCTCTCCCCTAGCTGAGAGAGCCAGATGCTTGCTGGAGCCTGTTCTAATACCCTCTGTCTACCTTGCTAGCACCATGTGCCCTGCCCTGGAATTCTTTTGCAGACCCACCCACCTGCCTCAGCAGGGGTCCCTCCAAAGCAGCGCTTGCCAAACCATACCTGGCAGACCCAACTGGGACTGGCACCACTCCAACATGACTCCTGACCAGGGGAAGACACCAGTTTGCCTGCAGTTCCTGTCGCTGGGACTCTTCACTGGCCACACAGGGAGTAAGTACACTTGCCCTGCAGTGTACCTGTAGTATAGCAGAGAGGCTAATTGCAAACAGCCAGGCTGAATACTGGCCCCACCTACCAACAATTCCAAAGCAGCTACAACCAGGTATCTCAACAGCATAGAGAATAAATGCTAAGTAGTGTGTCCACAGCAGCAAAGTGGGTCACTGCAGCTGGCTGGGCTGAAAGCAACTGCAGCTCAGCCACAATAGTAGGGTGCATGCAGCCCACACAGGGAACACCCCTGGAGCACCTGGTTCTGGTGACAAGGAGAGATTGTGTTATAGGGTACTATAGGACCTGCACTACACAAGGCTACTACTTTCAAGACCAGGAAATGTATCTGACCTACATAATACATAGAAACAAACACAGAAAGTTAGACAAAATGAGAAGGAATGTGTACCAAATGGAAAAAGAAAATAAAATCACAGTAAAAGAGCTAAATGAAATGGAAATAAGCAATATACCTAATAAAGAGTTCAAAGTAATGATCACAGATACTCACTGGACTTGAGAAAAGAATGGGTGAACGCAATGAGAACTTAAGCAAAGAGACAAAATATGTAAAAAAAAAAAAAAAAAGAACCAGTCAGAGCTGAATAATTCAATAACTGAAATGAAAAATACACTAGAGGGAATCAACACCAGATTCGAAGATTCAGAACAGATCAGAGAGCTGGAAGACACAGTAATGGAAAGCAACCTTGCTGAACAGCAAAAATGAAGAATAATAATAATCAATGAGAATTGGATACAGAAACTCTGAGACATCATCCAGCATAACAACATTATAGGGATCAAAGAAGGAAGAGAGAGAAAAGGGCAGAAAATCTATTTGAAGAAATAATATCTTAAAGTTTTTTAATCTGAGGAAAGAAACAGACACCCAGATGCAGGAAACACAGAAAGTCCCTAATAAGACGAACCCAAGGAGGCTCATACCAAGACACACAATAATTAAAATAGCAAAATATAATGATAAAGGGAGAATTTAAAAAACAGCCAAAGAAAAGTAAAGTTACATACAAAGGAAACCCCATAAAGACATCAGCCGATTTTTCAGCAGAAATTTTGCAGGCCAATGTGCTAAAAGGGAAAAAACCTAGACCAAGAATGCTCTACCTGGCAGGATTATCATTCAGAGTAAACAAAGAGATAGAGTTTGCCAGACAAATGTTAAAGAGCTCATCTCTGCTATATCAGCCTTATAATAAATGTTGAGAATTCTTTAAAGGAAAATAAAAGGTCATAATTAGAAGAATACTATGAACAGAAAAAATTTCACAGTAAAAGCAAACATATAGTAAATGTAGTAGTAGTAGATTAATCACTTATAAGCCAGTATGGAAGTTAAAACACAAAAGTAATAAAATCAATTGTATCTACAAAAATTAGTCAAGGGATATACACAATAAAAAGATGTAAAATATATCACATACATAAAATGTGGGGGGCGTGAGTAAATATGTAGTGCTTTTAGAATGTGTTTGAACTTAAGTAATCATAAACTTAATATAGACTGCTATGCAAATAAGATATTATATATGAACCCAAGCGTAATCACAAATCAAAAATCTATAATATATACACAAAAAAAGGAAAAAGAAAAAAATCCAAGCATAACAATAAAGAAAGCCATCAAACCACAAGGGAGAAGAGCAAGAAAAGAAGAAAGGAACAAATAAGAACCAGAAAATAACAAAATGGCAATAAATATGTACCTATAACTACTTTACATGTAAATTAACTGAATACTCCAATCAAAAAACACAGGGTGACTGAATTGGTTAAAACAACAACAACAACAACAAAGACCTATATATATATTCGGCCTACAAGAGAATCACTTCAGACCTAAAGGCACATACAGACTGAAAGTGAAGGGAAGCAAAAAGATACTCCATGCACATGGAAGTGAAAAAAAAAAACACTGTGTGGCAATACTTATAACAGACAAAATAGAGTTTAAAGTAAAGAGACAAACTGGGGCATTACACATTTTTAAAGAGATCAATCCAACAAAAAATTATAACAGTTGTAAATATCTCTGTACTGAAAATTGGAGCACCTAAATACATAAAGCAAATATTAACAGACATAAAGAATTTGACAGTAATATGATAGTAAGGGACTTTAACACCTGACTTTTATCAATGGATAGATCACCCATACAGAAAATCTATAAGGAAACAGTAGCTTTGAATGACACATTATACCAGATGGACCTAACATATATATACAGAATATTCCATCTAAAAACAACAGAAATCACATCAAGCATCTTTTTTTTTCCTTTTTTTATTATTAAGATATAATGTATTATTTGTTTCAGGGGTACAGGTCTGTGATTCATCAGTCTTACACAATACACAGTGCTCACCACAACAATACCCTCCCCAATGTCCATCACCCAGCCACCCCGTCCCTCCCACACCCCTCCACTCTAGCAACCCTGTTTCCTGAGATTGAGTCTCTTATGGTTTGTCTCCCTCTATGGTTTCTTCTTGCAAACATCTTTTTTGACCACAATTAAATGAAAGTAAAAATCAAGTACAAGAGGACCTGGAAAAGACACAAACACATGGAGGTTAAACAACATGCTACTAAACAACCAATAGGTCAATGAAGAAATCAAAGAGGAAACTAAAACATACATGGAGATAAATGAAAATGAAAATACACAGTCCAAAATCTTTGGGAAACAGCGAAAGCAGATCTAAGATGGAAGTTTATAGGCCTACCTTAAGAAACAAGAAAAGTCTCACATAAACATCTAACTTTACACCAGAAGAAACTAGAAAAGGAAGAACAAAGCCCAAAGCCAGTAGAAAAAAGGAAATAATAAAGATTAAAACAGAAATAAATGAAATAGAGACAAAAAATAGAAAAGATCAATAAAACCAGACACTGGTTCTTTGAAAAGATCAACAAAAAGCCAGACTCATCAAGAAGAAGAGAGAGATGAGTCAAATAAATAAAGTCAGAAATGATGGAGAAATAACAACCAATACCACAGAAATAACAAGAATTATAAGATAATATTATTTAAAAATTATATGCTAACAAATTGAAAAATCTAGGAGAAATAGATAAATTCCCAGAAATATACAGTCTTCTAAAGCTGAATCAGGAAGAAATAGGAAATTTGAAAAGATTACTAGTAATAAAAATGAACCAATAATAATAATAAAACTCCCAACAGACAAAAGTCCAGGAAAAGATGGCTTCACAGGGGAATTCTACCAAATACTTAAAGAAAAGTGAATATCTATTCTTTTCAAACTATTCCAAAAATAGTAGAGAAAGGGAAAATTCCAAATTCATTTTATGAGGCCAGCATTATCCTGATACCAAAACCAGAGAAAGACACTATTAAAAAAAAAAACTACAGACCAATATCTCTAATGAACATACATGCAAAAATCCTCAACAAAATATTAGCAAACCAAATTCAACAATAAATTAAAAGAATCATTCACTATGATTGGGATTGGGATTTATCTCAGGGATGAAGGATGGTTCAATGATAGCAAGTCAGTATAAGACATCACATTTTCAAGAGGAAGGATAAGAATCATATGATCTTCTCAATAGAAGCAGAAAAAAGCATTTGACAAAATACAGCATCTGTTCATGATTTTCTAAACAAAGTGGGATTAGAAGGAACACACCTCAACATAATAAAGGTCATATATAAAAAACCCACAACTAACATCATACTCAATGGGGAAAAACTGAACGCTTTTCCTCTAAGATCAGAAACAAGACAAGGATGTCCACTCTCACCACTTTTATTTAACATAGTACTGGAAGTCCTATCCATAGCAATCAGGTAAGAAAAAAAATAATGAAAGGCATCCAAATTGGTTAGGAAAAAATAAAACTGTCATTATTTGCAAATGACATGATACTATATATAGAAAGCTCTAAAGATTCCACCCAATAACTATTAGAACAGATAAATGAATTCAGTAAAGTTGCAGAATACAAAATTAATATACAGAATTCTGTTGCATTTCTATACGCTAATAATGAAGTAGCAGAAAGAGAAATTAAGAAAACACTTCCACTTACAATTGCATCAAAATGAACAAAATACCTAGGAATAAACTTAACCAAGAAGTTGAAAGACCTATACTCTGAACACTGTAAGACATGAAAGAAATTGAAAATAACACAAGCAAATGGAAAAATATACCATACTCATGGATTGGAAGAATATTGTTAAAATGTCCATACTACCCAAAGAAATCTACAGATTCAATGTGATCCCTATCAAAATGTCAACAGCATTTTTCATAGAACTAGAATAATACTAAAATTTGTATGGAAACACAAAAGATATAAAATAACCAAAGCAATCTTGAGAAAGAACAGCTGGAAGAATCACACTCCCTGATTTCAAGATATACAACAAAACTATAGTAATCAGTGCATGAATTAGATACATAGATCAATAGAACAGAATACAGAGCCCAAAAATAAGCCCATGCCTATATGGTCAATCAACCAATGACAAAGGCAAAACTATACAATGGGAAGACAGTCTTTTTAATAAATGGTGTTGGAAAAACTGGACAACTACATGCAAAAGAATGAAACTGAAAAAAAATGAAAAAAAAAAAAGAAACTGGACCACTTTCTTATACCACACACTAAAACAAACTCAAAATGGATTAAAAACCTAAATGTGAGACCCAAAACTCCTAAAAGAAAACATAGGCAATAATATCTTGGGCATGGGTCTTTGCAACATATTTATGGATATGTCTCCCCAGGCAAGGGAATTAAAAGCAAAAGTAACTATTGGGACTACACCAAAATACAAAGCTTTTGCACAGTGAAGAAAACAGTCAGCAAAACAAGAAGGCAACCTAATGAATGGGAGAAGATATTTGCAAATGGTATATCTGATAAGGGGTTAACTATCCAAAATATACTAAGAACTTATACAACTCAACACCACAATGCAAACCATCCAATTTCAAAAGAAAAAAAAAGGTGGAGGACCTGAATAGACATTTTTTTTTTCAAAGAAGACATACAGATGGCCAATAGACACATTAAAAGATGTTTGATACCACTAATCATCAGGGAAATGCAAATCAAAATCACAATGTGATACTACTTCACATCAGTCAGAATGGTTAGTATCAAAATGACAAAAAATAAGAAATGTTGGCAGGGATGTGGAGAAAAGGGAACCCTTGTGTACTGCTAATGGAAATGTAAATTGGTACAGCCACTGTGGAAAATAGTATGGAGGTTTCCCAAAAATTAAAAATAGAGATACAATGATTCAATAATTTCACAATTGGGTATCTACCCAACTAAAACAAAAACCCTAATTTAAAAAGATATATAGACTCCTATGTTTATAGCAGCATTATTTACAATAGCCAATATATGGAAGCAACTCAAGTGCCATTAGTAGATGAATGGATAAAGATGATGTGGTATACAATGGAATATTATTGAGAAAGAATGAGATCTTACCATTTGCAACAACATGGATAGACCTAGAGGGCATTATGCTAAGTGAAATAGGTCAGACAGAGAAAGACAAAGAGCAGATGATTTCACTTATATGGGGAATCTTAAAAACAAAACAAGAGAAATGAACAGAGAACAAAATGGTGGTTGCCAGAAGGGAGGTATGTGGGGGGGGGATGGGCAAAATAGATGAAAGGAATTAAGAGGTACAAACTTCTAGTTACAAAATAAATAAGTCATAGACGTGGAAAGTACAGCATAGGGAATATAGTTAAAATTGTAATAATATTGTTTGGTGACAGATGCTGACTACACTTAGCATGGTGAGCACTGAGTAATGTATAGAATTGTCAAATCAATATGTTGTACACCCAAAACTAATCTAACAATGTATGTCAGATATACTCCAATAATGAATTTTTTTAAAAAAAATATATGGGACTGGGAATCAGAGACTGGTGTTCTCTGTTCTAGACCTATCTCTATGATTAATTTGCTGTAAGTTCTTTAAAAATTCTATTTTCCTTTCTGGACTTCAGTTTCTTCATGCACAAAATGAGGGATCAGACTAGATGCTCTCTATGTGTTTTCCCATGTCTGTTATTCTAAAATTCCTATATCTCATATCCCTAACTATGCTGTTAGTTCCTTGAAAAGAAGGACTGTGTTCCCAAAGTATTGTCCAAAGACTGCTTACATCTGAATCATCTGGGGAATTTAATAAGATGTAGATTTTTCAGCACTACCCCAGAGCTACTAAATTATAATCTTCAGGTGTGGAGCCTTCTTCCTTGCTTGCACTCACTGAATGCTGACAACCATTGCATTTAACAAATTATTTATTCAAAATATTGGTCAATAACCCACTGTTGATTGTTTAAGCTACTTAGAGAGCCAACCCAGGTGATTTAACTGAATAAAACACTACAAGTGGATAAATGGAGAAATCTGTGGAAGATGGCAGAGTCATAGGAGGACACTTGGCTTGCCTAGAACACAGCAAGAAAGACAGGAAATCATTCTGAACATTGAAGAAATTGATCTGAGGACTGACAGAACAAACTGCACAACTAGAGGGAAAGAAGCCACATCATGGAAGGTAGGAGGTGCAGAGATGTGATTTGGGGAAGAGGGGGATTGCAGGTGCTGCAGAGGGGAGGGAACCCTGAACATGGAAAGAGGAGAGAGAATGAGAGAGCGAGAGAGAGGAACAACAAGGGGATCACACAAGGAAAACACTTACCCAAAGCCATTGACT
This sequence comes from Callorhinus ursinus, assembly GCF_003265705.2. Classification (NCBI taxonomy): domain Eukaryota; kingdom Metazoa; phylum Chordata; class Mammalia; order Carnivora; family Otariidae; genus Callorhinus; species Callorhinus ursinus. Next base: position 2,101,058 of record NW_027397146.1, read on the forward strand.
GGGAAAACAAGAGGGGCTGATTATCATGAGTTTTTACAAATAGCAGAGCTCAAGGACTGGAATTTTAGAGGTCCATGCCATGGCCCATGTGGAGCCCAGCAGGCACTGCAGTTCTCCTATGGAGAAGGAGGGCAGATAGCCCAGTAGTGGATGTATGATCTGAGGATTCCCTGAGATATACTGGGAGAGATGGTTTCCCCTTCTTGGAGCACATCTGGGAGAGGTGGCATTGCCTATCTGGAGACAAAAGAGCCAGCAGGCATCATTATGCTACCCTGCCCCCCAGCATAGGGACAGAGACACCTGCTGAGGGTGGCTAACGGGGATACCAGCTCTTTGCTGCACTTTACATCAAACTCCAAGCTCCTGAACTTTGGTGTGACTACCCTTCTGGGAAAAACCTGCCCCAGCCCCAGTGAGGTGAGACCCTCCCCCAAAGGACCAACATAGGCCTACACCACACCAGGTTCCAAAAGTTTGGAGTTTTAAAACTCAGCCAGCCTGACTGGAATAAAATACAGGTGCATTGTGCTGCCAGGTGGGCAGATGGCCTGGATACAGACAGGGCAAAGCAGGGATCTGAGGGACACCTGGGACACATAAGGGGTGATTTTTTGTTCTTCTATAAGAGCTTCCTGGACAGCAGTGGGCATGAACCCCTCTCCAGTGAGGACAGAGAGGGCTGCTGCTATTTCTCTCCCCTACCCTTCAGCATGAACTAACTTCTTTAAGCAGCAAAGCACCAACAAGTGGAGGCCTAAACCACTTACACCAGGTCCCACCCCCTCTACAGGTGCTGCTTTTCTAGGGCAAGCATGCCTGAGAACCCTTCCCCCTGAAGACTATAACAAACTCCCTGAACACACCATGTCAACTGACCATAGAGTGCTGTAAAGCTTCAGTTCTAGTGGAAATAGCATCAGGTCTCTTAACAAGCAGACCAGAGCACACCTAGGTAAAACTTGCCACACTCTGGACAAGGTCCAAAAACTCCACACAGTAGGCAAGGAGAATTTCTTCAGGAGACTGACCTGAGGGAAAGAGCAGCCAAAATACAGCAGCAGAGTGCACACAGCATACATCAGAAACACTTCTTGAAGTGCCAGGCCCTGAACAGTATATGACCTCTTCTTAATAAAGCCAAAACTCTCAGAAGCAGGAACCATAACAGGCTTTCCTAACACAAAGAAGAAGACAGAGACCTAGACAGAATGCCAAGACAGAGGAATTCATCCCAAAAGAAAGAACAAGTAAAGGTCATGGCAAGGGATCTAACCAAAACAGATACAAGTAATATGCTTAATCCAGAATTTAAAACAACAATCATAAGGATAAGCTGGGTTTGATAAAACCATAGGGGACACCAGGGAGTCTCTTACCACAGAAATAAGACCTAAAACTAGTCAGGCTGAAATAAAAAATACTGTAACCAACATGTGAAACTAACTCGATGTAATGAGCACAAGGATGGAAAAAGCAGAGGAACAAATAAATGATATAGAAGACTAAATTATGGAAAATAATGAAGCTGAAAAGAAGAGGGAAAGAAAAATATTGGACCACAAATGTAGACTTAGGGAACTCAACGAATCCATAAGAATAGCATTTGTATTCATAGGAGTCCCAGAAGACAAGAAGGAAAAGGGAGTAGAAGGTTTATTTGAGCAAATTATAGCTGAAAATTTCCCTAATCCGGGGAAGGAAACAGACATCCTATTCCAGGAGGGACAGAGAACTCCCATTAAAAATTAACAAAAGCAGGCCAACACCAAGACATATCGTAGTCAAATTTGCAAAATATAGAGATAAGGAAAAAATCCTAAAAGCAGCAAGAGAAAAGAAGTCCCTAACCTAAGGGAAGGCAAATAAGGTTAGCAGCAGACCTCTCAACAGAAATTTAGCAGGCTAGAAGAGAATGGCATGATATATTCAATGTGCTCAAAGGGAAAAATCTACAGTCAAGAATATTCTATCCAGCAAGGCTGTCATTCAGAATAGAAGGAGAGATAGAGTTCCTCAGACAAACAAAATCTAAAGGAGTTTGTGACCATTAAACCAACCCTACAAAAAATATTAAAGGGGACTCCTTGAGTGAGAAAGACCAAAAGTGACAAAGAAAAGAAAGGAACAGAGAAAATTTCCAGAAATAATGACTTAACAAGTAATACAATGGAACTTAATTCATATTTATCAATAATCATGCTGAATGTAAATGGACTAAATGCCCCAATCAAAAGACATAGTGTATCAGAATAGATAAAAAAAAAAGACCCACCTTTATGCTGCCTACAAGAGACTCATTTTACATTTAAGACACTTGCAGGTTGAAAGTGAGGGGATGGAGGGGCGCCTGGGTAGCTCAGCCGGATGGGCAGCCAACTCTTGATTTCAGATCAGTTCATGATCTCAGGGTCGTATGATCGAGCCCCGTGTCAGGATCCCTGTTCAGCAGGGAATCTCCTGGACATTCTCTCCCTCTCTCTCTACCCCTCCCCCTGCTCACACACACACTCTCTAGAATAAACAATTTAAAAAAAAAAAGAAGAAAGTGAGGGAATGGAGATGTATTTATCATGCTAACGGGTGTCAAAAGCCAGAGTAGCCATACTTATATCAGACAAACTAGATTTTAAATGAAAGATTAGAATGAGATGAACAAGATAAAAAGCTTTTGCACAGCAAAAGAAACAGTCAACAAAACCAAAAGACAACCGACAGAATGGGAGAAAATATTTGCAAATGACATATCAGATAAAGGGATAGTATCCAAAATCTATAAAGAACTTATCAGACTCAACACCCAAAGAACAAATAATCAAGAAATGGGCAGAAGACATGAACAGACATTTTTCCAAAGACATCCAAACGGCCAACAGACATATGAAAAAGTGCTCAACATCGCTCGGCATCAGGGAAATCCAAATCAAAACCTCAATGAGATACCACCTCACACCCGTCAGAATGGCTAAAATTAACAAGTCAGGAAACGAGAGATGTTGGCGGGGATGCGGAGAAAGGGGAACCCTCCTACACTGTTGGTGGGAAAGCACGCTGGTGCAACCACTCTGGAAAACAGTATGGAGGTTCCTCAAAAAGTTGAAAATAGAGCTACCATATGATCCAGCAATTGCACTACTGGGTATTTACCCCAAAGATACAAATGTAGGGATCCGAAGGGGTACGTGCACCCCAATGTTTATAG
>NW_027397146.1:2104269-2162474 GCF_003265705.2 Callorhinus ursinus
TGATATGAGGAATTCTTAATCTCAGGAAACAAACTGAGGGTTGCTGGAGTGGTCGGGGGTGGGAGGGATTGGGTGGCTGGGTGATAGACATTGGGGAGGGTATGTGCTATGGTGAGCACTGTGAATTGTACAAGACTGATGAATCACGGATCTGTACTTCTGAAACAAATAATGCAATATATGTTAAGGAAAAAAAAGTAGAAGAAGATAGCAGGAGGGGAAGAATGAAGGTGAGTAAGTCGGAGGGGGAGATGAACCATTAGGGTTCTATAGGGGAGGGGGGTGGGAGGATGGGTTAGCTTGGTGATGGGTATTAAAGAGGGCACATTCTGCGTGGAGCACTGGGTGTTATGCACAAACAATGAATCATGGAACACTACATCAAAAACTAATGATGTAATTAGTGTATGGTGATTAACATAACAATAAAAAGTTATTAAAAAAACAAACAAAAAAGAACAGACAAGTGTTCATTTTAGTAACAGAGCCAACATTGGCTATCTCGGTTGCAGAAATTGCTTTAGAGTCACGAGGTTGGAAGTCAGACAGCAGCACTGGAAGAATGGAGGAGAGGTGAGTAAGTAGAGACAGTAAAGAAAACTGCTGTTTCAGGAAGTAGGACTGTGAAGAGGAGGAAAGATTTAAGGCAGTATTTGGAAGGCAGATTTTCAAATTTAACATGGGAGGTTCTTGATCACATTTAAATGCTAATGGAACAGAGACAATAAAAAGGGACAAGTTGGAGATCTAAGAGAGAAAAAAAACAATTGAGTGCAAATGGATGGAGAGAACTGCCTTTAAGATGTTACAGAGGGAATTTAAACATGAACTAAGACTTGCTCAAAAGACCTTTGAGATCTCTTTCTACCTCGAGAATCTGAGCTTGGATGATGTTTTTTTAAAATACAATGTAAATTCAATTAGCCCACATATACTACATCGTTAGTTTTGGGTGTAGTGTTCAATGATTCATTAGTTTCATATAACACCCAGTGCTCATCACATCATATGCCCTCCTTAGTTGAATTTAAATAAAAAAAGAAACAAATAAATTGAAATATAGCTCAAAAAATAAAATAAAATAAATAAAATAAAATAAAATGTAATATTAAAGGATCAGGAACCAGAGTACCTGAGTTCATCTAGGAAAAAAACCAAAAGTTTTGGTCTAAGGAAAGAATCTATCACAGTTTTCTTTTGTTCCAGGAGGTAAGGGTTCTTACCCGCCAATATCCTGCTTCACAAAGTCCCCAGGTTCTTGTCGTCTTGATTCCGCTTGGCCGGTTATTACAGGAAAAATATTAATCAGGAAAAGAAGCCCAAGGCTGGTCGTGTAGAAGTGACTCATTTGTGTGATTATCATCTTCTTAGGCACCAACTTGGAGAGACCTGTGAGATCCATGTTCAGGGAAAAGAGGAAGGAGGAGTGGAAGCAAAAAAGAAAAAGGTAAAAAAAATTTTTATTCAATTCTATTAGAGCCATTTAACTTCCCTAGTGTCCAGTTACTAAATGATTAAGGTGACAATCCTCTTTCCCCAGTTCATCAATGCCACCAAAATTCATTCCCAACATACTCCTTTCTTGAATATACCAAAGCCCATCCAAGAAAGTGTAAAGAGCTCTAAATCAGTAATTCAGAATCTTAGGTTACAGTTTCATCTCTTTCCCTGTCTTCTTTCAGCTTTAGTCACTCTTTCATAATCCAAGAGTTTAAAATAATCTCTCATGTCTTCAATTTATTTTCCCCCAATCCCATTTGACCTTTACTCTCACAAATGCCTTTGCCATAGTTAACTGTGTAATATTGTAGGAAATATTAGAATATTAAGACCTGAACTCTCTTTATAACATTTTTGGGATTGATTCTCATTTCTACAGTTAAGCAATTTTCCAAAAGATCAAAGGTCTTGGAGTAGATGAACTGTTTCCTCTGAATCAGGTTGAGAAAATGCTAAATGATGAGACACCATGGCTCTAGAATAGGATGTAATATTTCCCCATAAAGAGATATTTGAGGGCAAAGTCAGCCCCATGTAGGGGCCGCAACATAAGAAATCCAAGTCTATCTTCCTAGTACAGAAGACCCTAAAATGTCAGCAAATTATACTGATAGAATTGTGTGATTTAGAGTTGCCTATGTGCAAGGCTATTTTATGAACTCTGGACTGGTGGATGTTTAGCTAAGACATGGGGTTAAGAAAACAGTATAAAGTGGCACTTTCTTGCTATCTCTGAACTTTATGGCTTCTTTGAACGTGAGACATTGACCACTTGAAGGAGACCTAATTCTGACCCAACACCACACTTTTTTAAAGTCATATCAGTGGCTTAATGTCCAGAGAGAATAAAAGGCTTTAAAAGTTTTTTCCAAGGAAAGTTTATGCAAGGGACTAATATGTAATACAGATACATGCTGGAGAGCTATTATGGTTGATAAAAAGATCAAGAACAAGTCTTTTTAAATTTATCCCACCCCCAAAAAGTAGCCACTATGTTCTATACTCAATTGTCTTCTTGAATCTTTGTGATGAGAAAACATCTATTTTGAGTTGCTGCCTAGACATTTTACAATATGGCAACCTTGCTCATACCCAGAGTCTGGACATTTAGATAAGGACCCAAACTTAGGATTCCCACTACAAGTACCTGCTCTGCTTTTCCCAGGGCATCTTTTAAAATAACCACTTAGAGTTGAGCCCACAAAAAGTTAGTGATCTCCACCCCAACCACCTGATAAATAATAGGTGCCTGTAACCTACTCTCTATCTCCTGCCAGCTTGTGACCTGGGAGGGAGTGATGCCCTTCCCCCAGCTCATTACACTTCCCTGTGGTGGGATTTGTAAGTAAATAAATCTTGTGACTTTACTTCTTTTGTATGAATATATTAAAACTGCATCTGCAATCAAAACAACCCCAGGGTTTTTGTTTCCCCAAAGTGGAAGCTCAGATGATGGGGGAGCTGCCTTTTGACCTCGTGTGGGTTGTTTGTGCTTCTGCATTTATCAAGTCATAACCTGCATATTCTTAATATATCAGTTATTGGTCTCTCTCAACAGAATATTGTACAGGCAAAGAAAACTATGATACTGGAGAAGATGAACTTCTGACATGAGGAAATGTCCACATTACAGATAGAAATAGTCATAATATTAGGTTGTATCATATAAAATTGCCAATATTTGACAATTTTTGTTTTACAAAAACAGCAATTTTTTTACAAAACCATAACTGTTTTTACTATTTCGTGCCTAGTTGTATAAATTTTTTTATTTTATTTTATTATGTTAGTCACCATACATCATTAGTTTTTGATGTAGTGATCCATGATTCATTCTTTTCGTATAACAACCAGTGCTCCATGCAGTGCATGCCCTCCTTAATACCCATCACCGGGCTAACCCATCCCCCCATGCCTCTCCCCTCTAAAACCATCAGCTTGTTTCTCAGAGTCCATAGTCTCTCATGATTCATCTTTCCCTCCAATTTTCCCCTGTTCATTTTTCCCTTCTTTCTCCTAATGTCCTCCATGCTATTCTTTATGTTCGACAAATAAGTGAAACCAGATGATAATTGACTTTCTCTACTTGACTTATTTCACTGAACATAATCTCCTCCAGTCCCATCCATATTGAAGTAAAAGTTGGGTATTCATCCTTTCTGATGGCTGAGTAATATTCCATTGTATATATGGACCACATCTTCTTTATCCATTCATCTGTTAAAGGGCATCTTGGATTTTTCCACAGTTTGGCTATCGCGGACATTGCTGCTATGAACACTGGGATGCATATGGCCCTTCTTTTCACTATCCTTGTCTTTGGGGTAAATACCCAGTAGGGCAATTGCTGGGTCATAGGGGAGCTCTATTTTTAATATTTTGAGGCACCTCCACACTGTTTTCCAAAGTGGCTGTACCAACTTGCATTCCCACCACCAGTGTAAGAGGGTTCCTCTTTCTCCACAACCTCTCCAACATTTGTTGTTTCTTTCCCTGTCCATTTTTGCCATTCTAACTGGTGTAAGGTGGTATCTCAATGTGGTTTTGATCTGAATTTCCCTGATGGCTAATGATGATGAACATTTTTTCATGTGTCTGTTAACCATTTTTATGTCTCTTTCAGAGAAGTGTCTGTTCATGTCTTCTGCCCATTCTTTGACTTGATAAATTTTTGGGGGGTGTTGAATTTGAGAAGTTCTTTATAGATCTTGGATACCAGCCCCTTATCTGTAGTGTCATTTGTAAATATCTTCTCCCATTCTTTGTTTTGTTGACTGTTTCCTTTGCTGTGCAGAAGCTTTTTATCTTGAAGTCCCAAAAGTTCATTTTTGCTTTTGTTTCACTAGCCTTTGTAGATGTATCTAGAAAGAAGTTGCTGTGGCTGATGTCAAAGAGGTTATTGCCTATGTTCTCCGCTAGGATTTTGATGGATTCTTATCTCACATTGAAGTCTTTCATCCATTTTGAGTTTATCTTTCTGTATGGTGTTAGAGAATGGTCGAGTTTCATTCTTCTGCATGTGGCTGTCCAATTTTCCCAGCACCATTTATTGTCTTTTTTCCATTGCATATTTTTTTCCTGCTTTGTCAAAGATCATTTGACCATAGAGTTAAGGGTCCATATCTGGGCTCTCTATTCTGTTCCATTGGTCTATCTGTCTGTTTTTGTGCCAGTACCATGCTGACTTGGTGATCACTGCTTTGTAATGTAGCTTGAAATCAGGCAATGTGATATCCCCAGCTTTGTTTTTCTTTTTCAACATTTCCTTGGCAATTTGAGGTCTTTTCTGATTCCATACAAATTTTAGGATTGTTTGTTCCAGCACTTTGAAAAATGTCATTGGAATTTTGATTGGGATGGCATTGAAGGTATAGATTGCTCTGGGTAGCATAGACATTTTAACAATGTTTATTCTTCTGATCCATGATCATGGAATATTTTTCCTTTTTTTTATGTCTTCTTCAATTTCTTTCATGAGTGTTCTGTAGTTCCTAGGGTATAGATCCTTTACCTTTTTGGTTAGGTTTATTCCAAGGTATCCTATGGTTTTTGGTGCTATTGTACATGGAATCGATTCTCTAATTTCTCTATCTACGGTTGTATTGTTAGTGTATAAGAAAGCAACTGATTTCTGTGCATTGATTTTGTATCCTGCCACATCACTGAATTGCTGTATGAGATCTAGTAATTTGGGGGTGGAGTCTTTTGGGTTTTCCACATAAAGTATCATGTCATCTGCAAAGAGAGAGAGTTTGACATCTTCTTTGCTAATTTGAATACCTTTTATTTCTTTTTGTTGTCTGATTGGTCTTGGTAGGACTTCTAGTACCATGTTGAACAATAGTGGCAAGAGTGGGCATCCTTGATGTGTTCCTGATCTTAAAGGAAAGGCTCTCAGCTTTACCCCATTGAGGATGATATTTGCTGTGGGTTTTTCATAGATGGATTTTATGAACTTGAGGAATGTTCCCTCTATACTCTGAAGAGTTTTAATCAGGAATGGATGCTATATTTTGTCAAATGTTTTTTCTGCATCAATTTAGAGGACCATATGGTTCTTCTCTCTTCTCTTATTAATGTTTTCTATCACATTGATTGATTTGCAACATTTGAACCACCCTTGCATCCCAGGAATAAATCCCACTTGGTCATGGTGGATGATCCTTTTAATGTATTGTTGGATACTATTAGCTAGGATTTTCTTGAGAATTTTGGAATCCATATTCAACAGGGATATTGGTCTGAAATTCTCCCTTTTGATGGGGTCTTTGCCGGGTTTGGGGATTAAGGTAATTCTGGCCTCATAGAATAAGTCTGGAAGCTTTCCTTCTGTTTCTATTTTTTGAAAGAGCTTCAGGAGAATAGGTATTATTTCTTCTTTGAATGTTTGGTAGAATTCCCCAAGGAATCCATCAGGCCCTGGACTCTTGTCTTTTGGGAGGTTTTTGATCACTGCTTCAATCTCATTACTGGTTATTGGCCTATTCAGGTTGTCAATTTCTTCCTGTTTCAGTCTTGGCAGCTTATAGGTTTCCAGGAACGCATCCATTTCATCCAGATTATTCAGTTTATTGGCATATAGTTGTTGATAATACTTTGTAATAATTGTTTCTATTTCCTTGGTGTTAGTCATGATCTCTCCCCTTTCATTCATAACTTTATTAATTTGGGTCCTTTCTTTTTTCTTTTGGATAAGTCTGGCCAGTGGTTTATTGATCTTATTAATTCTTTCAAAGAACCAGCTTCTAGTTTCATTGATCTGATCTACTATGTTCCTGGTTTCTAATTCATTGATCTCTGCTCTAATCTTAATTATTTCTCTTCTAATGTGTGGCTTAGGCATTGAAAAAAAAGCAATTTTTATGGTCAATATATGGGCTGTGGCATTCATGATTCACTAACTGTACAAGAGTTGATGGTCATTTTACAGAAATTAACAGAAACAGTACAGTTCAGAAAAGCATAGCATATAAGTAAGAAAATATGGTGCATGAGGAGATAATTCCGGGGCATGAGAATCATCTGTGGTATGAGTAGTAACCATGATATATGCTTGAACAACCAAAGTGTTTTAGTATACCCTAAATGTTGTATGATTATATGACAAATGCTAATGGTCAAATAATCATGGTACAAAATTGACACTCTACAGGAACAAAGAGACTTGGTATAGGATATGAAGTCCAAATTGCAAAAAATAGTCCATGGAATATGAGACAGAACTACGATGGATGCTCAGAAAACATAAGTATATGAGCAACAATCCTGGGTATAGGACTTCTCCTATTCTCATAGCTATGCTGCATGAACAAAGAGACCCATAGTGTGTGTTCAACTACACTATCCTACTATATATTATGGGTTATGATTATGGTAAAAAAGCATCAATTGTTCTCACAGTAAGAATAGATACCAATGCTATAGAAGCAAATGTTCATGATTTGGAAGGAGAAAACTATGATACATGATGCATAAAAAGACAAGAATGTTATATATACTCAGACTAAGGTACATGTTCACCTAACTATGAGAAGACAGCCATCACATATAGAGGAGGTTGGACATAATATGTGTCCTCCAAATACTGTAACATTTTGGTTTTGGGCTTTTTTTTAAAAAGACTTTATTTACCTATTTGATAGAGAGAGAGAGAGAGAGCACAAGCAGGCAGAGCGACAGGCAGAGGGAGACGGAGAGGGAGAAGCAGACTCCCCGCTGAGCAAAAAGCATGATGTGGGGATCCATCCCAGAACCCTGGGATCATGACGTGAGCTGAAGGCAGACACTTAACTGACTAAGCCACCCAGGCACCCCTATAACATTTTAACAAACATCATTATTATAATGCATGTGAAGACATTTATGTATAAAACGATTTGACCACACTATATGTCAGAAAACCATAACACATGAGCCTAATAATCACTGAACAAGACAACAGGGCCTTGGTAAACACTTCCTTAAAACATTATATATGATCAAGGGGCACCTGGTAGCTCAGTCAGTTAAGTGCCTGCCTTTGGCTCACGTCGTGATCTCAGGGTCCTGGGATCGAGCCCCACATCGGGCCCTCTGCTCAGCAGCCTGCTTCTCCCTCTCCCTCTGCCTGCCACTCCCCCTGCTTGTACTCCCTCTCTCTGTATCAAATAAATAAATAAAGTCTTAAAGGACATTTTAAATGATCAAAAGCATGCCACTGGACTATGGCATAACAATGTGAATACTTAACACTACTAAACTGCAATTGTAAAAGTGATTAAGATTTTTTATGTGCTTTTAACCACAGTTAAATTTTTTAATTAAAAAAATGCTACTGGAACAGGTAGCCTTAACAAGTTAGAAAATATCTACAAACAGTCCCCAATCCTGGTATATATACACAGAAATGTGGCACATTAGCAGGTATTAGCATTAAATGAACATACATCCATGACACATGCTCAGATGACCATCAAAACAACTGCAAACAAGTACTGTAGGACAGCAGACCCTTAAAATTCTTCTTCTGACAAACTTGGTGAATTTTCAAGTGACCATAGTGCATAAACTGAAAGCCTTATCACTTAAGGAGCCTTCAAACATGATAAAGTATTCATGTAGCTATAGATAATTATATTATGCTTAGACAGCCATGATGTGTATGAAGAGATATTTGTTATATCAGTCCTTAACCATGATGTGTGCACACACACTGTGTGTATCACAGCACCCATGATCAGGAATTAAGTGACATGGTTTAGGAGCAGACAGCCATACTAGTGGAGTAGACTGCCATGGTGCAGGAACAGAAGGCCATGGTCCAAGAGTAGGCAAACATGCTCAAAATTTTTCTGACTGGAGCAGAGGGATAAGATATAGATGCAAGTGGCCACAATGAAGAACTGATATCTCTTTAGTAATGATCAATAGTGAATAAATAGCTATCTACAGCATATGAACAAAGAAGTATAGCACACATATCCATAATGAATAAACTGAAAATTACAGCAAAAGATCATATAATGACATGGATATTTAAACAACTATGCTGCATGAACAGAATGCAACACTAATTCTAGTTTTAAAGTTGATATAGAGAAGCCAAGCCACATTGCAAAAGTAAACCACCATGGTATATGGTCCTATAAGTACAGCATATGGATAAACATCAATGACATATGAACTTACAACCAATAAGCATATTCAGGTAACCATGGGCACAATAGCAGATATATGATAGGAGCTGACTGACTATGAAATAGGAGGGGATAACCCTTGTGCAGGCTCAGATAATCTTGGTATTAGAATGGATTATCCTGGTACATGAACACACAATTATGACACATGCTCAAGCCACCATAATACCTGATCGCACAGCCAAAAAAACCCAAATGGTTACTCAACCAATTCACTCTGCTCAAGAGTTAAAGGAGAGTACAAGTAACAAACCAGAGGGAAATACCATCTATAAGCTGATGACTTGCAAATTCATATCTCTATCCCAGACATCTCCTGCAACCCACATCTGCACTTAGATGTCTGAGAAGCATCTTAGACCTAACATGTTAAAATCTGAGGTTCAGATATTCACCTCCCTACACATATAAACCTGGTCCCCCTGTAGTCTTTCCAATATCAGGTAATGGTAATTACCCTTCCATTTGCTCGGAGTAAAAACTCTGATGTCATTCTTGACTTCTCTTTTAGTCTCATACCCCACATCCATTCCGTCAGCAAGTCTCATTGGCATTCCATTTAAAAAGAAACATCCAGAATAAAATCACTGATCATCACCTCTGCTGCTATTACTTGGGCTCAGCATCTTTTGCTGAGATCGCTGTAAAAGCCTCTTAACTGGGCATGTTGACTCTGCCCTTGCTTCCCTACAGTCTTGTCTCTATACAACAGAGTGAACTTTAAAAGCATTAAGTCAGATCATGTCTATCTTCTGCTCAAAATCTTCCAATTGGTCCCCAGTTCAAAAGCCATGTTATGATCTACAAGGACCTACATGATCTAATCTCCAAATAGCTGACTAACCTTATCCTCTACTACCCTCCTCTCTTACTCACTGCACTTCAGCCACTATGACCTCCTTGCTGCCAATTGGATAAACCAGGCATGTTACAACTCTAGGGACTTTGCACCTGCTATTGCCTCTACTGGGACTATTCTTCCATCTAATTTCCAGATAGTTTGTTCTTTCTCTCACTTCATGTTTTTGCTCAAATATCAGCTTTCTCAATGAGGCCTTCATTGACCACCCTACCTAAAATTTCAATCCTTCTTCACATCCTGGATACTTCTTATGAAGTTGCCTGCTCTATTTTTCCTCATTTGCACTTTTTTCTTTCTTTTTTTAATTAAACTAATTTTATTTTTATTTTTTAATTTAAATTCAATTAGCCAACATATAGTACATCATTGGTTTTTGATGTAGTGTTCAATGATTCATTAGTTGTGTATAACACCCAGTGCTCATCACATTATGTGCCTTCCTTAATACCCATCACCCCATTACCTCATCCTCCAACCCACTTCCCTTTCCACAACCTTCAGTTTGATTCCTGGAGTCAAGAGTCTTTCATGGTTTGTCTCCCTCTATGATTTCTTCCCAGTTTTCCCTCCCTTCCCCTATGATCCTCTGTGCTATTTCTTATATATTCCACATATGAGTGAAACCATATGATAATTGTCTTTCTCTGATTGACTTATTTCACTTAGCATAATACCCTCCAGTTCCGTCCATGTCATTGTGAATGGTAAGTATTCATCCTTTCTGATGGCTGAGTAATATTTCATTTGCACTTCTAATATATATTTCATGCATTTTTTTTGTTATTGTCTGTTACTCCAGTACAATATAAGCTCCATGGGGACAAGGAATTTTCCTTGTCTTATTCATGGATATATGCCCAATGCACAGGGAATGCCTGATAAATAATGCATACTTAATAAATAGTTAATGAATGAATATTACTTTGAAAAAGTCACATCCATAAATGAGGTAAGATAGTATAAAGATCACCTTCATACTACCAGATCAAGAGACTACTCTGCACTACCGAAAACTAGTCATGTTAGGCCTTAAAGACTTCCGTCTTCAATGTAAAATGGGAATACTAATATTCATAAAAATTCTAGATTAAATAATATACATAAAATGCCTGTCTAAAGACCTGCCACCAGGATGTCTGCTGTTAGATCCTGTCCAAATACAAATTCATTTATCACAAACTTTTGAGCATCTACTATGTACAAGGCACTGATACAGCACATTCTTCAATTAGGATTCCTAAAACTTCTTTACCTCAGTGCCTAGAAACTACCAGATACTGACACTCTGCCCACCAACTCCCCACTTGGATGCGATGAGGCACTATCTGCCAGAATGTTACCTTAACTGAGGCATCCCAAATGCTGCTACTGAGATACTATAAAGCCAACTCTGACATTTCTTTGCCTCAGTTTGTCACAAGAATTTCGTTTGAGGCCATCTAATTCCACTTAGCCTCAAAGCACTGCCATTATTAAAAGCTTTGAAGCCAGAAACATCTTAGTGCCAATTCTTGATATACCACACAGAAATCTGAGTTTGGGTGAATGATTTGACTCAACATTCCCATCTATAAAATGTTGATAATGATAATACTGCCATATAGGAGTGTTATGAGAATTAAATGGCATAATTCATGGGCAGAATTAAACATCATGTTTCACATATAGTAATCTTTGGTCACTGTAAACTACAGGTCAATTCCTTGACCTCTTGCCCCCCAGTGAGCCTCAGCTTCACCCTAATCCAGCCACTCATTCTCATGGTCATATCCTAAATCTTGTCATTACAAATCCATGATCTCAAGTAACTATCTGACCACATCTTTTCAACCCTTTTCATCTAGTACCTTTATACTGTCAATTCTTCTACCCTTCTAATCTGTAATCCCTTGATCCTACCACCTTTAAATTGCCCATTATCACCTACATGTTCTTACTTCCTTTCTTGCCCTAGTTGGATTACATACATAGTCCATAATTAATATCATTAAAATCATTCTCTGATATGTGTCTTCAACATGCTTGTCTCTCTCTTACTCTGCTGTAACTGCCTGGAAAGACATAAAACAGCCTGACCACAACCTCCTCCTCTGAAAGTCCTTGAACTCCACGTTACCACCCTAGTTATACTACACTTCTGACCATTTATATTCAATCTCCTTTGTGGGCTTCCCCTTTAGAGGGATACCTCTAAAATTTTCCCTGGCTTGGGATTAATACAATTCAAAATATATTTCCTATCAGATACAAATGATGAAATATCTATAATCTCTATGAAAAGAAAAGCTTAAAACATCTATGGAGAACAGAACATTATGAATAGTAAAGTAGGAGACTTGAAAAAGAACCAAATATGACTTCTGGAAATAAAAAGATTTTGAAAAATAAAGTGTACATCTTAATAGGACACACACTACATATAAATAGAAACAGATTGCATATCTTCTACATTAGAAGAGGACAAAAAATAAAATGACTTAAGAAATGTCAATCCAAATAAGAAATAAAAGAAAAAAACATAAAATAAGCATGCTAAATAGAAAACATTAAAAGATGATAGTTTCTAATTCAGATATATTAGCAATTTTAGTCTCTAAAGGCCCCATTTGAAATAATAAGATCATCAGACTAGATTAAAATACTAAAACTAAATTAGCTGCATGTTGTTTATGAGTCATATCTAAAACACAAAGGAATAGAGAAGTTGAAAGTAAAAGCAAAAAGTAATGCTATGCAAATATTAACCAAAACATTATTTTTAACATTCAGGAAATAAAGACTTTAATTCAAAGGTTTTACTAAAGATAAAGAGGAAAACTCCATATGGTAAAAGGTTCAATTTAACAAGAAGTGTAATAAAATTCTATACATCTAATAACACAGCTTTAAAATATGTAAAGCAAAAATGGACAGAACTACAAAGAAACATAGACATATCTATGATCATAATGGGGTACTTTAACACACCTCTTTTAGAAATTGACAGATTAGACAGATTTTAAAAATCAGGACAGATAGAAAAGATTTTAACAAGATGAGTAACAAATCTGACCTGTTGGAAATATATAGAATACTGTATCCATTTATGGCAAAAATACACATTTTTAATCTCAATAGATATATATACAAAAATGTACGAGACTAGAAAGTGAATTACAACAAATTTCAAATGATTAAAATAATACACACAGGATATGGATATATATGAAACTTATGGACAAATAAAATCAAAATACAAATTAGAACATCATAAGTGTACAATAACAAAATCACTATTAAAACTTATGGCATGCAGCTAACAGTATTTAAAGAAAAACATGTGGCCTTGTATACATATATCAAAAAGAAAAAAAAACCTTAATGGGTAAAGAAGATCAAAATAAGCTCATAGAGTAAAGATACTAATAAAGATAGGAGCATCAATTTTTGAAATAGAAAATAATTTATAAAAGAGATAATTAAGAAATCCAAAAGTTGTGGGCGCCTGGGTGGCTCAGTTGGTTAAGCAACTGCCTTCAGCTCAGGTCATGATCCTGGAGTCCCGGGATTGAATCCCACATCGGGCTCCCTGCTCAGCAGGGAGTCTGCTTCTTCCTCTGACCCTCTTCCCTCTCGTGCTCTCTATCTCTCATTCTCTCTCTCAAATAAATAAAAACTTAAAAAAAAGAAATCCAAAAGTTGATTCATTGAAATAACTAACAGATCAAGAGTGTAGTTCAACAACTTTGTAACAACTTGTTTGAAGATTTAGATGAAAGGAACAAATTCCTAGAAAAATATAACACACTAAAACAGAATCAAGAAGAAATTAGAGAAAATGAATAATCCTGTAAGCATTAAATAAATGGAAATAGTAGTAAAAAATGTGTCCACAAAGAAAACCCAGGGCCAGATGACTTAACCAGTGAGTTTTGCTGAACATTCAAGGAAGAAATAATGTAAATTGTATGTTAATTTACCCATAAATAATAAAAGATGCAATATCCCTAAATCTGTGTTACTAAATTAGCATAATCTTAATACCAAACCCTGACAATGACAGCATAAGAAAATTACTGGCAAAAATTCAGAAGAAATTTAGTAAATTATATCAACACCTAAAATGAATAGTACATCATGTCCAAATTGCATTTATCCTAGGTATTCAAAATTAGTTGAATATTAGAATATCAATTAATATAATTCATCTACATCAACAGATTTTTTTAAAGTTATGACTATCAATATAAGACTAGTAGGGAATTTCTTTGATTTATTGAAGAGTATCTACAAAACAACCTATAGAAAACAACATACCAAAAAGAGAAATTATAAAAACCATCCCTTTGAGATCAGGAAGACGATGCAAATCCTGTTCTACCTTCTATTAAAAGTCTTAGGCAGTGGAACAAAATAAGAACAATAAAAGAGATAAAGTTTGGAAAGGAAGAAACAAAATTAATTACCTGAATATGATATGACTGTATATACAGAAAATCTTAGATAATCAACAAACAAAATATTGGAATTTGTAAGAGACTTTTTTAAAATAGCTGGATACAAAATTAATATCCAGAAGTCAATTAAATTCTAAATATAAATAATTATATACTTAATTTTTTAATTACATATATATATAATAACATAAAGTTAAGAGGTACTATATTATCCAGTAATTCCATTACTGGGTATTTGACCAAAGAAAACAAAAACACTATTTTGAAAAGATATATGAACCCCTATGTTTATTGAAGCATTATTTACAATAGCCAAGATATGGAAGCAACCCAAGTGTCCATCCATAGATGAATGTGTAAAGAAGATGTAGTGTATATTTCAATGGAATATTAGTCAGCCATAAGAAAAGAATGTGATCTTCCTATTTGCAACAACATGGATTGATCTACAGGGTATAATGCTAAGTGAAATAAGTCAGACAAAGAAAGACAAATACCATGTGATTTCACTCAAATGTGGAATTTAAGAAATAAAACAAAGAAAAAAAAGAGACAAACAACAAAAACTAGACTCTTAACTACAGAGAATAAACTGGTGGTTGCCAGAGGGGAGGTGGTTGGGGGTGATGGATGAAATAGATAAAGAAGATTAAAAGCACATTTATCATGATGAGTATTGAGTAATATATATAGATTATATATATATTAATATATATCTAATAATATATATTAGATTGTATACCTGAAACTAATATAACACTGGATGCCAATTATATTTCAATTAAAAAAAAAAAGAATTGCCCAGGCCTAGAAACAAATCTAACAAATGATGTACACTGCCTCTATAAGATAAAATTATGGAATGGTAAAGAGATGATGAAGACCTAAATAAGTGCAGAAATATAACTTTAAACACGATATTGTCAAGTTGTCAATACTGCTCAATTTATTTTTTGATTGACTGATTGGTCAGGCTTGACAAGCTGATTCTAAAATTTTGCGTGGAAATGCAAAGGGCCAAGAATATCTTTTTGAAATCTTGAAGAAGAATAAGGTAACAGGACTTGCTCTATTAATATCAAGACTGATTTTTAAAATTCTATAATGGGGCAGAAGGTTATTGATGTCAGGAGAGACAAAGAGTAAATTCAGAAAAAAATCTAGGCATTTATGGACATTTGATTTATGACTGAGGTAGCAATGAAGAATTGTCTGGTAAATATAGGATTTTCAATACATGGTGCTAGGGCAATTGGTTATTTTCATACATCATACAACAATTATATTGGAACCTTACCAAGGGCATAAAAAATTTATTACAGGTGGGTTGAAGATTTAAACATGAAAGTCAAAACTATAAGACTACATAATAGAAGTGAACTTCACAAATTTGGAGTAAGAAAGTATTTCTTAAACATACACAAAGTGCTAATTATGAAGGAGGCAACTAATAAAACAGTATATTAAAATTCAGAACGCTGTTCATCAAAAGATGCAAGAAAAAGAGTAAAGAACAACCATAGAATGGTTTATCTTGTCACACAACATACATATATTTGTTAAAGGAACATTATCTAAGATACGTGAAGAATTCCTATAACACCAAAAGAAAAAGAGAGAAAATCCAACAACAAAAATGTACAAAAGACTTGAAGAGGTACTTCACAAAAGAGGAACTACAAATTATTGTTAACCTTAAGAAAAAATGTTTTTATTAGTAATCATGGAAATAATAACTAGAGTCATAATAAATTCTCATTACACCTTCATTGACTGACAAAAATTTTAGTCTCATAAATATCAAATTTGATATGAAGCAAAAGGAATTATCTACACTCTTGGTGGGGGTCTAAAATGGCACAAACTCCTTACAGAAAAGTTTGGCATTAGATTGTAAAGTTGATAACACACATACCCATGATCCACATTTTTACTGCTAGACATATAGGATGGAGAGTTATTTACTCAACTCAGAGCATATTCCAGAGAGACAGGGAATGCAGGAAGACCCCTCCAGGAACAAAGGAGCTGGAAGGTACCATTTCCCTCCCCACCCCAGCATAAACACATGGCCACGTACAGGAACCAGCCCAACACCTACACTCCCTACCTACCTGCTTACACCAAGCCCTGCCCCTCTATGATTCAGCAGATCCATCCTTCCCAGTCACACTTGTTTCAGTCCCCTTGCTGCAGGTCCTCTCCCCCAGAAGACTGGTGCAAACCCTGCCAACACCACATCTCCTGACGTGCACATTTTACAGGGCCTCAATTCCAGCAATGATGGCAGGTTTCATTTCACAAGCAGGCCAGCAAACTCCTTGTTGAAATGTGCCCCCCCCCCTGTGGCTGGGACCAAACACTGCCCACAACAGGCAAAGAGAACTGTGGATGACTAAAGAAGATGCACCAGGACCCAAGAGCAGGGTAAGGGCAGCACATATAGGAGACACTCCCTGAAGTGCCAAGTAATGGGGAACAGAGGATACTGCACTGCAGGGCATGAGAGGACCTCTTCTTCATAAGGCAATTACCTTCAAGAATAAGAAGACAAAGCTGACTTTCCTAACACAGAGGAACAGACAGAGAGAGTTAGATAAAATTAGGAGACAGAGGAATACATCCTAAATGAAAGCAGAGGACAAAACCACAGAAAGAGACCTAAGCAAAATGGACATAAGTAATATGCTGGACAGAGAATTTAAGTAATGATCATAAAGATAGCACTGGACTTGAGATAAGTGTAGAGGACATCAGTGAGACCAATAAAAAAGAGATAAAAAAGAACCAATCGGAGGTGAAGAATACAATAAATTTAAATTTTAAAATATACTTGATGGAATAAATAGCAGGGTAAATGAAGGAGAAGAACAAGTCAGTGAACTGGAAGTCAGAATACAGGAAAGCAATCAACTTGAGTAAGTGAGAGAAAAAAAATTACTCAAGTTGAGAATAGAGTTAGGGAATTGAGTAACTCCATCAAATGTAATAACACTCACGTTATAGGGATCCCAGAAGAGAGAGAAAAGGAGACAGAAATTTTATTTGAAGAAATAATTGCTGAAAATTTCCCAAATCTGGGGAAGGAAATGGATATCCAGATCCAGGAGGCACAGAGATTCCCCCAACAAATTTAACCCAAGGAGATCCACATCAAGACACACAGCAGTTAAAACGGAAAAAAAAGTAGTCATAAAGAAAAAATTCTAAAAGGATCAAGAGGGGCACCTGGGTGGCTCAGTCAGATAAGCGTCTGCCTTCAGCTCAGGTCATGATCCCAGGGTCCTGGGATTGAACCCCACATTGGGTTCCCTGTTCAAGGGGAAGCCTGTTTCTCCCCCTCTCTCTGCAGCTCCCCCTGCTTGTTCTCTCTCTCTCTCAAATAAATAACATCTTAAAAAAAAAAGCATCAAGAGAAAAGAAGACAGTTATATACAAGAGAAACCCCATAAGTCTATGAGCAGACTTTTCAGCAGAAACGTTGCAGGCCAGAAGACAGTGCATGATCTATTCAAAGTACTAAAAGGGAAAAATGTGCAGCCAAGAATACTCTATCCAGCAAGGCTATCAGAATAGGAGAGAGAAAGAGTTTCTCAAACAAAAACTAAAGGAATTCAGGACCACTAAACCAGCCCTACAAAAAATATGAAAGGGTACACTTTGAGTAGAAAGAAAAGACCATAAGTGAGAGTATGAAAAGTAGGAAACACAAAAGTGGTACAAATAAGGGGAAAAAAGATGGCGGAGGAGTAGGGGACCCTATTAAAACTGGTCCCCTGAACTGAGCTGGATATCTACCAGAACACTCTGAACAACCACAAAATCACCCTGAGATGTAAGAAGATATATCTGGATCTCTACAAAAGGAATATCACAGGCGATTGGTTTCGAGGTATGAAGCAGGGAGCCGTGATTCTGCAGGCAGATATCGGAAGATAAATGGAAGGGGGAGGGAGCTGTGTGGATCCTGCACCACCAGAGCGCAAAAGCCTCCCATGCTGGGGACAGGGCACAGACTCACAGACCTGTAGCGATGGGGAAAGAAATTTAGGGCAGCCCCCCAGACTGAAACCCGGAGCAATGGGGCCACGCATGTGAACTGGGGGCAGCTGGCGGTTTTAAAAGCACAAAGGGCAGAGACTTGCCCCTGTGCCCTGACCTGGAGGCGAGGACTGGGAGCGCTGCTGAGCTATGCACAACCCAGGATCCTGAGGTTTAAAGCAGCACAGACAGAAACAGAGATAGTGTGCCCTGGAGAACTCACTGAAGAACGGTGATCTCTCTGTTCTGAGGCAGAGGGTTGCAAATGGTCTGTTCTGCTCTGACTCTCAGAAGAGAAGTGGAAAGCCACCAGGGAAAGCCAACAGAGAACAAAAGCCCCCCAAAACCGGTTTTCACTGAGTCCATTTCCCCACACACACACAGTGGGCAGGGCAACTCTGCCCAAACAGGGTTGCCTGAGTAACAGTGCGGCAGGCCTGTCCCCCAGAAGACAGGCTGGGAGAACAAGAGGCTGACAACCCTAAGGTCCCTACAAAACAGGTGCATCTTTCTTGGGTTGTGGTCAATAATTTGGACTCTGTACATTCCCTCAACCACCCCTCAACAGAATGACTAGAAGGAGGAACTTCCAAAATAGGAAAGACTCAGAGATTGTGACTTCTGCCACAGATTTACAAATGGATACAGATATAAACAATATGTCGGAAATGGACTTCAGGGTAACAGTTAAGAAGATGATAACTAGAGTGGAGAAATCGATTAATGGCAACATAGAGTCTCAAAGGGCAGAGATGAAAGTTGAACTGGCAGAACTTAAAAATGCTATCAATGAGATCCAAACTAATCTAGATACTCTAACAGCTAGGCTAAACGAGGCAGAAGAACGAATTAGTTACCTAGAAGACAAATTGATAAAAAAGAAAGATAAGAGGAGGCCAGGGAGAAACAACTCAAAATCCATGAAAACAGAATAAGAGAAGTAAGTGACACCATGAAACATTCTAATGTCAGAATTATTGGGATCCCTGAGGGAGTGAGAGAGAGAGAGAGGACTAGAAGATATATTTGAGCAAATCGTAGCTGAGAACTTCCCTAATCTGGAGAATGAAAGAAACATTTGTGTCCTAGATGCAGAGAGGACACCTCCCAAGATCAAGAAAAACAGACCAATGCCCCAGCATGTAATAGTAAAACTCGCAAATCTTAAAACCAAGGAAACCATCCTAAGGGCAGTTAGGGGTAAGAGATTCCTTACATACAGAGGGAGGAACATCAGAATAACGTCAAACCTATCCCCAGAGCCCTGACAAGCCAGAAAGGCCTGGCAAGACATATTCAGGGTACTAAATGAGAAGAACATGCAGCCAAGAATACTTATCCAGCAAGGCTGTCATTTAGAATGGATGGAGAGATGCAGAGCTTCCAAGACCAGCAAAAACTGAAAGAATATGTGACCACTAAGCTGGCCCTGCAAGAAATATTAAGGGGGGATCTATAAAAGAAGAAATACCCCAAGAGTGATATACAACAGAAATTTACAGAGACAATCTATAGAAACAAGGACTTCACAGGCAACATGACAATAAATTCATATCTTTCAATAATCACTCTCAATGTGAACAGCCTAGATTTTCCCATAAAACAGCACAGGGTTGCAGATTGGATTAAAAGACAGGACCCATACATATGCTGTCTACAAGAGACTCATTTTGAACCTAAAGATACATCTAGACTGAAAGTGAAGGGATGGAGATCCATCTTCCATGCCAATGGACCTCAAAAGAAAGCTGGGGTAGCAATTCTTATATCAAACAAATTAGATTTTAAACTAAAGACTGTAGAGACACAGAAGGACACTATATCACTCTTAAAGGGTCTATCCAACAAGAATATCTAACAATTGTAAATATCTATACCCCCAACATGGGAGCAGCCAAATACATAAGCCACCTGTTAACCAAAATAGTCATACCGATAATAATACATTAATTGTATGAGACCTCAATACTCCACTCTCAGCAAAAAACAGATCATCTAAGCAGAAAATTAACAAAGAAACAAGAACTTTGAATGACACACTGGACCATATGGACCTCATAGATATATACAGAATATTCCACCCTAAAACAACAGAATACTCATTCTTCTCAAGCACACATGTAAACTTCTCCAGAATAGACCACATTCTGGGTCACAAATCAGGTTTCAACTGATACCAAAAGATTGAAATTACTCCCTGCATATTCTAAAACCATAATGCTTTAAAACTGGAACTCAAACACAATAAATTTTGAAGAAATTCAAACCCTTGGAAGGTAAAGACCACTCTACTCAAGAATACTTGGGTCAACCAGGAAATCAAAGAAGAACTTAAACAATTCATGGAAACCAATGAGAACGAAAACACATCGGTCCAAAATCTATGGGATACTGCAAAGGGGGAAATACATAGCCATCCAAGCCTCACTCAAAAAAAAAAAAAAAATAGAAAAATCCCGAATTCACCAACTAACTTTACACATTAAAGAACTGGAGAAAAAGCAACAAATGATGCATAAGCCATGCATTAGAAAAGAAATAATTAAGATTAGAGCAGAGATCAATGAATTAGAAACCAGGAACACAGTAGATCATATCAACGAAACTAGAAGCTGGTTCTTCGAAAGAATTAATAAGATCGATAAACCACAGGCCAGACTTATCCAAAAGAAAAGTGAAAGGACCCAAATTAATAAAATTATGAATGAAAGGGGAGAGATCATGACTAACACCAAGGAAATAGAAACAATTATTAGAAAGTATTATCAACAACTATATGCCAATAAACTGAGCAATCTGGATGAAATGGAGGCCTTCCTGGAAACCTATAAGCTGCCAAGACTGAAACAGGAAGAAATTGACAACCTGAATAGGCCAATAACCAGTAACGAGATTGAAGCAGTGATCAAAAACCTCCCCCCCCAAAAAAAACAAGAGTCCAGGGCCTGATGGATTCCCTGGGGAATTCTACCAAACATTCAAAGGAGAAATAATACCTATCCTTCTGAAGCTGTTTAAAAAAAAAAAACAGAAGGAAAGCTTCCAGCCTCATTCTATGAGGCCAGAATTACCTTAATCCCCAAACCCGGCAAAGACCCCATCAAAAGGGAGAATTTCAGACTGATATCCCTGATGAATATGGATTCCAAAATTCTTAATAATATCCTAGCTAATAGGATCCAACAATACATTAAAAGGATCATCCACCACGACCAAGTGGGTTTTATCCCTGGGATTCAAGGGTGGTTCAACATTCACAAATCAATCAATGTGATAGAACACGTTAATAAGAAAAGAGAGAAGAGCCATATGGTCCTCTCAATTGATGCAGAAAAAGCATTTGATAAAATACAGCATCCTTTCCTGATTAAAACTCTTCAGAGTATAGGGATAGAGGGAACATACGCCATGTTCATAAAATCCATCTATGAAAAACCCACAGTGAATATCATCCTCAATGGGGAAAAGCTGAGAGCTTTTCCCTTATGATCAGGAACACGTCAAAGATGCCCACTCTCGCCACTATTGTTCAACATAGTACTAGAAGTCCTAGCAACAGCAATCAGACAACAAAAAGAAATAAAATGTATTCAAATTGGCCAAGAAGAAGTCAAACTCTCTCTCTTCACAGATGGCATGATACTTTACGTGGAAAACCCAAAAGACACAAAAAGATGGAAAAATATTCCATGCTCATGGATTGGAAGAATAAACATTGTTAAAATGTCTATGCTACCCAGAGCAATCTATACCTTCAACGCCATCCTGATCAAAATTCCAATAACATTTTTCAAAGTGCTGAAACAAACAATCCTAAAATTTGTATGGAATCAGAAAAGAGTCCAAATCGTAAAGGAAATGTTGAAAAAGAAAAACAAAGCTGGGGACATCACGTTGCTTGATTTCAAGTCATATTACAAAGCAGTGATCACCAAGACAGCATGATACTGGAACAAAAACAGACATATAGACCAATGGAACAGAATAGAGAGCCCAGATATGCACCCTCAACTCTGTGGTCAAATAATCTTCGACAAAGCACGAAAAAATATGCAATGGAAAAAAGACAGTCTCTTCAATAAATGGTGCTGGGAAAATTGGACAGCCACATGCAGAACAATGAAACTCGACCATTCTCTAACACCATTCACAAAGATAAACTCAAAATGGATGAAAGACCTCAATATGGGACAGGACTCCATCAAAATCCTAGAGGAGAACATAGGCAGTAACCTCTTCGGCATTGGCCACAGCAACTTCTTTCAAGATACATCTCCAAAGGCTAGTGAAACAAAAGCAAAAATGAACTTTTGGGACTTCATCAAGATAAAAAGCTTCTGCACAGCAAGGAAACAGTCAACAAAACAAAGAGGCAACCCACAGAATGGGAGAAGATATTTGCAAATGACACTACAGATAAAGGGCTGGTATCCAAGATCTGTAAAGAACTTCTCAAACTCAACACCCAAAAAAATGGGCAGAAGACATGAACAGACAATTCTCCAAAGAAGACATATAAATGGCTAACAGACACATGAAAAAATGTTCATCATCACTAGCCATCAGGGAAATTCAAATCAAAACCACACTGAGATACCACCTTACACCAGTTAGAATGGCAAAAATTGACAAGGCAAGAAACAACAAATGTTGGAGAGGTTGTGGAGAAAGGGGAACCCTTACACTGTTGGTGGGAATGCAAGTGGGTACAGCCACTTTGGAAAACAGTGTGGAGGTGCCTCAGAACATTACAAATAGAGCTACCCTATGACCCAGCAATTGCCCTACTGGGTATTTACCCCAAAGACACAGATGTAGTGAAAAGAAGGGCCATATGCACCCCAATGTTCATAGCAGCAATATCCGCAATAGCCAAACTGTAGAAAAGAGCCGAGATGCCCTTCAACAGACAAATGGATAAGGAAGATGTGGTCCATATATACAATGGAATATTACTCAGCCATCAGAAAGGATGAATACCCAACTTTTGCATCAACATGGATGGGACTGGAGGAGATTATGCTCAGTGAAATAAGTCAAGCAGAGAAAGTCAATTATATGGTTTCACTTATTTGTGGAACATAAGGAATAGCATGGAGGACATTAGGAGAAGGAAGGGAAAAATGAAGGGGGGGATCAGAGGGGAAGACAAACCATGAGAGACTATGGACTCTGAGAAACAAACTGAGGGTTCTAGAGGGGAGGGGTGTGGGTGGATTTGTTAGCCCAGTGATGGTTATTAAGGAGGGCATGTATTGCATGGAGCACTGGGTGTTATACGAAAACAATGAATCATAGCACACCACATCAAAAACTAATGATGTACTGTATGGTGACTAACATAATAAAATTAAATTAAATTTTAAAAAAGTAGCACAAATAAGTATTTCTATACAAATCAGTCAAGGGATTCACAAAATAAAGGATATAAAATATAATATCATATACCTAAAATTAGGGCAGGGGGAGAGGAGTAAAGAATGGGGTCAAATGTAAGTGGCCATCAATTTCATATAGAATGCTATAAGCAGATGTTATATACAAATGTAATAGTAACTGCAAATCCAAAATCAAAAACCAGTAATAGGCAAAGAATAAAGGCTTCCAAGTATATCACAAAAAAAGCCAGTAAACAATAAAAGTGAGTGAGAGAAGAAAGGATTAGAGAAAAACTACAAAAACAACCATAAAACAAGCAGCAAATAGCAGTGCGTACATACCTATCAATAATTACTTTGAATGTAAATGGACTAAATGCTCCAATCAAAAGACGTAGGTATCAGAGTGGATAAAAAAACAAGACCCATCTATATGCTGCCTACAAGAGACTCATTTCAGACCTAAAGACACCTGCAGATTGAAAGTGAAGGAATGGAGAAATATTTATCAAGCAAATAGATGTGAAAGGAAGCTGGGGTATCAATACGTATACTGGACAAAATAGCCTATAAAACAAAGAGATGAGAAAGGATGCTATATAAGAAAAAAAAAAGTAGGGACAAGGGTACCTGGGTGGTGCCGTCAGTTAAGTGTCCAACTCTTGGTTTGAACACAGATTGTGATCTCAGGGTTGTAAGATCGAGCCCTGCATTGGGCTTTCCACTCAGTGTGGAGTCTGCTTAGGATTCTCTCTCCCTCCCCCTGCCCCTCCCACTTGTGCTTGCTCTCCCTCTCTAAAATAAATAAATAAATATTTAAAATAATTAATAATAATAATGGGGACAATCCAACAAGGAGATATCACAATTGTAAATATTTATGCACCCAACATAGGAGCACCCAAATACATAAAATAGTTAATAAC
Organism: Callorhinus ursinus; assembly: GCF_003265705.2. Taxonomy (NCBI): domain Eukaryota; kingdom Metazoa; phylum Chordata; class Mammalia; order Carnivora; family Otariidae; genus Callorhinus; species Callorhinus ursinus. Next base: position 2,128,588 of record NW_027397146.1, read on the forward strand.
AAACATAAAGGAGCTAATCAGTAGTAATACAATAATAGTAGGGAACTTTAACACCCCACTCACATCTATGGACAGATCATCCAAACAGAAAATCAATAAGGAAAGAATGGCTTTGAATGACACACTGAACCAGATGGATTTAACAGATATACTCAGAACATTTCATCCTAATACAGTAGAATACACTTTTTTTCCCCAAGTGCACATGGAACATGCTCTAGAACAGATCACATATTAGGCCACAAAACAAGTCTCAACAAATTCAAAAGGATTGAAGTCCTATCTTTCATCTTTTCTGACCACAACACTATGGAACTAGAAATCAACCACAAGAAAAAATCTGGAAATGGCAAAAATTCATGGAGGTTAAGTAACACGCTACTAAACAATGAATGGGTCTACCAAGAAAGCAAAGAAGAAATCAGAAAGTCATGGAAACAAATGAAAATGAAAATAAAATAGTCTAATACCTTTGGGATACAGCAAAAGTGGTACCAAGAGGAAAGTTTATAACAATACAGGCCTACCTCAGGAAGCAAGAATATCTCAAATAAACAACCTAAACTTATACCTAAAGGAGCTAGGAAATGAACAACAAACAAAACCCCAAACCAGCAGAAGGAAGAAAATAATAAAGATTAGAGCAGAAATAAATGATATAGAAACTAAACACACACACACACACACACACACACACACACACACACACACACACAATAGAACAGAACAATGAAACCAGGAGTTGGTTCTTTGAAATTTTTTTAAAAAATGATAAACCTCTATCCAGACTCATCAAAAAAAGAGAGGCGGGGGGACTCAAACAAATCAGAAATGAAAGGAGAGATAACCAACACCACAGAAATACAAACAATTTTAAGAGAATATTATGAAAAATTATGTGCCAATAAATTGTACAACCTAGAAGAAATGGATAAACTCCTAGAAACATAACCTACTAAAACTGAAGTGGAAAATAATAGAAAATTTGAATGAAATGATTACCAGCAATGACATGGAATCCCTAATCAAAGAAAAACTTCAAACAAACATAAGTCCAGGACCAGATCGCTTCACAGGTAAATTCTACCAAATATTTAAAGAAGAGATAATACTATTCTTCTGAAACTATTCCAAAAAAGATAGAAAAGGAAAGAAAATTTCCAAGTTCATTCTAAGTAGTCATCATTTCTCAGATAACAAAACCATATAAAGCCACCACTAAAAAGAGAACTTCAGGCATATATCCCTGATGAACATAGATGAAAAAGTCCTCAACAAAATATCAGCACACCAAATTCAACAATACATTTAAGAAATCATTCACCACCATCAAGTGGGATTTATTCTTATGATGCAAGTGTGTTTCAATATTTGCAAATCAATCAACATGATACATCACATCAATAAGAGAAAGGATCAAGACCATATGACCATTTCAATAGATGCAGAAAAAGCATTTGATGAAATACAACACCCAATCATGATAAAAACTCTCAGCAAAGTAGGTTTAGAGGGAGCATACCTCAATATAATAAAATCTTTATATGCAAAACACATAGTGAACAGCATCCTAATGGGGAAAATCTAAAATCTTTTCCACAAATATCAGGAACAAAACAAGGATGTCCATTCTTACCACTTTCATTCAACATAGTACTGGAAGTTCTAAACACAGCAATCAGGCACCATAAAGAAATAAAATGCATACAAATCAGTAAGGAAGAAGTAAAACTCTATTTGCAGATTACATGATACTCTGTATAGAAAGCCCTAAAGACTACACCAAAAACTGACATGAACTGATAAACAAATTCAGTAATCATAGGATACAAAATCAATCTAGAAACCTGTTGCATTTCTTTTTATTTAAAGTCAATTAGCCAACATATAGTACATCATTAGTTTCAGATGTAGAGTTCAATAATTCATCAGTTGCATACAAAACCCAGTGCTCATCACATCTGTTACATTTCTATACACTAATAATGAAGCAGCAGAAATAGAAATTAAGGAAACAATCTCATCTAAAATTGCACTAAAAATAGTAAAATACCTAGGAATAAGCTTAACCAAAGAGGTTGAAGACCTGTAATCTGAAAACTACAAAACACTGATAAAAGAAATTGAAGATGACACAAGAAAATGGAAAGACATTCCATGCTCATGGACTGGGACAATAAGTATCGTTAAAATGTCTATACTACCCAAAGCAATCTACACATTTAATACAATCCCTATCAAAATACCAACATCATTTTTCACAGAACTAGAACAAACAATCCTAACATTTACATGGAACCACAAAAGACCCCTAATAGCAAAAGCAATCTTCAAAAAGAAAAACAAAGATGGAGGCATCACAATTGCAGACTTCAAGTTATATTGCAAAGCTGTAGTAATCAAAACAGTATGGTACTGGCACAAAAATAGACACATAGATCAATAGAACAGAACAGAAAACCCAGAAAAGGACCCTCAACTCTATGGTCAACTAATCTTTGGCAAAGCAGGAAAGAATATCTAATAGGAAAAAGATGGTCTTTTCAACAAATGGTGCTGGGAAAACTGGACAGCAACATGCAAAAGAATGAACCTGGACCACTTTCTTACACCATACACAAAAAATAAATTCAAAGTGGATTAAAGACCTAAATGTGAGATCAGAAACCATAAAAATCCTAGAAGATGGGAATGCAATTTGGTGCAGCCACTCTGGAAAACAGTATGGAGGTTCCTCAAAAAGTTTAAAATAGACCTACCCTACGGCCCAGCAATTGCACTACTCAGTATTTACCCCAAACATACAAATGTAGTGATCCAAAGGGGGCACCTGCACCCCAATGTTTATAACAGCAATGTCCACAATAGCCAAACTATGGAAAGAGCCCAGATATCCATTGACAAATGAGTGGATAAAGAAGATGTGGTATATATACACAATGGAATATTATGCAGCCATCAAAAATTGAAATCTTGCTATTTGCAATGAGGTGGATGGAACTAGAGGGTATTATGCTAAGCAAAATAAGTCATTCAGAGAAAGGCAATTATCATATGATCTCACTGATATGTGAAATTTAAGAAACAAGGCAAAGGATCATAGGGGAAGAGATGAAAAAATGAAACAAGATGAAACCAGAGAGGGAGACAAACCATAAGAGACTCCTAATCTTAGGAAACAAACTGAGAGTCACTGGAGGGGAGAGGGGTGGGTGGATGGGGTAACTGGGTGTTGGACATTGGGGACGGTATGTGTTGTAATGAGCACTGGGTATTATATAAGACCAATGAATCATAAACCTGTACCCCTGAAAAAATAATACGTTATATGTCAATAAAAAATAAATAAATAAATAAATGAACAAATAAATAAAACTTGCATTACATTGCAAAAAAAATCCTAGAATAGAGCAAAAGCAGTAATTTTTTCACATCAGCTATAGCAACAGTTTTCTTGGTATGTCTCCTGAGGCAAGGGAAACAAAAGCAAAAATCAACCATTGGGACTACATCAAAATACAAAACTCCTGCACAGCAAAGGCAACAGTCAACAAAACTAAAAGGCAACCTACAGAGTGGGAGAATATATTTGCAAATGGCATATCTGATAAAGGGTTAGTATCCAAAATATATAAAGAACTTATGAAACTCAACACCCCAAAAATGAACAATCCAGTTTAAAAATGGGCAGAAGACATGAACAGACATTTCTCCAAGGAAGACATCCAGATGACTAACAAACACATGGAAAGATGCTCAACATCATTCATCATCAGGGAAATGCAAATCAAAACTACAATGAGATATCACCTCACACTTGTCAGAATGGCTTAAATCGACAACAAAAGAAACAGGTATTGGTGAGGTGTGCAGAAAGGGGAACACTCTTGCACTGTTGGTGGGAATGCAAACTGGTGCAGCCACTCTGGAAAACAGTATGGAGGTTCCTCAAAAATTTAAAAGTAGAACTACCCTATGGTTCAGCAATCATGCCACTGGGTATTTATGCAAAGAATACAAAAATATTAATTCAAATGGATACATGCACCCCAATGTTTATAGCAGCATTATATAAGATTGCTACAGTGGATAAATAGACATTACTAAGAGTTTAGCATAGAACCACATGAATTAGTGATCTGTTACGATAATCATGACCCAACTATGGATTATCAACATGTGCTCAGATGACCTTGGCCATAAAGAAGATGTTCTTATGCATAAGTTGACAACCATTGTGTATGAGAAATCATTAATATTTTAAGAGACTCAGGATGCATGCTAAAGTGGCAATGGTAAATGAGTAGATGGCCACAGTGAATGAAAGAATCCATGATGTTACCATGAAGTCATTCAACCATGGGACATGTCATAGTAGTGCTGGAGCACATAATGATAGAATAGTAATTATTCAGATAGATATTGCATATGATTAAAAAATACTAAAACAAATGCATTTGCTTCAGGAGCAGATGTAACAATGCAAGAGTATACTGGTACATGCTCAAGCACCCATGGTGCATGAACAGTTACTACTTAAGTTTGAGCAGTTGATCATGATGTACACTCAAACAACCCACAACACATGCTGAAAGGCATGAAACAGTAGACATTTGGACATGAAAAAGGAGAATAGTGATAGAGAAGTAGGCAATCATGATACATGAGCCAATTATCTAATGCTTATAATCCCTCATTCTCAGGACTGGTATAGACAATCATAGTTAAAGCACATAGTAAATAAGTACACTTCTACAACTTAAGACAGAAAGAAATAATACTATGATCTGCTTACTGAAGTATATGTGTTGCATGAATTAAATATGCATAAAACATGAAAGAAATGAGTTTGACCCAGAAATAGAGGGTAATAATATAAAAGGGACCACCTGGCATGAATATCCACCAATGGCTTTTTAAGAATTTGACCATGATGCATACCAACCTCAGAACATAACTGAAACTTATGAAACAGGAGGAAACAGCCATGGTGTAGGAATAAATGGACACAGTAAAGATGCAATCACAAATGCTGCTATGTGGAGCATGAGTTTTTTAAAAATGGCTTTGTTCCAGGAGCTAAAGGAATTAATGCAAATGGAGATTCCACGGTGTATACCCAAATGACCACAGTGCATAATGAAGATGCACTACTGGAGTGTGAGCATTTGACAATGATGCACAATCAGAAAGCCTTGTGAACAAGATAATAGTTATTATATAGAAGGAGATAGCAATGATTCAAGAACAGACCTATATCACCCAAGTGCAGGCAGTAATTGATATATGAAGAAACATAGCAGATAACAATGAGGCAAAATGAGACCATGAACACTATATAATCACAATGCTTCTCAGAAAACTGCAAAATAAGCTCTTAGCCATGATATAGTTAGATAGTATAAGAGCAGACAGCAGTGATGGAGAGGAAGAATACCTTAGTGCAGGACCTGAAAAACAACATGCATAACCTAATGTATGGTCCAAAGTACAGAAGATGGCATTCTCAGTACAGGATCAAATGAGATAATGATTCATGCTAATAAAGTTGTGATATATCATATGAAGGATGAGTATGGTGAATGATCAGAAGGCACAAATGAAAGCATGGTAAATGATTGAAAACTTAAAGGAGCAGAGAATCACGGTTTAGAGCTTGTTCACATGGATATGGCATGAGATCAAAAAATTACAATACAGGAACAGCAATTTGGGGGCAAAAGTAGGTGAAAATAGTGAAAAGGGAAACAACACAGTATATATTCAAATATCAATGGGGTATGAACAAACATCACTGGCACTTGAGCTTCTAATGTACAATCAAATAACTTCAAAATATATGCTGAGAGCCAGGATACAGAGGCAAAAGGATGATATAGAAACTGAGAGCAATAATGGGAAGCCATAAAAAGGGAGTTCAAAATAAATTTGCTACATAAACTTATTTCCATAACACAGAAAATGGCAATCTCATTACAACAGTAGACATGATTAGGTTATATACAAAAACCATGGTACATTAGCATATCAGATAAACGTGATGCACATACAAGTATGTTATAGGAGAAGTTAGAAATAGTAGGTAGAGAAAGCCATAGAATAATACTTACTGAAATAGACTTGATACAATATTTAAGAAATTATAAAATGACATGGAATGGTCCAGGAACAGATGGCAATGACCCAATACATGACATCATGGCAAATGCTCAGACATTTGTGTGTTGTTAAGACACCATGAGTGCTTAAATATTTGACTATAATGTAAACCACACAATCTCAGAACATAGGCTGTCACTCCTAATATAGAGAACAGAGAAAACAATACTAGTATAATAATAATGCCAACTGGGTGCCTGGGTGGCTCAGTTGGTTCAGCGACTGCCTTCGGCTCAGGTCATGATCCTGGAGTCCCGGGATCGAGTCCCACATCGGGCTCCCTGCTGAGCAGGGAATCTGCTTCTCCCTCTGACCCTCCCCCCTCTCATGTACTCTCTCTATCTCATTCTGTCTCTCAAATAAATAAATAAATAAATAAATAAATAAATAAATAAATAAATAATAATGCCAATGATGATGATAATAGTTTATACTTATTTAGTACTTATTATATACCGGGAATTAAGAACTTTACATATAATAACTATTTTACTTTCACAACAAGCATATTAGGTAGGTATTACTATTATTTTAGGATTGAGGAAAGTAAGGTAGAAAGGAAGTGACTTGTACATCAGTCTAACCTCATTATATATCAGTGATGCTGTGCTATCTCTGATGTACATGGTGGGAAATCAAAAATGCACAGTAAAGAAACTAATGGCTATATTGCTGATACAGACAGCAAACACTGTTGCCTACGTAGATTCATAGCCCATTATCAAACATCCATGGTGCTTGAGCAGCCACCACAGTAGGCAGAACATTTGACTACAAGGCACAATTCAATCATCCTGCAACATGGGCTGATATCAGGATGATAGAAGTGTAGGCAAACCATATGCTGTCACAATTAATAAACTGTTATTCATGATACAGAAGATTCCATTCTTAATTCAGAAATAGACAATAACTACATTTTTACAGAATCATAGTATAATGAGTAGAAATCTATAAACCCCAAATATATTATATGAACAGAAATTCCTCATGCATATTCAGACTACCATGAAAAATGAGCCAACACCTATATACAAGGAAAGACAGAATGGTACAAAGAAAAGAATCACTTAGTGAAAATTGCACAGATAATCACAATATATGATCAAAAAGATACAATACAGGAAGGAATTACTTGGTCCAGGAGTAGATGGTAATGATGGGAAACCATGATATATGTTCAGATGATAACAATGCAAAATCAATCAATCATTTACTGTTGTTTGATTGTTTGAACATGACACACATCAATATGCCTTGAAACATGAGCTATCAATTATACAGATACAGGTGGAAATGGTAGAGTAGTCAACTACTGTGCTGTTCTTGCTCAGGTAGATGTGATGAGTAATAAAGAATATAACACAGCAATAAATGGTTTTATTGAGGGAGACATTATTGCAAAAGGAGAAATAAAGGCATAACATCAGATGACCACGTTGGAAGTATAGCCACCACCAGTAATGTAGCATATGACTGAGACATACCACCAGACAATCTCAGAATGCAAGCTGACAATCATAATACAGAACAAAAAGACATACTAACTTAATATTATCAGCATTTACCATGTACCAGACACTAATCTAAGCATTTTACATTTAACGCTTTGAATCCTCACAACAACCCTATGAGGTAGGTATTATCCTTACTATTATTTTGCAGTTGAGAAAACAGGGGCACAAAGGGGTGAAATAACTTGTGCAAGGACACCAAGCTATTAAATGGCAGAATTGGGATTAAATACAAGCATTCTAACTTCAGAGTCAGCACTGTGCATATACACTGATGGTGCCATGCTTCCTCAAATGGATGTGGTGCAAGATTAAAAAATACAGAGTACAGGAACGAATGGCTTTGGTCCAGGAGTAGGCAGCAATGTAGCAAAAGTAGACACCGTAGCACATGCTCAAACATCCGTGGTGCATGAGCAGCCACCACAGGAGTCTGAGCATTTGACTACGATGCACACTCAGAAGATCCTGCAACATGAGCTGACATCCAGTGTATAGGAGTAGATACTGAAGACGAAGGAGGAAGCAAACACATTGAAGTAAATAACTATGGTGCACAAAATGATACTTATGGTACAGAAATTTTCATTCTTAGTAAAAAGCAGACAGTGATGGTGCATTTTCACACAAATGAATAAAAAGAACATTGTAGTAAAGCTTCAAACACAATAAAAGAGAATGCATTTTGTACTTTCATACAACTATAGAGAAAGCCAATAGCTATTTAGAGCCAAGAGACAAAGTACAATAGAAAATAACCATGAGTGGAGACAACACAGATGAATATAGTACATGATGAAAACATCTCAATACACAAATGATTATTTCAGAAACAGATGTTAATGGCATATAGAGAGACACCATGGAATATGTTCACACAACAGTTGATGAAAGCCATAAGCAGTATTTGATCATTTGATTATAATGTACACAGGTAAACAAAACCACTCTAAACTATGTTATAGCAGTCATGATACAGGAGCCACAAGACATAAGATATGATACACAAACTTGTTTTTTGGAGAAGAAAACCATGTTGTGGTGCTCATGATGTCTGGTACTCAGATAGATACTGTGCTTTACAAAAAAGCCATAGTAGAGAAGTGAATAGTTTTGTCCATGAGTAGAAGTCAGATATGTAAAAAGAGACCTGACACCAAATACTCAGATGACCATGTTGCATTAACAGCCACAACTAGTACTTGAGCATTTGCTTATGATGCTTACCTACACAACCCCATGGCATGAATCAATAGCAATGACACAAAAGCAAATAGACATGCCAGTATGCTTCCTGAAATGGATATGGTTGGTGATTTAAAAAAAAAAAACACAATATATTTCTTTAGGAGCAGATGGCAATGATGTGAAATTATAGTACAAGTTTAAATAACCAGGTGCACGAACAGCTACCACAGGCATTTGCCTGTGATGTACACTCAGACAAGCCAGTGACATGTGAAAACATTTATCATCTTTGAATATATACAGTGCAGGAAAAGGCAGGAGTGATCAAGGAGTAGAGAGCCATGGAATGGGAGCAAATTACCATAAAGCATAAACAGATATACATGATGCACAAAACACCATTTCCCTGTAAAGCAACAGGCAATGAAGTTTTCTGCTCAGGAACCATGGGATATGAGTACACAAGCATGCTGTATGTTCAGACAACCATGATGCACAAGCAAAAACCTAGAATACAAAAGCATGTGGATGTGACACAGAAGCAAACAAGATGTAATGGAATATGCTTAGATAGACTGGGCATATGAATAAAGGAAACATAATACATGAATACATTTTCTTTAGGCCAGCAGCTTATGGCAGTAATGCTAGGGGGGATATCATGGCAAATGCTCAATCATGGTGCATAAACAACTACCACTAATGTTTGAGCATTTTACTGTGATGTACACCCAGACACCCCAAGAAAAGGAGCTGATGACCACAACAGAGGGGCAAATGAAAAAGGATATTAGGGGAGATAGTGATGATAAAAGAGCTGAAAACAATAGTGTAGGAGCTAATAGGATAGGGCAGATAGCAGTTATTCAAAGGGAGACTTGATGGCATATGCTCCTATCATGATGCATTAAACACTAGTACCTGTGTCTGAACATTATGCCATAATGCACACCTATAGAACTCCAGAATTTGAGCTGACAATCATGATAGAGAATCAAGGGACATGGTATCACTTATCCTCATCATCACCACATATATCTTACTACATGCCAGGCAGTGTTAAAAATATGTATGTATAATAATTCATATAATCCTCATAACAACCTTATGAGGTATTATTTTTGTCATTTTGCAAGAAAATAAAGCATAGAAATGTGTATTGATATGCCCAAGATCCCACAGCTAGTAAGTGGATAATTCAGGATTCAAATCCAGTTATTTTGGCTCCACTACCCATTCTCTTAAATACTACAATAAATGACAATATGCTGTGATTCTTTTCACAGACACAATAGAATACTTAAAAACAGAATAATGAATGGTTTTGTTCCACAGAAGCAGATGGTGATGTTGCACAAGTAGACACCATAGCACATGGTCAAACATTCATGGTGCATAAGCAGCCACCAAGGAGTCTGAGCATTTGACCAAGATGCACACGTAGAAGAACCTGCAACATGAGCAACACCCAGGTTATAGGAGAAGACAGCGATGAAAAAGGAGAGAAAACTCATTGCAATAGCAAAACCATGGTGCACAAACTAATATACATGGTACAAAATAGTAATTCCCAGTATAAGAGTAGACAATGATCGTGTATTTTCAAACAAGCATAGTGTTTAAGTGGAAATGTATATAAAAGTTGGTTAATTGAATTTAAATTTTTTAAAAAGTCGAAATGCATAGTATAACTTCAAACACAGTATACAAGCAGAAATTCATTATGCATGTTTAGAATATCATGGAGAATGAGTCAATTCATATATGAAAGAGGGGACCAATATGGTACACCAACAAAGAACCATAGAGTGAAAAACTGCTCAGATAATTTTTTTAGTTACTGGAATGTATGGCATTGGTCCAGGAGCAGATCACACCCACACACCTATAGGACATGTTGCACAACCACACACCTATAGAACGTAAGATGTCAATTACAATACAGGCATAGATGTACGCGGTATAGAAATAAACTGTGGTATGATTCTTACTCAGATATGATGCATGATAAAAAAATCACCAAAGAAACAATGAATGACTTTGGTCCAGGAGAAGATGACAATGGTACAAAAGGAGATTCAGATGGACATAATATCTAATTAAAAATAATCATTGTGAATATCCAGAATTTGTGTTTGAGCCTGTTATATACTCAAATGATGCCATTACGTGAGCTAACAGCTATAATACAGTTAGTAGACATGGTACAGGAGTAGAGAGCAAATATGGAGGAAACAACCATTGTGTAGGAACTAATGAACACAATATAAAAGCTAATATCCATGTTATAGAAGCTGTCATTCTATACACAGAAAATCATGATGTTTTTTACATACTTATGATAGACTAGCAACATTAATCATATGTATATCTAGTCAATGAGTAAACACATACTAAACACAAACAGTTGGATATCCAACTTCAGGATATCCATAATATATAATCCAGTTCTTTCAGTCAAGGATAAGATGACAATGGTACAAAATGAGACCACATGCCATATCAGATGGCTATTGTACATAAACATCTACCTCTTGTGTTTGAGTATTTTATCATGATGTATATCCTGACAACCCCAAAATGTGAAGTATGAATGATGATACAAGAGGACATATCACAAGAAAATACCCAGTAAAAATAAATGCGTGACCTTGAACAAAAAAAAAAATAAAATCCAAAATACGGGGGCAGTGGACATGGTATAGGAGCAAAGAGCAATGCTGAAGTAGAAGGCAGATGTGACCGATGTATGAGTTAGTAACAACGCTGCCCAATATGATTACAACATAGAACATAGACAATCACAGGTCAAGCTCAAACATTAGCAGTATATGAACAAACTGTGGTGCTTACTCAGATGGACATAATACCTAGTTAAAAAGCCATAATATAAAAGCAAATTTTGAGTAGGAGATACAGGCTTCCAGTTTTGGAATGAATAAATCATGGGAATAAAAAACACAGCATAAAAATATAATCAATGATATTGTAATAGCGATGTATCAGGACAGATGGTAGCTACACTTGTGGTTAACATAGCATGATGTATAAAGTTGTCAAATCACTATGTTGTACACCTGAAACTAATGTAACATTTTGTGTCAACTATACTCAAATAAAATAAATAATAATAATTTAAAAATTAGTACACATAGGATGGAATTGGAGAGTGTTATGCTGAGCGAAATAAGTCAATCAGAGAAAGACTTGTATCATATGACCTCACTGATATGAGGAATTCTTAATCTCAGGAAACAAATTGAGGGTTGCTAGAGTGGTGGGGGTGGGAGGGATGGGGCAACTGGGTGATAGAAATTGGGGAGGGTGTGTGCTATGGTGAGCGCTGTGAATTGTGCAAGACTGTTGAATCACAGATCTGTACCTCGGAAACAAATAATACATTATATGTTAAAAAAAGAAGAAGATAGCAGGAGGGGAAGAATGAAGGGGGGAAATCGGAGGGGGAGATGAACCATGAGAGACGATGGACTCTGAAAAACAAACTGAGGGTTCTAGAGGGGAGGGGATGAGAGGATGGGTTAGCCTGGTGATGGGTATTAAAGAGGGCACGTTCTGCATGGAGCACTGGGTGTTATATTATATGCAAATAATGAATCATGGAACACTACATCAAAAACTAATGACGTATGGTGATTAACATAATTTAAAAAAACACACGCTTTAAAAAATTATTACACATATTCACAGAGACATAATATACAAAATGCTTACTTCCATATTATAATAACAAAATTAAGATAAATAAACCATAACATGAAGAAAAAGAAGAGCAAATGTCGAAACTATTAAATATCAGTTGATAGTGATGGAGATTTGTCTTAATCACCATATTTTCCAAAATGTTGTTTTCTCATTTCAGTAAGTACATCACATCTTTCAGCAAGATAGACTCTAAATCTAGATTGCAATGGTCTACCAATTTTGGTACTTTAAAAATTCTATTCAATGCTTCATCATGCACAAAAATTTTAGATTCTTTTTAAGTAAATAATAAATATTATTGAAAAGCTTTAAAAAAGTAAATATCTTCAAGTGTAGATGCTGTTAAGGGTGAAATTATGTCTCCTCCAAAAAAAGACTTTGAAGTTCCATCTCCTGGTACCTATAAATGTGACCTTATTTGGTTATAGGATCTTTGAAGATATAATCAAGTTTTAAGATGATGACATACTAGATTAGGGTGGGCCCTAAATCCAATGGCTGGTATCCTTATAAGAAGAGGGAAATTTAGAGAAAATTTTATGACAGAGGCAGATATTGCAGTGATGATGCCATAAACCAAGGATACCTGCAACTACCAGAAACTTGAAGAGGCAAGGATAGATCCTCTTCTAGAGCCTTTGGAGGGAGTACAGCCCTACCAACATCTTGATTTTGGACTTTTAGCCTCCCGAACTGTGAGAAAACAAATTTCTGTTGTTTTAAGCTACCCAGTTTGTTGTACTTTGTTACAGCAGCCCTTTAAAAAACCAATATAAATGGCATTTTGCAAAAGGAGTTATGGCACACGATTAAATGACTATATAGTATATAAAATATCTCTCTGTGGTTTCACTACCCGAACAAAATGCATTCAGAAAACCCCCAGATATTACCAGTCAGCCATAATATATGAGAGAATATATATATCAGTCAAGTAAAGTGTGCTGACATTTATCTATTAGAAGTAGAGTGTAGTCATTTACAAGTATCTATCTTGTAACTGTAGTCAACATTGTATATAAGAAGACTGCATTGATATATACAATTAAATAATGTAACATGTCAAGAAAACAATGATTCATGAGCTAATAATCATATTACAGTGGCTTAAAGCTCCAGTAGAAGTATATAATATCATAGTCTGTGTTAAGGTAAACTACCAAAACTGTAAGTTATATATAACATGGAAGTTATAGGCCCTGGCTCTACACAAAGAATATCAAGAAAATATGACCACGGTAAGTGCTGAAATAACCATGGTACATGGGCAGACATCACTGATATATGTTTAAAAACCATAATAATGACATCATGACCATGGTTCAGGTTCCTATGCATAAGCTTTTGCTATACTTATGATTAAGGAAGAGAAGACCATGGTGCTTGCTTGGATGTCTAAAGTATAGAGACTCACATTAGAGTGGCAAAGGTATGCTTCAGGGGGAGAAAACCTCAGATACCACTTAAATATAAGATCAGTTGCCTCTGATTTATGCCAAGGTGACTGTGGCATGTGCTAAGGTCATGATATGACCTTGGGGCAGGAACTTATACTATGATTAAGTTCAGACTGCCTTGACACATAACCCTCAGCATGTGCTCAGATCACCATGCTGCTGAAGGTGCCTATGGCACAGTAGTAGGTGGCTATAGTGGTGAATGTTCAAATGACTATAATGCATTAACAGCTGACCATGTGACATAACAGAAGATGACATTTGTTTGCTTTGATGTCTATGATGCAAGAACATTAAAGTTACTGATAATGACAACCATGGTAAAAGAAAAAAAGGAAAAAAGCAGAAGATATGAAACAGGAACCAAAGGCCATAGTGAAGGTGCAGAATCAAATAATTATTTCCTATATTCTTTTTTAATTGAAATATAGTTGACATACAATGTTTTTTAATTTCATGTGCATAACAAAGTGATTCAACAATTCTATGCATTATGCACTGCTCACCAGTCAGTGTAGTCATCATCTGTTACCATACAATGTTATTACAATGTTATTGACTATATGGAATCAGATAATTATAATGAAACAATCGTGATACATGAGCCTAAGTCCACAATTCCACAGAGAGAGCCATAATGCAGAAGCAAACAACCATGGTATTGGAGCAGATGGTCCTTAAGTGGAAGTAGACAACCATAATTTAAACAAAAAAGGTGCATGAACAGGCAGCCAAAGTACATGAAAATACATGTTCAGACAGCCATGGTGCATAAGCAAATGGTTATGGTGCAGGAGTAGGTGGCTCTAAGTATAAAAGCATACAGTCACATTGTATGTTCATAATACCACAGTGCATAGGCAAATAAACATGGAAGGGAATCAAATGGCCATAGGAAGGAACCTAGAAAAGCAGCAAAGAACCATGGTGTGGCTCAAGAGTCTGCAGAGTTCAGCACACACAGAGGTAAAGACTGTCCCAGAGGGTTTATTGAAGAGGGGGGACCATGATCTTTTAGCTCTGGGCTGGAGATTGGGACATGGCCATTTTTATTCTAATCCTCTAAAGAGGCATGGAAAGCCTCCATGGAAAAAAAGCCACACAGAGGACCAGCTTACACTGAGCCCAGCCCCATGGCAAGGGATGGGGCAACTCTGTCCAGGCAAAGACACCTGAAAAGCAGCACAGCAGGCCCCTTCCCCAGAAGACAATCTGGAAGAATAGGTGCAAACTAGATTACAGATCCCACAAAACTGTAAAATTCCAGCACCAGAGGAAAATAGTATATTGAGCTTGAGGTTTTTTTCTCACAATTCGGTTATCTTTCAGTCTACAATTTTTCATTTTTTTTTTACTTTTCCCATTTCAACTAGTTTCTTATTTTACTAACTTATGTTTTTAAGTTGCTTTTTAACTTTTATCTTTTACATCTACATTAAATACATTTTCGTCCTTTTTTCACTCTATTCAATTTTATTTTTGTATATAGATAAGTTTTGCTTTCTTTGCAATTTGGGGAGGTAGTGTCTTCTAACAAAGAGACCAAAATTCACTCAGGAACAAGTGGATCAACCCTGCTTTGTCCATCCTGAGAAATTATAGTCTCTCTCCCCACCCCACTTTTCTTCTCTCTTTTTCTTGTTTGTTCTGTTTTGCTTTTTGTTTGCTTTTCTGTTTTGGTTTCTGACCACTTCAGATTTGCCTAGGGTGTACTTTGCATGGGCCGGGGTTGATATTTTGGACTCCGATCACTCACTTACCCATTCTTCTCTGGGCAAAATGACTAGAAGGAGGAACTCACCACAAAAGAAAGAACCAGAGGTAATGTTCTCTGCCACAGTGCTAATTGATATGGATATAAGTAAGATGTCAGAGATGGAATTTGGGATAGCAATTATAAAGTTAAGAGCTGAGCTTGAAAAAAGCATAAAAGAAAGTAGAGAATCTCTAAGTGAAGAAATGAGATCTAATCAGGCCAAACTTAAAAATGCTATAACTGAGATGTAGTCTAAATTGGATGCTGTAACAGCTAGGGTGAATGAGACAGAAGACAGAGTAAGTGATCTAGAAGGCAGGCTAATGGAAAGGAAGGAAGTAGAGAAAAAGAGAGAAAGACAACTAAGAGCCCATGAAGAAAGGCTTCGAGAATTTAATGATGCTCTGAAATGAGATGTCAGAATTATTGGTGTGCCTGAGGGGAAGGAGAAAGAGAGGTCCAGAAGGTATATTTGAGCAAATCATAGCTGAGAACTTCCCTAATCTAGGGAACGAAACAAGAATTCATGCCCAAGAGGCAGAGAGGACCCCTCCCAAAATAAAAAAAAAAATAGATCAACACCCTGACATATAATGGTGAAGCTTTCAAATTCTAGAGAAAAAGAAGCTATCCTGAGAGCAGCTCAAGACAAGAGATTCCTTATGAACAAAGAGAGGAACATCAGACTAACATCAGACCTATCCACAGAAGGCTGGCAGACCAGGAAGGACTGGCATCATATATTCAGGGTACTAAATGAGAAGAACATGCAGCCAAAAATTTTTTATCCAGCCAGGCTGTCATTCAGAATAGAAGGAGAGATAAAGAGCTTCCAGGACAGACGGAAACTGAAAGAATATGTGACCACCAAGCCAGCCCTGAAAGAAATATTAAGGAGGATCCTACAAGTGAAGAGAGACCCTCAAGAGTAACAGAGACCATAAAAAAAACAGAGACAATCTACAGAAACAGGGACTTTACAGGCAGTGTGATGGCACTAAATCCATACTTTCAATAGTTACTCTGAATGTAAATGGGCTAAATGCTCCAATCAAAAGACACAGGGTATCAGATTGGATAAAAAAGCAAGACCCATCCATATGCTGTATATAAGAGACTCATTTTAGACCTAAAGACATCTCCAGACTGAACGTGAGGGGGTGGAGAAAAATTTACCACACTAATGGACGTGAAAGAAAGCTGGAGTGGCAATCTTCATATCAGACCAACTAGATTTTAAACCAAAGACTGTAGTAAGGGATAAAAAGAGACACTATATCATATGTAAAGGGTCTATCCAGGGGCTTCTAGGTGGCTCAGTCATTAAGCATCTACTTTTGGCTCAGGTCATGATCCCAGGGTCCTGGAATCGAGGCCCACAAAGGGCTCCCTGCTCAGAGGGATGCCTGCTTCTCCCTCCCCCACTCCCCTTGCTTGTGTTCCCTCTTTTGTTATATCTCTCTCTGTCAAATAAATAAAGTCTTTCTAAAAAAATTCTAAAGGGTCTATCCAACAAGATCTAAAAATTATAAATATTTATGCCCCCAACGTGGGAGCAGCCAACAGTATAAACCAATTAAATAACCAAAGTAAAGAAACACATTGATAATAGTACATTAATAGTAGGGGACTTCAACACCCCACTCACAGAATGGACAGATCATCTAAGCAAAAGATCAACTAAGAAACAAGGGCTTTGAATGATACATTGGACCAGATGGACTTCACAGATATATATAGAACATTACATCCTAAAACAAAAGAATACTCATTCTTCTTGACTGCACATGGAACTTTCTCCATAATAGATCACATACTGGGGCCACAAATCAGGATTCAACTGATACCAAAAGACTGAGATTATTCCATGCATATTTTCAGACCACAATCACAAGGCTTTGAAACTGGAACTCAAACACAAGGAAAAATTTGGAAGGAATGCAAACACTTGGAGGTTAAAGAGCATCCTGCTAAAGAATGAATGGGTCAACCAGGAAACTAAGAAGAATTTAAAAAATTCATGGAAACTAATGAAAATGAAAACACATTGGATCAAAACCTCTTGGATACAGCAAAGACGGTCCTAAGAGGGAAGTACATTGCAACACAAGCCTCTTTCAAAAAATTAGAAAAATCCCAAATACACAAGCTAATCTTACACCTAAAGGACCTGGAGAAAGAACAGCAAATAAAGCCTAAACCAAGCAGGAGAAGAGAAATAATAAACATTAGAGAAGAAATCAATGAAATAGAAACCAGAAGAACAGTAGTACAGATCAAAGAAACTAGAAGCTGGTTCTTTGAAAGAATTAATAATACCGATAAACCTCTGACAAGATTATCCAAAAAAGAGAATGGACCCAAATTAATAAAATCGTGAATGAAAGGGGAGAGATCATGACCAACACAAAGGAAATGAAAACAATTTTAAGAACATATTATGAGCAACTATATGCCAACAAATTAGGCAATCTGGAAGAAATGGATGAATTCCAGGAAATTTATCAACTACCAAAACTGAAACAGAAAGAAACAGAAAATCTGAACAGACCAATAACCAGCAAGGAAATTCAAGCAGTAATCAAAAACCTTCTAAAACACAAGAGTCCAGGACCAGATGGCCTCCCAGAGGAATTCTACCAAATATCAAAGAAATAATACCTATTCTACGGAAGCTGTTTCAAAAAATAGAAATGGAAGGTAAACACCCAAATTCATTCTATGAGGCCAGGATTACCTTGATCCCAAAACCAGATAAAGACCCCACCAAAAAGGAGAATTACATCCCTGATGAATATGGATGGCAAAATACTCACCAAGATCCTAGCCAATAGGATCCAATGGTACATTAAAAGGATTATTCACCATGACCAGGTGGAATTTACTCCTGGGATTCAAGGGTGGTTCAAAATCCACAAATCAATCAACATGATAGAGCATACAATGGGATATTTTTCAGCCATCAGAAAGATGAATACCTACCATTTACATCGACATGGATGGTTCTGGAGGGAATTATGCTAAGTGAAATAAGTCGTTCAGAGAAAGACAATTATCATATGGTTTCACTCATATGTGGAACATAATAAATAACGCAGAGCACCATAGGGGAAGGGAAGGAAACCTGAATGGGAAGAAATCAGAGAGGGAGACAAACCATGAGAGACTCAATTCTGGGAAACTGAGGGTTGCAGAAGGCGGGGTGGGTGGCAGAATGTGGTAACTGGGTGAAAGGTATTACGGAAGACATGTGATATGATGAGGATAGGGTGTTTAGCAACTAATGAATCATTGAACACTACATCAAAAACAAATGATGAATGATGGAAAATAAAGAGGCTGAGAAAAAGAGAGAGAAACAACTACAGGATCACGAGGGCAGAATTCGAGAGATAAGTGATACGATAAGACGAAACATTAGAATAACTGGGATCCCAGAAGAAGAAGAGAGAGAGAGGGGGGCAGAAGGTATATTGGAGCAAATTATAGCAGAGAACTTCCCTAATGTGAGGAAGGAAACAGGGATTAAAATCCAGGAGGCACAGAGAACCCCTCTCAAAATCAATAATAATAGGTCAACACCCCGACATCTAATAGTAAAACTTACGAGTCTCAGAGACAAAGAGAAAATCCTGAAAGCAGCTCGGGAGAAGAGATATGTAACCTACAATGGTAGAAACATTAGATTGGCAACAGACCTATCCACAGAGACCTGGCAGGCCAGAAAGGACTGGCAAGATATCTTCAGAGCACTAAACGAGAAAAATATGCAGCCAAGAATACTATATCCAGCTAGGCTATCATTGAAAATAGAAGGAGAGATAAGAAGCTTCCAGAACAAACAAAAACTAAAGGAATTTGCAAACATGAAACCAGCCCTCCAAGAAATATTGAGAGGGGTCCTCTAAGCAAAGAGAGAACCTAAAAGCAGCAAAGAGCAGAAACGAACACAGACAACAGTTAACAGTCACCTTACAGGTAATACAATGGCACTAAATTCATACCTTTCAATAGTTACCCTGAATGTAAATGGGCTCAATGCCCCAATCAAAAGACACAGGCTATCAGATTGGATTAAAAAACAAGACCCATCAATATGCTGTCTGCAAGAGACTCATTTTAGACCCAAAGACAACCCCAGATTGAAAGTGAGGGAGTGGAAAACCATTTACCATGCTAATGGACACCAAAAGAAAGCTGGGGTGGCAATCCTTATATCAGACAAATTAGATTTTAAAACAAAGACTGTAATAAGAGATGAAGAAGGACACTATATCCGACTTAAAGGGTCTATCCAACAAGAAGATCTAACAGGTGTAAATATCTATGCACCTAACGTGGGAGCAGCCAATTATATAAGGCAATTAATAACAAAAGCAAAGAAACACATTGACAACAATACAATAATAGTGGGGGACTTTAACACCCCCCTGACTGAAATGGACAGATCATCTAAGCAAAAGATCAACAAGGAAATAAAGACTTTAAATGACACACTGGACCAAATGGACTTCACAGACATATTCAGAACATTCCATCCCAAAGCAACGGAATACACATTCTTCTCTAGTGCCCATGGAACATTCTCCAGAATTGATCACATCCTAGGTCACAAATCAGGTCTCAATCGGTATCAAAAGATTGGGATCATTCCCTGCATATTTTCAGACCACAATGCTTTGAAACTAGAACTCAACCACAAGAGGAAAGTCGGAAAGAACTCAAATACATGGAGGCTAAAGAGCATCCTACTAAAGAATGAATGGGTCAACCAGGAAATTGAAGAAGAATTAAAAAAATTCATGGAAACCAATGAAAATGAAAACACAACGGTCCAAATTCTTTGGGATACAGCAAAGGCAGTCCTGAGAGGAAAGTATATAGCAATACAAGCCTTTCTCAAGAAACAAGAAAGGTCTCAAATACACAACCTAACCCTACACCTAAAGGAGCTGGAGAAAGAACAGCAAATAAAGCCTAAACCCAGCAGGAGAAGAGAAATCATAAAGATCAGAGCAGAAATCAATGAACTAGAAACCAAAAGAACAGTAGAACAGATCAACGAAACTAGGAGCTGGTTCTTTGAAAGAATTAACAAGATAGATAAACCCCTGGCCAGACTGATCAAAAAGAAAAGAGAAATGACCCAAATCAACAAAATCATGAATGAAAGAGGAGAGATCACAACCAACACCAAAGAAATACAAACAATTATAAGAACATATTATGAGCAACTCTATGCCAGCAAATTAGATAACCTGGAAGAAATACGGGCATTCCTAGAGACGTATCAACTACCAAAATTGAACCAGGAAGAAATAGAAAACCTGAACAGACCTATAACCACTAAGGAAATTGAAACAGTCATCAAAAATCTCCCAACAAACAAAAGCCCAGGGCCAGATGGCTTCCCAGGGGAATTCTATCAGACATTTCAAGAAGAATTAATACCTATTCTCCTGAAACTGTTCCAAAAAATAGAAATGGAAGGGAAACTTCCAAACTCATTTTATGAGGCCAGCATTACCTTGATCCCAAAACCAGACAAAGACCCCATCAAAAAAGAGAATTACAGACCAATATCCTTGATGAACATGGATGCAAAAATTCTCACCAAAATACTAGCCAATAGGATCCAACAGTACATTAAAAGGATTATTCACCATGACCAAGTGGGATTTATTCCTGGGCTGCAAGGCTGGTTCAACATCCGCAAATCAATCAACGTGATACAATACATTAACAAAAGAAAGAACAAGAATCATATGATCCTCTCAATAGATGCAGAAAAAGCATTTGACAAAGTACAACATCCTTTCTTGATCAAAACTCTTCAGAGTATAGGGATAGAGGGTACATACCTCAATATCATAAAAGCCATCTATGAAAAACCTACAGCGAATATCATTCTTAATGGGGAAAGGCTGAGAGCTTTTCCCCTAAGGTCAGGAACGCGGCAGGGATGTCCACTCTCACCACTGCTATTCAACATAGTATTAGAAGTCCTAGCCACAGCAATCAGACAACAAAAAGAAATCAAAGGCATCCAAATTGGCAAAGAGGAAGTCAAACTCTCACTCTTTGCAGATGATATGATACTGTACGTGGAAAACCCAAAAGACTCCACCCCAAAACTGCTAGAACTCATACAGGAATTCAGTAAAGTAGCAGGATATAAAATCAATGCACAGAAATCAGTGGCATTCCTATACACCAACAACAAGACAGAAGAGAGACAAATCAAGGAGTCTATCCCATTTACAATTGCACCCAAAACCATTAGATACCTAGGAATAAATCTAACCAAAGAGGCAAAGGATCTGTACTCAGAAAACTATAAAATACTCATGAAAGAAATTGAAGAAGACACAAAGAAATGGAAAAAGGTTCCATGCTCATGGATTGGGAGAATCAACATTGTGAAGATGTCAATGCTACCTAGAGCAATCTACACATTCAATGCAATCCCCATCAAAATACCATCCACTTTTTTCAGCGAAATGGAAGAAATAATCCTAAAATTTGTATGGAACCAGAAGAGACCCCGAATAGCCAGAGGAATATTGAAAAAGAAAAGCAAAGCTGGCGGCATCCCAATTCCGGACTTCCAGCTCTATTACAAAGCTGTAATCATCAAGACAGTATGGTACTGGCACAAAAACAGACACATAGATCAATGGAACAGAATCGAGAGCCCAGAAATGGACCCTCAACTCTGTGGTCAACTCATCTTTGACAAAGCAGGAAAGAATGTCCAATGGAAAAAAGACAGTCTCTTCAACAAATGGTGTTGGGAAAATTGGACAGCCACATGCAGAAGAATGAAACTGGACCATTTCCTTACACCACACACAAGAATAGACTCCAAATGGTTGAAAGACCTAAACGTGAGACAGGAGTCCATCCAAATCCTAAAGGAGAACACAGGTAGCAACCTTTTCGACCTTAGCCGCAGCAACTTCTTCCTAGAAACATCGCCAAAGGCACGGGAAGCCAGGGCAAAAATGAACTATTGGGATTTCATCAAGATAAAAAGCTTTTGCACAGCAAAAGAAACAGTCCACAAAACCAAAAGACAACCGACAGAATGGGAGAAAATATTTGCAAACGACATATCAGATAAAGGGCTAGTATCCAAAATCTATAAAGAACTTATCAAACTCAACACCCAAAGAACAAATAATCCAATCAAGAAATGGGCAGAAGACATGAACAGACATTTCTCCAAAGAAGACATCCAAATGGCCAACAGGCACATGAAAAAGTGCTCAACATCACTCGGCATCAGGGAAATCCAAATCAAAACCTCAATGAGATACCACCTCACACCCGTCAGAATGGCTAAAATTAACAAGTCAGGGAACGACAGATGTTGGCGGGGATGTGGAGAAAGGGGAACCCTCCTACACTGTTGGTGGGAATGCAAGCTGGTGCAACCCCTCTGGAAAACAGTATGGAGGTTCCTCAAACAGTTGAAATTAGAGCTACCGTTAGATCCAGCAATTGCACTACTGGGTATTTACCACAAAGATACAAATGTAGGGACCCGAAGGGGTACGTGTACCCCAATGTTTATAGCAGCAATGTCCACAATAGCCAAACTGTGGAAAGAGCCAAGATGCCCATCGACAGATGAATGGATAAAGAAGATGTGGTATATATACACAATGGAATATTATGCAGCCATCAAAAGGAATGAGATCTTGCCATTTGCAACGACGTGGATGGAACTGGAGGGTGTTATGCTGAGTGAAATAAGTCAATCAGAGAAAGACATGTATCACATGACCTCACTGATATGAGGAATTCTTAATCTCAGGAAACAAACTGAGTGTTACTGGAGTGGTTGGGGGTGGGAGGGATGGGGTGGCTGGGTGATAGACATTGGGGACGGTATGTGCTACGGTGAGCGCTGTGAATTGTGCAAGACTGTTGAATCACAGATCTGTACTTCTGAAACAAATAACGCAACATATTTTAAGAAAAAAGAAAAAGAAGAAGATAACAGAAGAGGAAGAAAAGGGGAGTATGTCAGAGGGGGAGACGAACCATGAGAGATGATGGACTCTGAAAAACAAACTGAGGGTTCTAGAGGGAAGGGGGGCAGGGGGATGGGTTAGCCTGGTGATGGGTATTAAAGAGGGCACGTTCTGCATGGAGCACTGGGTGATTCAAACAATGAATCATGGAACACTGCATCAAAAACTAATGATGTAATATATGGTGATTAACATAACAATAAAAAAATTAAAAAACTAATGATGTACTATATGTTGGATAACTGAATTTAAATAAATAAAATACTGTCATTCACAAATTAAAAAACAAAACAAAACAAACAAACAAACAAAACCATGATGTGGGAAAGTATTTCCAAGATGTTTTTGAAAATAGTGATGATATACCAATCTTGGTCATCCTGCAAAGGGAAAATCTTTAAAGTCTCAGAAGACACAATAAAACTTTGATTGTTAGATTTGGGAGAAATAACATCTGGTCAGGTTAGAACAGTTCCCAAGAGACGAATTTCTTAGACTAGTAAAGAACACCCATATCAGGGCTGGAGCAAAGAGGGGTTATCAAGGGTTAATCCTAGTCCCAATTTTTGTATCTTAAGAAAACAGAGGTGCATCATCACACCCACTCAGACTAGGAGAGTAAATGTTTGAGCAGACACAGGTTTTATTCATTTATTCATGTTCTGCTCAAACCATTTCACAATCACGCTAAGTTCTAACAACACAACATTTAATAAAATAGACATGATGCTCACCTTCAGGGAGTTGACAGTTTACTTGGAGAACCAGAAATTATAATAAAGTATAATAAAAGTGCAATGAGAGGGAAAATATGGAGTGCAATGAAAATATAGAAAAAATATTTAAACTGAGTTTTGGGGAATAAAGGAAGATATCATGGAGGAAGTAATATTTAAAGAGAGAACTGAATGATGAACTCTCAAAGTTCAGAATGAAAAAATAAGAACTTTCTATCACGTATCAAAAGGGGCAAGAGATCACACTATGCTGAAAAATATGAAAGTTGTTCAGTACTTCTAGAACAAAAACAGAGAGGAAGAGATGGTTAAAATAAGGCCAGAGAGATGAGCCGCAATCCATTTATGCATGGTCTTACAAGCCACTATGAAGAGCTTAGATTTAATTTTTAGAGCAGAAAAAACATTGGAGGATGTTGTGACACAAACATATCTGTATATTGGAGAGAGAATTCTGGTTGCTGGGTGCATACTGGGCTCAAAGGTGTAAAATACAGTAAAAATAGAGAACAAAGTTGATGCTGGTGAATGGAGAAAGAAGTTAGTTAAATGTGGTTTGGCAATTCTGGAATAGCTGAAAGGAAGACTCTATAGGAATAGCTTCAAGCGCTTCTGGGAGCCCTTGCATTTAAAATATAAGTGCACCTTGGTAGTTTCCTTGTTTGACAAATACATCATTTGATAGCCCAACACCACCTTCTGTAGTAGAAATCGAAGTCTTTATGTTGAAGAGCTAAAATGAATAACATACAGTGGGAACCTCAACATTGTAAGAATCTGGGACAGAGAAATTTGGTAAGGGATATCTTTTCCCTTAAACAGAGAGGATGCACATATATACAAACACATATATACACATACTTTGAAATGTATGAAATATTTGTTTTATTAATATTATTAGTTTTATTTAAGAATAAGCCATAAGTGACTTTTTAAATTTTATTTTATTATGTTATATTAGTCACGATACAGTACATCATTAGTTTTTGATGTGGTGATCCACAATTCACTGTTTTTGTATAACACGCAGTGCTCCATGGAGTATGTGCACACCTTAATACCCATCACCGGGCTACCAATCCCCCCACGGCCCTACCCTCTAAAACCCTCAGTTTGTTTCTCAGAGTCCATAGTTTCTCATGGTGTGTCTCCCCTTCTGATTCCTCCCCCTTCATTTTTCCCTTCCTTCTCCTAATGTCCTCCACGCTATTCCTTATGTTCCACAAATAAGTGAAACCATATGATAATTGACTTCCTCTGCTTGACTTATTTCACTGAGCATAATCTCCTTCAGTCCCATCCATGTGGATGCAAAAGTTGGGTATTCATCCTTTCTGACGGCTGAGTAGTATTCCATTGTATATATGGACCACATCTTCTTTATCCATTCATCTGTTGAAGGGCATCTCGGCTCTTTCCACGGTTTGGTTATTGCAGAAATTGCTGCTATGAACACTGGGATGCATATGGCCCTTCTTCACTACATCTGTGTCTTTGGGGTAAATACCCAGGAGTGCAATTGCTGGGTCATAGGGGAGCTCTATTTTTAATTTTTTGAGGCACCTCCACACTGTTTTCCAAAGTGGCTGTACCCACTTGCATTCCCACCACCAGTGTAAGGGGGTTCCTCTTTCTCCACAACCTCTCCAACATTTGTTGTTTCTTTCCCTGTCCATTTTTGCCATTCTAACTGGTGTAAGGTGGTATCTCAATGTGGTTTTGATTTGAATTTCCCTGATGGCTAATGATGACAAGCATTTTTTCATGTGTGTCTGTTAGCCATTTGTATGTCTCCTTCAAAGAAGTGTCTGTTCATGTCTTCTGCCCATTTTTTGACTTGATTATTTGTTTTTCGGGGGTTGAGTTTGAGAAGTTCTTTACAGATCTTGGATACCAGCCCTTTATCTGTAGTGTCATTTGCAAATATCTTCTCCCATTCTGTGGGTTGCCTCTTTGTTTTGTTGACTGTTTCCTTGCTGTGCAGAAGCTTCTTATCTTGATGAGGTCCCAAAAGTTCATTTTTGCTTTTGTTTCACTAGCCTTTGGAGATGTATCTTGAAAGAAGTTGCTGTGGCCAATGCCGAAGAGGTTACTGCCTATGTTCTCCTCTAGGATTTTGATGGAGTCCTGTCCCATATTGAGGTCTTTCATTCATTTTGAGTTTATCTCTGTGTATGGTGTTAGAGAATGGTCGAATTTCATTGTTCTGTATGTGGCTGTCCAATTTTCCCAGCACCATTTATTGAAGGGACTGTCTTTTTCCCATTGCATGTTTTTTCCTGCTCTGTCAAAGATTATTTGACCATAGAGTTGAGGGTCCATATCTGGACTCTCTATTCTGTTCCGCTGGTCTATGTGTCTGTTTTTGTTCCAGTACGATGCTGTCTTGGTGATCACTGCTTTGTAATATAGCTTGAAATCAGGCAATGTGATGTCCCCAGCTTTTTCTTTTTCAACATTTCCTTGGTGATTCGGGGTCTTTTGTGATTCCATAGAAATTTTAGGACTGTTTGTTCCAGCACTTTGAAAAATGTCATTGGAATTTTGATCAGGATGGCATTGAAGGTATAGATTGCTCTGGGAAGCATAGACATTTTAACAATATTTATTCTTCTGATCCATGAGTGTGGAATGTTTTTCCATCTTTTTGTGTCTTCTTCAATTTCTTTCATGAGTGTTCTGTAGTTCCTAGAGTATAGATCCTTTACCTCTTAGGTTAGTTTTATTCTGAGGTATCTTACAGTTTTTGGTGCTATTGTACATGGAATCGATTTTCTAATTTCTCTTTCTACAGTTGCATTGTTAGTGTATAAGAAAGCAACTGATTTCTGTGCATTGATGTTGTATCCTACCACATTACTGAATTGCTGTAGGAGTTCTAGTAATTTGGGGGTGGAGTCTTTTGGGTTTTCCACATAAAGTATCATGTCATCTGCGAAAAGAGAGAGTTTGACTTCTTTGCCAATTTGAATACCGTTTATTTCTTGTTGTCTGATTGCTGTTCCTAGGACTTCTAGTAATATTTTGAACAATAGTGGCGAGAGTGGGCATCTTTGACATGTTCCTGACGTTAGGGGGAAAGCTCTGTTTTTCCCCATTGAGAATGATATTTGCTATGGGTTTTTCATAGATGGCTTTTATGATATTGAGGTATGTACCTTCGATCCCTACACTCTGAGGAGTTTTAATAAAGAAAGGATTCTGTATTTTGTCAAATGCTTTTTCTGCATCAATTGAGAGGTCCATATGGTTCTTCTCTCTCCTCTTATGAATGTGTTCTATCACAGTGATTGATCTGGGAGTGTTGAAACCTTGCATCCCAGGAATAAATCCCACGTGTTCTTGGTGGATGATCCTTTTAATGTATTGTTGGATCCTATTAGCTAGGATTTTACTGAGGATTTTTGGAATGCATATTCATCAGGGATATCGTTCTGAAATTCTCCTTTTTGATGGGGTCTTTGCCTGGTTTGGGGATTACGGTAATTCTGGCCTCATAGAATGAGTCTGGAAGGTTTCCTTCTGTTTCTATTTTTGAAACAGCTTCAGGAGGATAGGTATTATTTCTTCTTTGAATGTTTGGAAGAATTCCCCAGGGAATCCATCAGACCCTGGACTCTTGTTTTTTGGGAGGTTTTTGATCACTGCTTCAATCTCGTTACTGGTTATTGGCCTATTCAGGTTGTCAATTTCTTCCTGTTTCAACCTTGGCAATTTATAGGTTTCCAGGAAGGCATCCATTTCTTCCAGGTTGCTCAGCTTATTGGCATATAGTTGTTGATAATACTTTCTAATAATTGTTTCTATTTCCTTGCTGTTAGTCATGATCTCTCCCCTTTCATTCATAATTTTATTAATTTGGGTCCTTTCTCTTTTCTTTTGGATAAGTCGGGCCAGTGGTTTATCGATCTTATTCTTTCAAAGAATAAGCTTCTAAGTTTCGTTGATCTAAACTACTGTGTTTCTGTTTTCTAATTCATTGATCTCTGCTCTAGTCTTAATTATTTCTCTTCTAATGCGTGGCTTAGGCATTGTTTATTGCTTTTTCTCTAGTTCTTTAAGGTGTGGAGTTAGTTGACTTTGGGATTTTTCTATTTTTTTGAGAGAGACTTGGATGGCTATGTATTTCCCCCTTAGGAATGCCTTTGCAGTATCCCATAGGTTTTGGACCAATGTGTTTTTGTTCTCATTGATTTCCATGAATTGTTTAAGTTCTTCTTTGATTTCCTGGTTGACCCAAACATTCTTGAGCAGACTGCTCTTTAGCTTTCAAGTGTTTGAATTTCTTCCAAAGTTTTTCTTGTGATTGAGTTCCGGTTTTAAAGCATTATGGTCTGAGAATATGCGGGGAATAATCTCAATCTTTTGGTATCAGTTGACCCCTGATTTGTGACCCAGTATGTGGTCTATTCTGGAGAAAGTTCCATGTGTGCTCGAGAAGAATGAATATTCTGTTGTTTTAGGGTGGAATATTCTGTATATAACTATGAGGTCCATCTGGTCCAGTGTGTCATTCAAAGCTCTTGTTTCTTTGTTGATTTTCTGCTTAGATGATCTGTCTATTGCTGAGAGTGGAGTATTGAGGTCTCCTACAATTGACGTATTGTTATCAATATGACTCTTTATTTTGGTTAACAGTTGGCTTATGTAGATGGCTGCTCCCATGTTGAGGGCATAGATATTTACAGTTGTTAGATCTTCTTGTTGGATAGACCCTTTGAGAATGATATAGTGTCCTTCTGTGTCTCTAACTACAGACTTTATTTTAAAATCTAATTTGCCTGATATAAGAATTGCTACCCCACCTTTCTTTTGAGGTCTGTTGGCATGGAAGATGGATCTCCATCCCTTCCTTTTCAGTCTGGATGTATTTTTAGGTCCAAAATGAGTCTCTTGTAGACAACATATGGATGGGTCCTGTCTTTTTATCCAATCTGCAACCCTGTGCCATTTTATGGGAGCATTTAGGCCGCTCACATTGGGAGCAGTTATTGAAAGATATGGATTAACTGTCATTATGTTGCCTGTGAAGTCCTTGTTTTTATAGATTGTCCCTGTAAATTTCTTTTCTATATCACTCTTGGGGTCTTTCTCCTTTTATAGAACCCCCCTTAATAATTCTTTCAGGTCCAGCTTAGTGGTCACATATTCTTTCAGTTTCTGCCGGTCTTGGAAGCTCTGCATCTTTCCATCCATTCTTAATGAAAGCCTTGTCAGATAAAGTATTCTTGGTTGCATGTTCCTCTCATTTAGTACCCTGAGTATGTCTTGCCAGGCCTTTCTGGCTTGCCAGGTCTCTCTGGATAGGTCTGACATTATTTTGATGTTCCTCCCTCTGTATGTAAGGAATCTCTTCCCCCTAATTGCCCTTAAGATGGTTTCCTTGGTTCTAAGATTTGCGAGTTTTCCTATTACATGCCGGGGTGTTTGGCCTCTTCCTTGATCTTGAGAGAGGTCCTCTCTGCCTCTAAGACACGAATGTTTGTTTCATTCCCCAAATTAGGGAAGTTCTCAGCTACGATTTGCTCAAATACATCTTCTAGTCCTGTCTCTCTCAATCCACTCTCCAGGATGCCAATAATTCTGACATTGGAATGCTTCATGGTGTCATTTATTTCTCTGATTCTATTTTTATGGATTCTGAGTTGTTTTTCCCTGGCCTCCTCTTTTCCCTTTTTGCTATTAAATAATCTTCTAGGTCACTAATTTGTTCTTTTGCCTCACTTACCCTAGCTGTTAGATTATCTAGATGAGATTGGATCTCACTGATAGCATTTTTAAGTTCTGCCAATTCAGCTTTCACTTCTGCCCTTAGTGACTCTATGTTGCCATTAATTGATTTCTCCATTCTAGCTATTGTCTTCACAACTGCTAGCCTGAATTCCATCTCCGACATCTTGGTTATATATGAATCTATTTGTAAATCTGTGGCATAAATCATAGTCTCCAAGTATTTCCTATTTTGGGGGTTCCTTCTCCTAGTCATTCTGTTGGGGGGTGGTTGAAGGAATGTATAGAGTCTAAATTATTGACCACAACCCATGCAAGATACACTTGTTTTATAGGAACCTTAGGGTTGCTGGCCTCTTGTTTTCCCAGCCTGCCTTCTGGGGGACAGACCTGCTGCACTGTAACTCAGGCATCCCTGTTTGAGCGGAGTTGCCCTGCCCCCTGTGGAGGGGGATGGGCTCCGTGAAAACCTGTTTTTTGGGCTTTTGTTCTCTGGTGCCTTTCCCTGATGGCTTTCCACTTCTCTTCCAAGAGTCAGAGCAGTAGAGACCATTTCCTACCCTCTACCTCAGAGCAGAGTGATCACATTCTGTTCTTCAGTGAGCTCTCCAGGCCACACTATCTCCGTTTCTATCTATGTTGCTATAAACTGCACCATCCTGGGTTGTGCGCCCCTCAGCAGCACTCCTAGTCCTCGCCTCCATGTTAGAGTGCATCTCTGCCCTTTGTGCTTCTAAAACTGCCAGCTGCCCCCAGTTCGCATGTGTGGCCCCTGCCATTCTGGGTTTCCAACTAGGGGACTGCCCTAAAGTCCTTTCCCCATGGCTACCGGTCTGAGAGTCTGTACTGGTCCCTAGCGTGGGAGGCTATCACTCACCAGCGGTGTAGGAATCCGACAGCCAGGCCCCCTCCCCCTTCTGTTTATCCTCCGATATCTGCCTGCAAAATCACAGCTCCCTGCTTCATACCTTAAAACCAACTGCCTGCAATATTTTGTTTGTAGAGATCCAGATCTATCTTCTTACATCTCAGGCTGATTTCATGGGTGTTCAAAGTGGTCTGGTGGATATCCAGCTCAATTCCGGGGACTGGTTGGAATAGGGTCCCCTACTCCTCCGCCATGATTTTTAAGGCCCCTGTTAGATTTTATTCTTATCACAATCCTGATAGGTAAGCAAGGTAAGAATTTTTTAACCTATATAAGGAGTAAGAATCTAAAACACAAAGAGGTTCTTACTTGGTCACAACACAATAACTAATAAGTGTCACAGAGGGACAGAGATTTCTGATTTCTGGTTAAGTGTTATTTCCACAGCTCACTTAAAAAGTATTTCCTGAAGGAGTTATTATGATGGTGAGAATTGTTATTTACTATTGTCATAAGAAGTACTTTTTGGCCAAGTTATTGCTTGATACCCTCCATGTAGCACAGGGCTGGCCAAGGCTCTAGGAATAAATACTGAGTATCAGCAAGAAATAAAATTTCACAATGAGTCAGCTTGGTGACCATTCTAGGAGAGCAGTGGAGACTACAGGATAGAGAGATTTGGATAAGGTCACGTAAAAACCAGCACTAAGGGATTTAGGCATCTGATATAGCTGTCTGAAATACAAAAACCATGTAGTTCTTAAAACCAGAGTGTTCTGGTTTCAGCCAATGCCATTAATCCTGTTTCCTGCTTCTTCAGCTCACTCACACACCCCTCCCAAAAGTTCTACAATTCAGCTTTATTTCAAAATTCAAGAATCTCAGGTATAAATCCAGCATGATACTTAAAGCTAGAAAGCAACTGCAGGTAACAAAACCAAAGTCTATCTGAGGTGCTTTCATACATCCAAATACAGAAACACAATAGTACATGGTGACCCTAAGCTGAAACCAAAAGTTGGATGCTCAACTGACTGTACCACCCAGGCACCCCTATAATTATATTTATATAGTATTATCAAACTGGCAAAACTATAGAGAACAGATTGTTTTCAGGAAAAGAGACAGGGGTGGGAAGTAGTAGGTGCTACTATAAAGGGGTAACACAAAGGAACTTCTCTGTGGTGATTCAACAGTTCTGTATCTTGATTGTGGTGGTGTTTATACAAACCTACACATAGGTCTAAATTGCATAGAACTACAAACACACACATACACAAAAGGAACTACAAACACACAAACAAAAATAAATGCATGTAAAAACATTCTCTCATGACTACAGTACAATAAAGTTAATGAGGTTTGTGGCCCAGTTAATACAAGTATTGTCAAGGATGTGAAGAAAAGAAAACCCTCGTGTACTGTTGGTGGGAATTTAATTGGTGCAGCTGTGATAGAGAGTATAGAGTTTCCTCAAAACATAAAAAAATAGAACTAACATATGATTCAGCAATTCCACTTATGGATATTTATCTGAAGAAATGAAAATACTAACTTGAAAAGACATATGCCATGTTCATTGCAGCATTAGTCACAAAAGCCAAGATATAGAAACTACCTAAGTGTCCAATGTCAGATAAATGGACAAAGAAAATGTGATACACACACACACACAGGAATATTATTCAGTCATAAAAAGAAAGGAAATATTGCCATTTGTGGCAACATGGATGGACCTTGAGGGCATTATGTAAATGAAATAAGTCAGAGAAAGACAAATACTATATGATCTCACTTACATGTGAAATCTAAAACAAAAAAATCTGCCAAGTTCCTAGATACAGAGAACAGGTTGTCAGAGGTAGGGGGTTGGCAGAAGGTAAAATGGATGAAGGGGGTCAAAGGTACAAACTTCCACTTAAAAAATAAATAAGTCATGCATACGTAATATATAGCATGGTGATAATAGTTAACAGTACTGCATTGCATATTTAGAAGTTGCTGAGAGTAGATTTTTTTAAAGATTTTATTTATTTATTTGAGAGAATGAGATAGAGCATGAGAGGGGGGAGGGTCAGAGGGAGAAGCAGACTCCCTGCTGAGCAGGGAGCCCAATGCGGGACTCGATCCTGGGACTCCAGGATCATGACCTGAGCCGAAGGCAGTTGCTTAACCAACTGAGCCACCCAGGTGCCCCAGCTGAGTGTAGATTTTAAAAGTTCTCAGGAAAAATGTGTAACTACATATAGTGATGGATGTTAACCAGACTTATTGTGGTAATCATTTTGCAATATATACAAATAATTATGTTGTACATCTGAAACAAATATAATGTTGTATATCAATTATACCTCAATTAAAAAAGATCCAATGAATGTGAAAAATCACCAGTAAGACTGATGAATAACAAAGAAAACAAATAAATAACCAATGTTCAGAATGGAAAGGTATATATCATTAAAAATCCAACTGAGATTAAAAAGATGAAAGGATGTTATTTTTAAGAGATTTTATGCCAATAAATATAAAAATTTAGAAGGACAGACATTTCCTAAAAATATAAAAAAAAAACAATGAAAGAAAATTAAAAATCTGAATACTCTTATATGCCTAAAAAACTGAATCTATAACTAAAGAAATTCCCAAAAAGAAAACTTGTGGTCCAGATGGCATTACCAATGAATTCTTCTAAACGTTTAAAGAATAAATAGCATCA